>NW_026067915.1:8143207-8335698 GCF_014885135.2 Alexandromys fortis | reverse complement strand
TTTTGGTTTTTCGAGACAGGGTTTCTCTGTGGTTTTGGAGCCTGTCCTGGAACTAGCTCTTGTAGACCAGGCTGGTCTCGAACTCACAGAGATCCACCTGCCTCTGCCTCCCGAGTGCTGGGATTAAAGGCATGCGCCACCACCGCCCGGCCTTCCTTCAGGTTCTTGCCCACTTGAGGGCCTCCTTCTCTCATCTGCTTTGCTGTCTGGTTACCCACCTTCTCTGGAAGTTTCTTTTCACCCTTGCCCAGCCGGTGGGCTTTCCTTTGCCTCTACCAGGGAGTGCATGTCCTCGGGTTTATGTGGGGGCTCTAAGTTTAATACCATCTGCCTGGCCCAGGCTGGGTACTGAGAGCCTTGGGTTTTTATCTTTACAAAGCCTATTAACAGTCAGGCGTGCTTTGGGTTGGCCAAGGGGTCCTCACTCTCCCCCAAGATTTATGTTCCCGGCACTTCCATCTCTTTAGTGCCCTTGTGATGGGCTGGGGGCAGGCAGGATGAGTAGGGAAGGAAACAGGTGGAGATACAAGGGGGAGAATCTACAGGCTACTCTGGGTCGAGCTGGAGTTACAGTTTGGTCCCGGCCCCAGGGTGTCTGCTGATAAGGGAGAGACATTCTGTTCTTAGCCAGGACTCTGAGTGACTGTCCCCCCTGGGACTGACTGCTGGCTCAGAATCCGGGCTCTGCTCTTAGAGCCAGCCTTAGTCCTTGGCCTCCTGCTACCAGGCCCCTGTACATGCTGTTCCCCCTCCATGCACTTCTGACTAGATTCCTCTAGCTTGATTCACCCCCTCGCTCTTGACAAATCCCTGACTCCTGCCAAGCACCGGTTTCCATTATGACACCCAGGGAACCTTCTGTGTGTCTGCCATCTCCTTGATCTTGGAGCTCAAGGGGGAAGTATCTGGTTGCTATTAGGTTTAGGGTAACTTGGATCCTAGCATATAGTGAATTTGTTAAATCAAGGTCTGGACCTGTACAGAGGTCTGGGGCTTGAGCTGCGCCCTGTCTAGGCAGGTGTGTGATCGCAGGTGTGTGGTTTGGCCTCTTGGGACCACCTTGCAGGGTGTGCTGCTGCTGCTGCCTTGAAGTTACCGATGGTGTCTGGCCTGGCCTGTGATGTCCCCACCATGGTCAGCATTGGAGGGGGCTGCAGTGGGATTCTGAGTACGGTTGTTCCCAGCCAAGTCCATCACGATAACAGCAGGCATTTCAGAGGCAATTATCAGAGAGTTTCACTTAACAATCAATTTCCCTCAGCTCCAGGAGCCTTTCTTACAAGAAAAGGCAAGAAAGAAGGGGACCGGCTGTGCGCTGGGCTGGGGACAATAATCTCCTGGGGAGCAGTCCAGCCACCAGTACCTTCAAATTTCACTAAGTTAAACATCTTTAGCTTAGGGGAACTGAGACAGACAATGATGTGAGACGGGGGCCTGGGCCACGGACAGTCCCTGGAGGGTAGGAGTCCCTATATCCTGGCCTGGGATGGGCTTGGGGATGGGGGGGCGGAGGCAAGAGCCCTCACGTGGGTCACCCTCTAAAAAAGCCTGCTTTCTCTCACACCAGGCTGAGCGCTCCATACTTCTTGCCTTTTTTTTTTTTTTAAATCTTCTTTCACCTGGGAACCCCTTAGCCCAGCGCTGGTGGCAGAAGGTTCTGGAGACAACTGCCCATCAAACAGGACTTGTTACTTGTTCAACCACACAGCCCAGAGGGGAAGGTTTTAGAGATTTTTTTTTTTTTTTTTGGTTTTAATTAGTTGTAGTTACTCTTGCTTTCAAGAGGATATGAGAGGTTTAGAGCAAGAGGCCCTGAACTTGGGATGTATGTGCAGGATGGTGGAGATCTGGGGTACAGGGGGGTAGGAAGGACGAGTCAGGAGGGAGCTGTGATGGGGTGGGGAGTGGGGAGGTAGACGCCAGGGCCAGTAAGCCCAGAGCAGAGCGGCAGCACCAGATGGATGCCCTGAGAAACTGCAGGAGGGCTGTTGGAAGGTTAGCATCAGGCTAGCATCAGATGTACCCAGCTACCAACCTAGGCCAAGGCCCCACACACTAAGGCAGGTAGCTCAATGCCAGAGAGAAGACTGTGGGATGTCAAAGAGGGGATCTTTTGTAGCTGAGGGGAATGAGGCACAGAGGATTAGTGCCCCGGCTACTGCCACCTGGTCAGGAAGTGGTTAAAGAGACATCTTCAGTCTACCTAGGGTCAAAACCCAGGAGGGTTGGGCAACAACCTTCTCAGGGCAGGATCTAATCAGGTCAGGTATGCCTGGCTGGCGAGACTTAGCGGCTTTGCCCTGTGGTTCCTTTGTTCTTTACCCAACAGAGAAGATCAGTAAAGTGGTCTCCCAGAAGTATCCAGAGCTTACCAACTAACCCTGGTACCACTGGGTCCAGTCCTGAGGGAGGCAAGCCCAGCAGTCCTACCCAGTAGCCTCACCTAGCTCAGCCCTCTCCTGTTGTCACCTTCTCTCCTTCCCCGAGGGCCCCACATTAGATCCATATTGTGCACTGATAGATACTAAATACAGATTTCCAATTTCCAGAGCTGTTATGGTCTAATGAGTAAATAATATACATATTTAAAACTGTCTAAAAACATATCTGCATAATTAAAATATCTGCATAATAACGAAGCAAGAAGCAGCTCAGCAAAGACGGAGCTGGAGACCCAGGGCTGACAATGGGAGCAGTAGTGAAGGCTGTGTTGGGGGGTCCTGGCCCTGGAAGTTTCCCCTTCCTGCCACCTTGGCCTTGAATAGGCAATGGTGTGTCCACCCAAGCACCCCAGCCAGGGAGCAGGAGCACCCCAGCTCAGACCCATCTCTGTGTGTCTTGTGGTCTGTGTCTGTGCATGCAAAAACAGACAGTGTTCAGTCCATGGATTACTGATTCCTTAGTGGCCCAGGCATTTTCCTGATACCATCTTCAGCACACGAGGAACTCAGAGGTTTGTACACACGACCTTGACCATGACCTTCTGAGTGAAGGCCTTGTCCTAGTCCCCCAGTTTCTGGAATTCTAAAGGATGAGGGAAAGCGTGCCAGTTTTGGCACAGCAGGTCAGCCAGACCCGCGCCTTACGTGCCCTGTCATGGGGACACACACATCAGTGACTTGCTTTCCTGGGAAGCAGGGCAGGCACTCAGCCTTGGCCCATTCTGTAAGGTTCCTTCCTCCATCCATCCAATGCTGCTTCCAACATAAAGATAAACTCCCCACTGGAACAATGGAAAACCCCAACCCCTCACCCAAATTCTAGCAACCAAAACAGCCAAATAGCAAACAGCCCCGGGAACGGCCAGTCCTGCAAGGAAAGTGCCTCGCATTTGTTGACAGCAACAGGATTCCTGACCTTTTCCCTCACAGGTCACATACACACTACATGAGTTGCTTTAAAAAAAATGGATTTGTTTTCTTATAAAAAGGTCAGAACACATGTAACAGAGAAAACCTCATCGGAGCAGTGGTCTCTCTCTGCAGGTGCGGAGCTGCTTCTCCACTTCTGGGCCCAGGCCCCCCAACTCCCTGTGGGCCACATCAGTTTGGCTATTGATTCCTGAACCACTCCATGCCACCTGGGATGGAAGGTTTATGTTTCAATTTCCCAGGACAAATAGGAAGATATAAAGTGTGGTCTGGGATGGAGGAGGGGGCAGCAAGACCATGGCCCCATCTGGTTCTCCAAGGTGTGACTTTCAGACCACACAAGATTCCTCAGAAAATACTGGGACTGTAAGGACTGGGTCCCTAAGGAAGACACCCATGCAAAAAGCCACATTTTCTTGTAACTGGTATGTGACCCCCCCAAAAGGGGGGGTAGGGTGGGGTACATTTTAACATCAAGAAGAGGAAAGTTATTAGCTTGGAGACACTTCTTCCCAGGGAACAAAGCAGGCAAATGCATCCACAGGTGGCTATCAGTCCCACTGGCTTGACTGCTTCAGCTTTAATGGGAACGCCAGTCTGTATAGGAAGAGCGGGTTTTATCACTGGATGGCAGCCAAATATATATTAACCAGGTGAGGGACTAGGAAAGGGAACTCTGTGGCTTGGCATACATTGTTGGGGTCAGCTTGAATTTCCAAAGCAATTCCGCGGTCCCAAGGAGAAGTGGACCCTCTGAAGAGTTTGATTCTTGCAATGGGCTGCTTTTTAGGAGGGCCGAGTATAGACCTGAATCGCCACACAGGGCTGGGGGGGGGGGGCGGTGTCACAGGTCCACCTAGCCATTCTGCAACCTCTAGGTACTCCTGATGACATCATCTAGAGGGCGCCTGGTAAGAAACAAACCAGTATTTCCAATAAACAGCTTTAGGTTGGCATTTGGGTACGGACTTCAGAGCCAGGCTGTAGGTGTTTTCCACCAAGGGGCACTGAGATAGGGGTATGCCTCGTGGACGCCAGTACTGAAGGGGCTCAGTCTGAGGTGCTGTCTGGCCCTGCCTAACTCCTTGAGGGTGCCAGTGACTGAGAACCTCAAACTTTGTATTCCCCACCCTGCTTGAACCGCAGCACGAAACCTATATATCTCTGCAGGTGGATTAGTCCCTGGTGAGCCAGGGGAACTTTTCCAATAATTTAACCAGATCTGCTTCCTTTGAGTTCTGACCTAGTACAGTCATCAAAGTCTCTCTCAGCCTTTACCCAGACACACATACAGCATCAGCATGGCATTATCTGAGTTCCCCATGGAGCACACTGGTACCTTTGCCCCCTCATCAGGCTACATTTCTGAGACAAACATAGGCCTGCGTGTATGTGCTTGTGGGTGACGATGCTGCCCCTCTCCACCTCCCAAGCTGGAGGCCTGAGCTCCTGAGGCTCAGCCATTGCCTTCACTTCTCTGGCTTGAGTTTCTCACCTGTATAATGGGAACTAGAGCCCTTCAGGGCTGTGGGGACATGGACAGAATGGGTCTAGACGGAGAGCAAAGCATGGTCTCGTTTTGGACACACAACCCCAGGTCCTGGGTTTCCCTTTCCTTTGTCTCTGATGATTGTTCCCTTCCTATTCCTCAGCGCACTTGACCGTCTAACCTCGGCTTGACCTGACTTCCGCAACTCGTGTCAATGGACTGTCCTGCTCTTTGGTTGAGAGTTGCTTGTCATTCCCAGCATTCTGGACTGATCTCTAACCTGGTGCAGTCACAGCAGGGACCAAGCACCCAGAAGAGTGTCCTCATCCAAGCCTACCAAGCTGTCCCATCCCTTATGATGGTCATCCCAATGATGACCCCTCATCTTCCTGATCAGACTCTTCCAGAGTCCCCAACACCAACTTCAGCCTCCAGACCCAAAGTGTCCGGCATGAAGTCATCCATCTGGGTCTCTACTGGCCTATGCCACCATGTTGGTTCCTATATGTGTTTTTTGGGTACTCTGATCATGCTTCCTTCCTGTTGCATTTTTCTTTAAATTAATTAATGTGTAGTCTCCGAGACAGGGCTTACTATGTAGCCTAGCTAGCTGAAAGTCATCGTATAAACTAGGCAAGCTTTCTGCCTCTGCCTCTGAGTACTGAGATTACAGGCAGGTATGTGGCACCAGACTCAGCTCTTGTTGCCATAGTACCTCCTCCCAAACAAGCTTTCTCTGGGTAGCTCTGACTACCCCAGAACTTGATAGGTAGGCCAGGCTGGCCTCGAACTCACAGAGACCCACCTGCCTCTGCCTCTGAGTGCTGGGATTAAAGGTGTGCACCACCACACCTGGCTTCTGGTTGCCATTTTTAATAGGGCTGTCTTAACCTTGTCACTCTCCCTCCGTGCTGACTTTGAATGCTGTCCTCTACACTCAGGTTGCAAACCCTTGTTTTTGTTCTTTCCTGAGCCTGGATTGTCCCTTATCTTTCCCCTCATCCTTTGAAATTGGTGTTTACCAACGTGCTTCAGGAAGCTTGGTTCTCTGCTAGGCTAGGATCCAGAATCCTTTGGGGCTCCCATACTGTGTCTGACTCTATTCCAGATGTTATCCCTCTGGGCAGGGACTTGATTTATGGGTCTGTGAAGTCTCAGTAATGGACACAGGCCCAGATTAACCAAAAGCACTGCGTGATCTCAGGCTTCTATGGTGGTCAGTGAGGTTAGAGAAGGGGAGATGTGGGCAGGATGAGGCTGACTCTAAGCTCAAGTGTCACCTGGCACCCATGCAGAGAGGATTACTGGCATTGTCTTTCTAGGGTTTCAATCCCTCTCTAGACATGACAGTGTCACCTGCCAGCCCCATCTTGCTGTTGTCGAGTCAGTGATGAAACAGGAAGAAAAGCCACTGGGGTCTGTTGACAATGAAGCTGAGTATGTGGTCACACACACCTCATCAGCTCAGGAGCCTAGTCCCTGGGGAGAAGTGACACCCTCGCCCTGGACCAGTACGTTCTCCTGGCAGGCCCCCAACCTCCATATCTACTCAGATGTCTCTAACATTCACTGTGGCTCACTGGGCTGTGCCTGAGGGCTCATTGGCTGGATTGAGGGTGAAGGGTGGTGGCTCCTGAGGGAAGGCATTAATGTGACTCTGTGTCCTCCTTGACATTAAATGTTTACCGAGCACCTTCCGTATGCTCGGCCTTTGCTAGGCATATGCGGGCCAGTGAGCATGGCTCTTCTGTTGTGTGGCACGTCACCAATAAGGTTTCCATTATACTCCATCTAACTGTTCCCAACTGCAATTCAGTTTCACTGACCTGAACACAGAACTTGCCTGAGGACTCCTACAGTAAAAACGGCTTGGGTTTGAAAATTCACTGGCAGAATGTAGGGTGTCAGGAAGACCCTCTGCTATAGGAAGCTGGGCCTGGGCCACCAACCCCAACGAAAGCCCAAGCCCTCACCCAGCCACCATGCTCTCGTCTCACGATGTTATTTTTATGCTTTTCCCTAAAACATAGCCTGAGCAGGCCCTTCTCAACTCTATTAACATTAGAAATCTAATCAGTAATCAGGCAGCTCATAATTTTCTGATTAGCTCTGATTAGGCCCAACCTCGGGAGAGGGAGTGGGACAGTGAGGAGGGAGGCGGGGCTGGACAGGCATCGGGAGGTGCCTAAGGGGGCACTGGCTGGGCTGAGGGTGGAGGGCAGAGGGCTACCAGTTACGGGGAAGAGGCACAGAGTGAGGTTGGTTGGTAGATGCTGGGTCAGAGGGACTGAGGGCTCAGAGAGCCAGCGCAGGTTAGGCCCAAACTTTCAGTACCGTGGATAGAGACAGAAGCTTGTCAGGTGGACAAGAGGGTCGGGCTTGGATAACGACCTGGTTTCCAATGCACCTAAGTCCGTCTGAGTTCACAATCCAAGCAGATCCCAGGCAGGGCCTTGAGTGGAGTGACAATGAGTGTTCAGAGGGCTGCGACATGTGATATGGACCCGGGCCACTTTCCTGAGCACACCACAGAGAGGGCCTGGCTGGATGATCATCACTTTTAATGTGGAGACCATGAAGTTGGGGCCTATTGGCTCCACAGCATATTGGAGGAGCCAAGGCCTGGAAGGACTGCCAGCCGTCATGCCACTTAGGGACAGAACCTGGGTATATACTGAGGCATACTAGGCCAGGGCCAGTTTTCTCTAGCTCTGGCCTTTACCACCTTTCTTTGCCTCATGCTCAGAAGGACACAGAGTATTGACCAAAGCAATTTCTCTGAGCCTGGCCTTGTGGGACCTATCCCTGACTGACCATGAAGCCCTTCAATTCACTGCACTTCCCCATAACCCCAGACTCATTGGAACCACATACTGGACCCCTGTTTCCGTTAGGGTCAAGGCAGCCGTGCACTGGCTGGCCCTATGGTCTGGGATCGCGGCCTCTTGTAGACTGTAACCATACAGGTGACCTGGTAAAACACACGAGCCTATTGGAAGAGATGTGTACAGCTAATGCCATGCAAATAGGCACAAAGGCAATCAGTCTGACTCTAAAAGCTGCCCCACCGGCCGCAGGCTGGCTCATTGTCTTTTCTGTCAATTTGCATCTCATTACCCACAAGGCTCTGCTCACTGGAGGTTAAAAGAAAAAGGGAACTAGGCAAGCCCTACCGTGTTCTGCCTCCATCTAGAGCACAGTCGGCCAGGGGGTCAAGTTGCTCAGGACTGACCCAAGAGCTGTCTCCACAAGGAGCCCCGCTACCTCTACAATGTTATTGCCACCCCACCATCCCTCCCACGTGGGTCATCAACCACAGTGGCTTTCCATTCCTACACCAACATCACCATGTTCAGCCAGCCAACATTACCCTGTGACTGCCACAACCATTTCTTCCATCATCATTTTGGTGTCCTCCCCATCAGCACCACAGGCATCTTCATCGCGAATTTCACCCGTCTACCACCATGATCGTCCATCACCATCATCTCCATTACCACCTTTACTGCCAATGTCACCTTCATCACCGCCACCACTACACCCCTGTGGCTGCCTTTGCTATCACTTCCGGTCTCCTGGTGACCAGCACCACTGCTACTGACCCGGCTGCTGCTTCCTGCGCTATCGCCCATGCAACTCTGAGAACAGTATAAGAAATACACTCATGCTTTCTTCTTCCCTGCTCTTCATGCAGACGGTTAGGGCACCCGTGGACACAGGACCCAGCGACCAGAGACCTCATCTTCAACTCAGGTCGGGTGATCGAATGGAGCTTAGTCTACACCCCGGGTCCCAGCAGAGCCTGGAACTCCGGTAAGAGAACACCAGGATGGTGACCTGTGGCCTGGATGGCTGATGCGGCTGAGTCTGGATTACCTCACCTCTAAAATGGTGTTCCTATAAGTTGGATGAGAGACTGAGGGAGGCACTGAGGAAACAAGGCGAAACACCCCCAGGAGTCTCCATGCAGGGGGATGTGATTAGTCTCAGCTAAGATGGCTTTGGAAAGGGGGCAGCAGACACAACACGAGGGACAAGGTCAGAACGAGGGGAGAAGGAAAGTGGTTCCAAGTGGGACAAGGATGTGGAGAATGCATGGTCTTCTCTGGGGGCGCAGGGTAGGTGAGGTTGGGCAGTTTAGTGAGGCCTTTGCTCTCCCCTAGCCTCTCTCCATCCAAGGGCTTATGCTCAGGGTGCTCAGTGCTGACTGGCATGGTCAAGCCTCTTCCACAGACTCCTCATTTCTCCTCACGTCACTCAATCCGTCCTCTCAGCCCTACGAACTCCGGTCAGTATGTTCATTCTATAGACAAGGGTTCCAGGGTTCAGAGAGTGTGAGTCACTTGCCCAAGACTACACAGTGACGCCATGGCAGAATTCAAACCAGAATATGACATTAGCCACACCAGTGCTGGCCTCTGACCACTCTACCCTCCCTGGCAACAAGACTAAGAGATGAAGCTGGACCAAGGTGAACTTGGGGCTCCCCACAGAGGTCATCCAGAAGAGTGGGAATTGAAGCCATGAATTTCCACCCCGGCTACGGCTGTGAGCGGATTCCTGAGACTGCCCACTAGCTTTGGTGGCAGCTGCATGGGTTCTACCCTGGACATAAGGCTGGGCACCAGCTGGCCCAGAGGTCATGCTGGGAGCCTTGGCAAAAGTGACAAGCAGACAAAGGCCTGGAGGTGGAAGGCAGGGTGGGCGCAGCCCGGTTGCCAGGTGGAAACGCCCAGCGTAAAAGCCGCTCTGAACACTGGCTGCGTCCCGCTGCTGCAATCAGCCTCGACACTTGGTTATTATGAGGAGTAAAGGCGGCCGGCGGGACAGCTGGAGCCGTGGCGACAACATTTAAGGCGTTTGTCAGAGCTGTGGGACACGGACTGCCAGGCGCTAATGGCTTCTGTGTGCTGCTGCCAAGTGAGAGGAGGGCGGGCAGGCGGAGGCGGCCTTGCTCCTGCCTGGGCCTCGTGCCTACCTCATGCTGCGTGGCCGCTCCACGACAGGTAGGGCCCACCTGGGCCTTACAGATGCCTAGCAACGGCCACATAGCCGTGGTACCAGCTGGAGAGGGTGGGGCGGCAGCTATGCAGCACATGCCTGCCTATTTCGGGCATTTTTGCCGTCTCCACCTCCAATCAGGCCTCAGCTTCCCTACTCACTGGGACGAGGAACTGGGAGTCTGTTCTCCATTATGCCACGCCCAAGGAAGGGACTCCTAGGTCCCAGCTGGCTGAGCTTCTGTCTCCTCAGCCCTTTGGGTTGGACTTTGTGAGAGACAGATTCTGCAGGAGAAGGACCCACACTGCACTCACATCCACCCTAACTGAGCAATTTCAGCTTTAGGAGCCTCAGTTTCCCTCCCTGTGAAACGGGAAAATAGAACCATCCATTTTTGATAGCGTTGACAAGAAAACACAGAGGAAGCTGGGCAAAGTGTCACACGCCTATAATCCCAGAACTTGGGGTCCATAGTGAGGGATCTGTGGGTCTGGGAGTCCTGTATCTGGAAGAACATCTGTTGGACTCACCACCAACACTGGGTGCTGCCACAGGTTACACCTCTGAGCACACACTGAGCCCCGGCTGCTCGCCAGTCCCATAAAGCAGATCTATCCTTGTCCCATTGTACAGACAAAACTGAGGCTTAGGAGAATTCAGCTTCTGGGGCTGAGGAGATGGCTCAGCGATTAAGAGCACTGGCTGCTCTTCCAGAGGACCCAGGTTCAATTCCCAGCACCCACATGGTAGCTCCCAACTATCTGACTCCAGTTCCAGGGAACCCAATCAATACCCATGGCGAAAACACCAATGCACATTTTTTTTAAAGAAGTATTCAGTTTTCAGTTGTAGCTCACGTGGGCAGAGTAGGGGTTGACCCAGGGGCTGTGCTGGTGTGTCCCTCACCCCCCCACCTCACAAATTAACTCAAGAGATACTCTGAAGTTCTCTGAGGAAGACCTTCAGCTGGCTATGAATCAGGAATATGCATAGGGAAACACCACAAATCTGGGAACAGACCCAGGGGAAAGGAGGAGATCTTGGTGGGCCCGAGCTCTTTTCCAGGACACAGACCAAAGCGAGAAGTGGCAAGAGGGTCCCTAAAGGCCTAGCATAGTGGTGCATGCTCTTAATTCCAGTATTTGGGAGGCAGAGGCAGGCGGAGCTCCACGAATTCAAGGCCAGCCTGGTCTACAAAGAGAGTTCCAGGACAGCCACAGCTACATAGTGAGACCTTGCCTTAAAAACAAACAAAATAGAGGCTCCCTAAAGAAAGGACATTAAGCTATTTTTGGAAACCAGGAGTCCTACCCACCGTTGCTCTCTCCCTCTGGTAGTGTTGATGGGCACGGCTTGGAACCCGCATGGTACAAGGGACTGGGACTGGGGGTGCACTGCTATAGTTGAGTTGTTGATGTGATGGTCACTGACATTTGGAAGAAGCTGCAGTGGCTCTGTCTTTTTACATTTTTATTTTATGTGTCTTCTGCTTATCATATGGGTATAGCACCCACTGGAGTGAGAAGAGAGTCTCAGATTTCCTGAAACTGGAGTTACAGACAGTTGTTGGTAGTCATGAGGCTCCCCACATCAACCCAACCTCAGCCCTCTAAAGTTATTAAAATGTATTGAGGAGGGGGCTTCAGGCAACTTCATTCGGCGCCCAGTGCTCTGTTAGGGCTCTACCAGCCTATTCCTAGCATAGCATCTGTCCCAGCATTCTGGGGCCCTATGCTGCTACTGTAATGCAAGGCCATCGCCACAGGAAGCAGGGTGTCTGTGACTATGGTCTCTGGCTCTCCATTGATGTTTACAAGGGAATGTTGGGTTTGTGGCTAGTTGGAAGTGGGTGGGGGACTTCATCCTGACTTTGTGACCATCAGCTTTGCCATCCTGGGGGTGGTGGGCTTTGAGTTAAAGAGGGAGCGTGTGCATGTGAACATATGTGAATGTGTGCAGACCTGTGAGTATGAGAGAACATACATGCATGCGCACATGCCCACATGGTATCTGGGTCTTAACATTTGGCCAAACACTTACCTTTGTGTCCTTGACTGTTTCTGACATGCTGGGAGATGGGGCTTTCTACTGGGGATGGAGGTGAAGGAGCCACTGAGCCCTGGCTCCTAGACACTCAGGTCTCAGACCTTGCCACTGAGGCCTGGCCGAGTGGATTGTCCTGGCTTGGGGCGGATTGGTTCCCACCCAGAGGTCCCCTCCTCCAAGGTGACCGCAATCTGTCCACTGCTTTTCCTCCCTCCTGGCCTTTGTCCTAGCCTCTGATCATTCTGTTTTCTGTTATCTCATCACGGCAAACATCACAATACAGAATAAATGAAAAGGTGACCCTGAGGGCTTCTCTTCTTTCTTCTACCAACTAACATTATTTGTGGTGTGCAGTGGGTGCTAGAGACACAGAAAGGGTGAGTGGGATCTGTCCCCAACCTTGAAGAACTCACGGTACAGGGGAGGGGCCTCTACTTGTCTCAATACCACCCCTCATCCTAGCCAGGCATAATACAGCCAACACCAGGCTAGACCAAAGAAACCTAGTGTGCTAACCTCAGGTGCCTCTGGAATCCTCACATATGACCTTCACAGCCATAGGTCAGGCGGGGGAGGGGGGGCAAGGGCAGAGCCATTTGTTCATTTCTCAGAAAAAAAGAAGATCCAGACAATGCACAGTGCTCAAAGTCCACAGAGCTGGCAGGAGAAGGGTCTCTGCCGAACCCAGGCCTGCAGCTCCATAGCCTGTGATGGTTACACCAGGGTGAGCAGGCACCTGGTGGAGCCTGGAATCACACTGAAGCCAAGGTGCCAGCCCCTAACCCCTGCTCCAGGTAAAGGTGGACAGAGCTGAGGACACCATCCTCTGAGTCCCGAATACCACCTGGGCAAGCTAGACTAGGTTCCCAGAAGAACTGACCTGAATTCCTCTGGTTAAAATACAAAACGCTGAATCTCTCCCTTAGCTTTCAGGGGGCTCAGAGTCAACCTGTCTACTCAGCTAGGCCAGGTGCCCGATCCTGGCCCCAGCTTCTTATCTTATCCCTTTTGCCCTGTCTTTATTATTCATATTGTATACAAAAAACCATTCTACATGTTGCCAAATGAACTGAGGAATAAACCCAATTAAACTGTCTTTCCTCCAGCAGCCAGGCAGGAGAGGCTGCTTGGTGAAGTTGGACTGACTGTGGGGCCCTGTGCCGAGCCACCACCTTGACTAGACAGGCAGGCCAGCATCTGGCAGGCGCAGCCGTCTCCCTGGAAAACGAGATGCTTCTTATTGAGATAACGAATCGCTTCATTTAGATCCAAATTAACCTCCCCCAATTACCCCATTCTCTACCACATTTCACCAGATCGAAACCCCTTCTGCCTGCACAGTGCCCAGCCCTCCCCAAGGCCAGGTCATGCACATCCCAAAGCCACTGTAGCTCAACAGCCTCAGCCAGGCCAGCAGGCGCCCCCCTTCCTCCCTGCAATGGGTCACGTTTTCTTTTCTTCCTTTCTTTTTTTGGGGTGGGGGTGGAAAGCTTGATGCAGCTGCTGCTCTAAGGAGTGGGAATTTTTATTTTATTTTTTTTTAGCTCGTTCTTTGAAATAAGGATGCAATATGGGATCAATTTTTGATGACAGTGAAGTAAAAGGGGAAAATAGTAGCAATTTTCTCTTCTGAACATGCCCTATTTAATGGAAGGATGTCAAGGTGGAGTTTTATATGGAGGAGAGACTGTGTGTTCCCAGGGACTCACGGTCAATCAGAGATGCTGGGCACGATTTCAGCTTGAGGCTGGCTGGGAACCCCTCCCCATTCTCTAGTGTCTCCCACTTGGGGGTTCCTAGGGGCCCAGATGTGGGGCAGGGAAAGGCTGAGCTTCTGCCCCCTCCCCCTTACCTGGTTCCACAAAGGACCCTTCTTGCTTTGTGCTCTGCTGGTCTCTGCGTCAGGATTCAGGAGCTGAGACCCCAGGGGATCTTATGTTAATTAGGGTTATAAAATCCTGCCCAGCTGCTGTCGCCTTTATGGTAAACCCAGGAAGCTGAGCTTTAGTTGGCCTGAGCTTTAGGGCAGGGGGTGGGAAGTGGGTAAGGAAGGAGTGGGAGGGCCCGGGTTGAATCCCTGGCTGGCAGGGCTGGGATAGTCAGCACACCCAGCCTATTGTCTGGAGCCTTAGGACGAGGAGGTGGGACAAGGAAGGGGCTGTTCACGGAAGATACTGAGGGGAAATGCCAAGTCTCCGTGCCACCAGTGTCAGAGATAATTCAGTGGATTCAGACTCGGGCTGCGTGCACTCACATTGAGGTTCAGGCCAGGGAAGAATAGACCAGAGGTCAGGGTTTCTACCTCAAAACCCACCCCCTACCTAACTCAATTTACCACAGAGCCCACTGAAATCTGGGGTGCTCGCCAGCATCTGAATGGCACCATGGCCAGTACTGGCCTATCCCTCCAGCAGTCTAGATGCCTATGGGCACACATCTTTCAAGGCCTCTGTCCCTTGCAGTTGGGGGCAGAAACGAGGTAGAAGCAGTATACTGCAAAGGCCCTTGTAGCACAAATGCAGTCACCAGATTCACAAAGCTAACCCCAGGCTGTGTGACTTGAAACAGGGCTTAGGCATACGGGATTCCCACAGGCCTGTACAGAGCTGTGGTTCCAAAGACACGTACTCCATAAACACACCTCAGCTAAGGTGAAGCCCTTCCAGAGGACAACTCTGGTGACACACAGGAAGAAACATGCTGGGTCCTTTCCATTTTTCTCCCCCAACCTCCTGGACCTGCCACCCATGGACCCACTAAACACAAGCAATTCGTATCCCAAATGTCACGGTCTAGAGTCTTTGCCATAAGGTCAAAACAGTGCTGGCACCAAAGGCCTTGCTGCCTCTTCCAGAGGACCCACCACAAGAACAGAAACCACGGGGTGGGCAGGGCAAGCCTTGATCCACCATGTCGGCAGATTTAAGGAGGGTGTGTAGCAGCCTTTGGCCTCAGCACCTGCCCCAGACGCCGCCACCCAAAGCCACGCCTGCCACCTCCTTTTCTTCCTTGGCTGTGGCCGGGCCTCTGAAATAATTAGCAATTCTGCTCAACAAACACAGGCCCGATGGGATAATAAACTCCAACATCTGTCAGAAGAGCGAGCTCCTATGGAATTGCCAAGAGAAACATTTTTCTCCTCATTCAATTCACATTTAAATCGAAAACAACCCCTGCAAGTCTGCGCCAGGCCTGCGGCGAGGGGCTCCGGGAGCCCACAAGCTGTTCCTGGGCCTGCAAAGAGGCTCGGACAAGTGGCGATCACTCACTCAAATTAACAAATCATTTTATTTAGAAATGAAGAATTTGTAAGTGACGGATGGCTGCAGGGCCACTGAGGAGGAGGGAAAGCCAGCCATTGGTCTCGTTACCACACAAGGTAGGCAGCTCTATGTACCCCTAGCAGAAAGGTCTTCCAGAGAACGCAGGGCTTAAAAGCCAGTACTCTCGTACTCTCCGTTTCACAGCTGCCTGGTGAGGTAGACAAGCTAGGAATCATGCTGCCATTCTAAGGGGGTACACTGAGGGCCAGTAAATGCCCTGGGTCCCTAGTTGTACTTGATGGCTTGAAAAGGACACAGGCATCACCACTCTGACGATGCCTTGCCAGGGCTGGCTCTACCCCAAAAGGAGCCTCCAATGCCTGCAATTCAACCATCGGGCTGTAGGAGGTGCTATGCAAAAAGGTGGGAGTCTTGTGTGACCTCAAGGTTGGATTTGGATATGGAAGAACTTTGCCAGTATAATTATACTCCTGTTACAGGAGCTCCAGAGACTTGCGCTCCATGCCCAGAGCTGCAGTTTGGCCATTTTTACAATTGGATTGTCATGGGTCCTCTCATGTATGAGAACCTCTGAAGGCCAACTATGAAATACCAAATAAAAGCATACTGCTGGTAACAGGCTCTAGACCTTGCCAGACCCTCCTTAGAGCTCCATCATATTCCCCTTTGGACTTATGAAGTGCCTGCACATTAACATTGGGTCCCTCTTTCAGGCTCTCACAGGACTTCACTTTAAACAGACACAACACCCTACTGTGGAAGGCAGGGGTATTTTTTTTTTCTTTTCAATCATAGTGGTCTCAGGGCCTAGTAACTATTTTTTAAATAAACAAATGAATGGGTGGATATAAGGGCCTTGGCTGCCTAGACATGTGTGAGATAGAGAACACTGAATGTCTGTTTATCATGACACATTTTCACATCCTTATCCTTCTGCACAGACCATTCCTACTGCCCAAAACGTTATTCTTCTCATTCCTTTCCAGTCACTACCTGAGCCTCTTCAGCTTAGTCCCCTCATTTTGTACACCTGTAACTCTATGGCTACAGCCCACTTTGAACCAGTACCCCGACCCCGACCTCAGTGCTGGAAACTGAACTCAGAATCTCACACATGCTAGACACACCCTTCACCACTGTGCTATAGCCCCAGCCTTTGGCTGGGTTTTCTCAAGTCAGCTGGGACCTGGTTCTCCTCTTTGTCCTTCCTTGGCCATGGTTGAGCCTCTTGAAATGAGGGCTTGATCCATCTTTGAGAGCTTCCTGGCTGGAAATGTCATGAGCTATTAAAACAAACCTAGAAGGCAGAGGGGCTTGTGGAGGACAAGAAGACAGGACTGGGCTAAAGGGACGTGCCGTAAGAGAAAAGGTGTCTGGGAAGGAAGAAGGAATGCTGGGGCTGATGGTGGGGCCTGGGGCCTACTGGAAATGGAGGCTGTAGGCATGGGTTTTATCTGTATGTCTAGGTGGTACCCAAACCAGGTCCACCTAGAAACTTGTGCAATGCCATACTGCTGCAGCAGGAACCCTGAAGGGACAGAGCTGTGCCTTTTCTCATCTCTCTGCTCTCTGGACTTTTCTAGCATGCTTAGGGATTAATAAATGAGTAGAGGCAAGGCCAGTGGGGGGACACAGAGGCTTCTTTCCTAAGACTCTGCCATCCCTAGAGCCACAGCTTACCTGGATAGGAAGCAGGTACTTCCTGGGCTCCTCAGGGCTGGACCACTGGATTAAGCATAGAGCAGGTGCTCAACAGGTCTTCAGCTGTAACCCTTGCCTTCCTCAAGAGGCTTCAGGATTCCAGGGCCTGACCTCAACTCTGAGTCTGAGGTTCAGGGCTCCTATTGTCGTCTGTCATCTCTCCCTGCCCTACCTCTTCCTCTACAATCCCTTCTGTGTGCCCCTCCCTACCTTTCTCGTTTGCTTCTTTTCTTTTTTGTGTTTATATTTGTGTGTCGGGGGTGGGTATGAGGGCAAGCCTATCTTTCTCAATCCTTTCTTTACCTTGCTTTTTTGAGACAAGAGCTCTTATTGAACCCTGAGCTGACCAATTGGCAGGACTGGTTGGTTATCAAGCTCCAATGATCCTTTTGTCTCCACCTTCCTAATGCTGAGATTACAGGTATGTGCCACCATTCTTGGCCTTTTATAGGGGTGCCAGGGACCTGAACTTTGGTTCTCACACTTGCACAGCAAGCATCTGACCAACTGAGCTATCTCCTTAGCTCCTGTTCATTTATTTATAGACAAATAAATAGCCCGGGCTATCCTCAAATTCACTATATAGCCAAGGATGACCCTGAACTTCTAATTGTCCTGCTTCTACCTTTCAAGTTCTGGTACTGCAGGCATTTCCTGCCATGCTTGGTTTCTGCCTTCCCTAAGTGGCCCACAGGTTTCTTTTACTCACTATTCCTGTGGCGCCATCTCCCTTAGCACTCATTCCCAGGTTACTGGGGTGGTCTCAGGGTCTATTAAGCAGGGGCATGCAGGGTTTTCTCAGGAGGGATGGCGAGGACAGTGTGTGTATGTGTGCGTGTGCGTGTGCGTGTGTGTGTGTGTGTGTGTGAATATAGCTCCATAGGGCTGTACCTCCATTATAATTCCTTCCCTGGGGCCTCCTGGCGATATCTATTGCCACTGCTTCAGGCTGGAGGAGGAAGGGGAGGTGGAGAGAAGAGATCATCTACAGGCAAGCAATCCTTTGGTAATGCCTCTGTTCCCCTTGTGGCTGGGGCCTGCCTGGCTTGAATTCTGAGTTTCTACGCATGCAGCGGTTTACATGGGGATGGCCTCTGCCTTGATCCACAGGGAGCATCTCAGGGTAAAACATGGATAATCCCAGGGTAAATCTGTGAGTTTATGACACCTTGTGGAGGTGTGGAGAAATACTAGGGATATAGGTGGTGGAGACTCAATTCTATTTCCTGTGATAGGGAGAGCTTTTGATGGAGAGTATCTATACCAAAATTTTCTAGAGATACAGCCCAGGAACTGCTTAGGGTTCAGCAAGCACAAACATGGTGTGACCCAACGAAGAACGTTTGAACACTTCTAATTGTGAAGCAGGGAGCTGGAGACGCAGCGGCATCTCTCTCCAGGGTCGGCACAGACTGACAGGTCAGCTAGAAGAAAGAGCTGAACTCGCCCCCTCCTGTTCTATAATTACAGAGTCTGGTTTGGTTCCCCGATGTCAAGGACCTGTATCTCCAGCATCCCTGGGGCCTTGATCTTGTGAGCCAAGATCTGACAATGTGCCCCTGAGTCTGAGCTGGGAATTTGACATGTGATGCTTCAGTGACCTAAGTGGTGACCTTGAGACCCATGATACCAGCCCTGGGCTGTAACTTGCTTGGTACGTACTTCCTTAGCTTGCAACCCATGATTCACACATGACCTTTAGGCCACCACAACTAACAGCACCATCACAGAGAAAGGAGGCCCTTTACTCAGGGAAGTCCTGGCCTGTTTAATGGGCACACGCTGTGTCCCTAAGTAACTATGCGGGATGTGGTGGTCCACACACAAGGCTCCCAAAGCTCCAGTTTGAACATGACATTCAGATCCTTAGAAATTATTGCCCTGGCAGAGTTGGGAAGCCCCACATGGGGGTATCCTCTTTGGGGCTAGGGCCTGGTTCCCAGAATCCACCACTGAGACCCAGACAGGCCTGACCTGCACTCGTTGGCTTCGCCTATCCTGCTTTCTAAGAGGAAAATCACAGGGAAGTAAACCTTAAAGGGAGAAAGGAGAATGTTTTTAATTAAAAGTTTAAGAGAATTCACATCCCGAGGGAATCACAGCAAGAAAAGGCGGGGAGACAAGGGGCGGGGGAGCGGAAAAGTAGGCCATGCCAGCTAAGGCTCCGAGCCCAGTTCTTCCAGTTGCCTTGTGCACTACACAGCATCAGCGGGCTGGGTCCTGTGCAATGCAACCTCAGTTCTCCATCGGGGGGATGGGGACGCAGGGCTCAGCACTGGTGGCCAGCCTGGGACCGTCCTGAATAAAAGCTTAAAGCTGGGCATGAAAGCACACGTTAATATTACTAACACTCAGGAGACTAACACGGAATTGCTTCAGTTGGAGGCCAGCCTGGGCTACCTAGTAAGACCCTGTTTTAAAGCAGTATCAACACAAAAATCAATCAATCGGCTTAAACTAGGGACTGCTCCCTCTGCCTAGCCCCAGCCATTTCTGATCCCAGGAAGATGAGGCTTGAGGCTTGGTCGGGAGCTGTCATGCCTAGCCAAGGCTTAGGGACATGCAACCCATGTAAAGTTCTGCATGTATCTTGTCCACAGCCGATGGCCCCTGCCTGAGGGCTCATCCATCACCTCTGCCTACTTACCTCCAGTTTGGCTACTATACACTTGTCTACCACAAGCTGGGCTGTGGACGGGAACAACACCATGTATTTTATTAGTGTGAATCCTGAGATTGGGCAGTGCCTGGGGGTGAATAAAATGGTGGATACTCTTGGGAAGGGATCGGGTAAGGTCTGTGCAGTCCTTTTCTCCTGTCACAAAAAGGCTCTGACATCTTTAGGCCTAACCCACTGATTTTCTTCTACTTACCAGGCTGGGCTGGGAAGTATTGGGAGGGGTCATTGCTTCTGGGGCTCTGTGTGGAGGAAATGGGGGCCAAAGCTAACCTATGAGATGTCCCTTCCCCCAGAGGTCTCTCTCTACCCCTTCCACCCTTTACTGGGAGAGGAAAAAGTGAAGTGGACACTCTGACAGATGCAATAGTTTGCAAAATGAACTAATTACACGGTAGTCACACAGGGAGATGAGATTAGCAGAGGAATATTTGATAAAAGGAAGCCTGGGTGTGCACATGAGTGGCAGGGAAAGGCCGGGGTTATCTGGAGACGATGGAACTTGGTACTCCTGCTGAGTCTGGGAGAAAAGGGGCAGTGGTCCCATGAATTAGTCACAAATCTGGGTTGTCACTACTGTCCATAGACTGTGGCTTACCCCTTGGCCCCCAACTCTTCGAAGTGGCTGGTCCCTGGAGTCTATCTAAAAGCTGGCTAGAAGCAGGTCCCCAGCTCTGGGAGCCAGGGCTTCAAGCTGTAAGCGCAGTAGATCTGACGGCCCTGCTAAATTGCAGGTGGGAGAGCGTGTATCCACTGTGACGTTACCCAGCACCCTGCGATTTGACTGTCCATGCTTTTACCACCCTTGCCTGGAAGCTTCCTACTGTTACAGTCCACACTCTTCGGGCTTGTGGCAAGTGACCATGCGAAGACGGTGGGTAAGAGAAAGGTAGCAAGTGCTGCCCACTCCCTGACAATTCCTTTGGATTCTCAGGGTTGGTCTTCACTCTGCAGCCCACTCCCATCCAATATCTCCCGCTTCATACATGTGAGCACCAGGAAGTGTCCCGGGGTCCCACCTCCTTAACCAATGCAGCCAACCCAGCCTTGCTGCCTCTCCTGATCCTGAGATCCCTCCACTCTTCCACATAAGGCTGCAGGCCCTCAGCGCCTCTCCTGACACCCAGAATAGCCTCTTCTTTTCCTTGAGTACCCCCACTTCCAGTGTTGGGAGACTGGGCAGACCAGTCCAGAGCTCAGGTATCTAACTCTGCCCCCTCTTCCTTTCCTCTTTCAGAATGTTTGCCCTGCTCTCTGAGGGGCAAACTGCCACCTTTTTCTCTGGCCTTGACCTTTGGGTCACCTTTCTGTATTTCCAAGCAACTGGGATACCTTTCCAAAGAAACTAAATGAAAACTGCAATAGAGAGAGATTTACCTTGTCAGGCCCCATCTCGGAGTCCGGAGTCTGCAGTCCAGAAAAAGCCAAGCCCTTCCTCCAGGTGTGGTGATACTTTGTTTGTAATCTAACAAATAAAGCTTGCCTGAAGATCAGAGTGTGGAGCTAGCCACAAGTTAGCCATAGAGGCCAGGCTGTGGTGGCTCTGCCTTTAAACCCAGCCCTGGGGAAGCAGAGGTGGGTGGGTCTCGGTGAATTCAAGGCCACCCTGGACTATGGAGAAACAAAGCCAGGTGGTGGTGGCAGCTCACACCTTTGATCCCAGTATTTGGGAGTCACACATCTTTAATCCCAGCACTAGGGAGGTGAGACAGGAAGGGATATGGCTGGGCAGAGAAAGGAATATAGGGTAGGAGGAGACGAGCTCACCGCTTTCGGTCTGAGGATTTGGCAGACTTAAAAAGTTTCCTTAGTGGCTGGCTCCTTTACTTCTCTGATCTTTCAGCATTTACCCCAATATCTGACTCCAGGTTTCTATTAGTAAGACCAATTAGAATTTGCGTTACCTCCAGGAGTCTGCACGTTGACAGTTTTGTCTCACTCAGAGGGAACCACACAGTAAACCCACTGGATGGATCTTAGCACCTCTCACAGGGAAGGCAGCCGAGCAGAGAAAGGAACTGGTTAGCCTCGCAGAAGGCTCTGAGGCTGACAGTGTTGTGGCTGTGATCTTACCTGTCTCCACCCAGTGGCCCTGTCCTGCCCTGGAGGACTGTGTTCCCAGAGAGTCATTCTCTAAGGCGTTTCTGGAAAACCTGCTCCTTCATTGCTCTCTGGTCCTCGGTTTCCATGTTTTTGAGAACGAGTCTCAGCACCCTCCCCCACGCAGTGGCTCATTCCCACTGTTTCAGAATTATACAGCTCCTGTATGGATATAAGCTTCCCTGGTTTAAGGCCCCCTGGAGTCATGGTGTCTCTGTCCCTTGCCTTGTTTCTGCCTTACTGCCTGTCTATTCATCTGGCCACCTGCCTGATGCTTAGGCCTCTTTTAAGCTGCTGGACTTGGTGACTGGGGACACACAGGAGGAGGGGGCCTGGGGTTATGGGAGGTCAGAGGGACCCTGAACAAAGGGCTGGGGGACCCTGTACTTAGCCTCAAAGCCTTGCAGACTGCCTCTGCCTGGAAGACCTGGTTGTGTACGGGGGAATTTGCTGTCTCTGGTTCCAGCTGTCTGCCTCATGGTACTTGGTGTTCTTATGGACAAATGCATGGGATGTGGGTGAGGAGATATCCAGTGGTTCACCGACCCCAATCTTGCCAGGTAAGGGCTGAACCCCAGGTCCCTGGGCTGCTGGACGATGCGGCCTCATGTCTTCAGCCATCTCCATAGCGGGGCTCCAGCTGGTGTTGACACAGCAAACATGGGACAACTCCTACTCGCTGAGAAGCAGAGTGGGCAAACACAGGGAGGCGGCAACAAAGGGCCAGCAGCCGTGACTAGCCTCGCAAACACCAGTTTCAGGGCCTGGGCCAGAACACAGGAAGCACTGTGCAGCCTGAACACTGGGAGCCTTGGAGGTGCAAGTCGGGAATAGGGTTCCTTGTCAAGTCCCCAGAAGAGGGAGGGCTGACTGGGTGGGGCTGAAGGGCTACTGCTGGTCCCTGAACTTCCGTGTTCCCTCTATATTCCTCCGGTACTCTCCTTTCCCTAGCTAAATCCTCCTCTTCCCAGGTCCCCAGGCTTAATCCCACGTTCCATACTTTGTGCCATGGATCATAACACTGTCCCCTTCAGCAGACGGTACCCCCTTAGGTCTATGCACACTGTCCCTGTCCCTGGTGACACAGTACAGTGCCTACACGTGACAGGTAAGTCCTCGGTACTCACTATCAGCTGAAGCAGGGCACCTGAAGCTCCCAGAATCCTGTGACTTGATAACCAATCACCTGGCCTTCTCACTACCCCTGTGTGGTGTCTACCACCCCGAGAGCAGTGACACCAACTGCTGAGCCAGTACTTTCTCCCATAGGCACCCACTGTCACCAGGGAGCTGCTGTCCATTGCATAGCTTGAAGCTCAGAAAACCGGGTGAGAGTCTGCTCCTAGAGCACGCTTTGAGAGCAGACCATGCTTGAGGATGTGTACTAAGCACCCCAGAGATCAGGCAGTGAGTTGTCTCTAGCGTCACCTCTGCCACATTGCCTTTTCCCTGCAGTGGAAACTGAGGCACACAGGCTGCACTTCCTGCTCACGCTCCTTACTAGGCTGGCGTTGGACTAGACATTGCTGAGATAGCCCTTCTTTTTCGTCTTTGACAATTCCTCCTGTCTCCTAAGACTCGGTTTAAATTGCCACCTCCTCCAGGCCGCCATCTTAGACTTCTCAGTTCCATGGTGGCTAATTTGCACACAGACACCTCATGTCTCCTTGAAATCTGGGACCCAGACGGTTAGGATCAGCCTGGCTGGCACACTGCTACCCTCCCCAGCCCTCACACACTAGGATTTCAGAACAAAGGGTCACATGCTATTAAAACTCAATTAAATTTCTCACTTCTATGATCCTAAATTAGTCTGGCTTGTCCCTGTGGCACCTGTAGGTCCTTTCCCTCGGCCTCCTAAGATCTCTCCATTTTCCAGTGAGGACTCCCTACCCCCACCGTCCCAGAAGAGTAGGCTAAGTAGAGGGGATTCTCCCCAAGTTAGGCCTTGTCTGGGGAGTGGAGTTCAGTGTTCCTCTGTGGGCTCGAGGTCATTTCCTCCATCTAGCTGGCCCTGCCCCTTAGTCAGGGCAATGTTGCTTCCTGGCCTGATATATTCAAGCCATCAGCCCCTTCCCTCTAACCTTCCGCCACTGGGAGAACTCAGCTACAGTGCGTATTTCATCTCCTAGCCCTTAGGGATGTTGCACCCCAACTATCAACCCCTCCCTTTGATTGCTGGGGAATAGCAGAGGTTCTTCCGGACCCTTTTCTCTGGAGATCCCAGGCGAAGACCCTATTGCACACAGGCAACTTGAGACTAGAGGCCAGCTCCAAACAGACATGGTGACATTTCTGGAGGCCCAGTAGGTCTGAGTCAGCTGGGTGGGTAAAGATGAGGATTGATGAGACCCTGGGACCCCTGGGCTATGCCCCAGGCATACTATACCTGCACAGTCCCCCCAATGACCCAGGGAGACTAGCTCTTGACCCCACCAGCACAGCCTGGTCCTCCAGAGGATCTCGGGATCTCCGGGCCATCCAACAGGGATGAAAATAGGAGAGGAGGGCTCCACACTCATGTCCACTGGGAACTGGGAATAGTGTCTTTCTCTTGCTCATGCTGACTGACTCCAAGGACAAGGATGCTCGGGTGTGTGGAGAGTGGTCATCAGTTTCTACACACATCCAGGCCACCTCCTCTGAGAACCCTTCCCTGAACTCCATCCTTCTATGGCGACTTAAGAGAAACCTCGTGGCTACCTGGGCTCTGCCATTCCTGCCCCACCCTTCTTTCTGGCCACACACGTGAAAGGTGTTCGACAGATGTCCATTCACTAATCCACTGCATCCTCCCCAGGGACCCCCAGCAGGCTCCTCTGGGTGGCACCTTGCCAGGAAGCAGCACTGTTTGGGTGAGGGGGAGAATAATCAGCTGTAAACGCCGCAATCAGGGAGAAAAAGCTGCTAAGGCCCTTGGCGCCCACGCGTGCGCCTAATTGGCTCCACGTGTCTCAGTTCTTTTCAAGAGCGGGAAAGTGGAAGGGTCAAGATCTCTTAATGTTCGTAATGGAAGGGAGGCAGAAGCCACCGCCAGCCCCACATAAACACCTTTTAATTGCTCAGAGAAGGGTGGGCGGAGGCAAGGGGTGCTACAGACTCCCTTGTCTGTCAGCCCGCCATTACTGTGCCTGTTCTGAGCTTCCCAGAACCGGAGTCCGACCCCGAAGCTGAGCTCCCGCACAGAATCCAGAGCCACAGCTCAGCATCTGTTCCGCAAATGCTTACAAAGCTCCTACTGCAGGCCGGGCCTTGGCACATGACTCACGGCCTGGATTGCTCAGGACCAACCTATTTGTTGAACGCTCATCAACGGATGCACCACCGGACCCAGCTGAACTGGCCTCTAGCTGCCTCCGGACCCAACTATTCCCCTTGCTGCCTCTTCCGGGCAGCCTTTCCTCTTTGGAAGAAAGGATTTTTTCTCTCGCTCAGACTACCCTGTTCCATATGCACACCTCTCAGGTCCCCAATGCCCCGCTGCCTGTGGGATTTCTATTCATTACTGTCACATCGCTTATGCCACCTGACCAGGAAACACTAGGCTGTACATGGAGACACACTGTGAGAGTGGGGTGCTACTGGCATCTAGCGGGTAGAGAGAGGGCAAGGGTGCTACCAAACATGCCCCCAGTGCTCGGAGCCGGCCCCGCAAAGGCTGATCCAGTTCAAAGTGCCCCTGGGGTTGAAGCTTTGGATAGGAAGCAGCAGTTGAACTGGGAGGAACCTTCTCTTCCTAACAGAGTAGCCTGTCCTCAAGCCCCCAGCCTTACCTCCTGTCCCTCTGAACACCCACTCAGAGCTCCATTCCTGAACAGACCTAGCCACACTGCCAACATGCGTCAGCTAATTGGGTTAAGTGGCCATTAGCAGCAAAAGCAGGGCGACCGCGCTCAGAAGGGTTTTTAATTTTACTCTTTAAATGACGCTAATTCCCCAGAGAACACTGGCGGTGGGGGTGCTGTCCACTGGAACCCCTAGATCCGAGGCTAGGGCTGCACTTCCCCCTGCCCACGCATGGGAGTCTTGTGGGGGCCTTTGGGAGGGACGCTCATCATCTATGAAAGGAAGTGAGGGATCAGGGATTTGTCCAAGGTCACTAGGTCATCACACATCAAGGTCCTGTCAGAGGAAGCCAATGCCTCACCTTCTTTTTCCCCAGGCCTGTTCTACTGTAGACAGCTAATGCTACATGGTCGTAATGGTGGCAAATATGAAGGCGCTGTCAGTTTGTATGGCCTGAGTTTCTAGATTCTGGAGTCTCAGCCAGGCCTTGCCACTGCCCCCAGCTTGTCTGAGTTGGAAGGCGAAAGGACTTCCTGGAGCAGGCTGTCAGTATCCACACTGACGCTCTCAGTAGTCTGCTTTGGCCTCGGTGCCATGTTCCGAGTGCCGTGGCCCTGGCATTCCCATTCTCTGGCAGTTAGCTCACTAAGCCATCATGCCCTTAACCTTGCCGATGAGTTTATCTCTTACTTTATCCACGACCTCTTCTCTAAGCTACGTGGCAAAGGTGCCAGGGATGGGCAGTAAGCAACACAGCCTTCAAGGACACTGTCCTTTATGAATGACAGCTCTTGGGGTTGTGAAACTGGAGGTACTGGGCAGGGAGGGTGCTCAGGTCCTTAGTTTAGTCTGTGCTGCTGAGATATGGCCCCTTGATGCTGACAGGTGGTTTTGAACTTTTGAACTCAAGCAATCCTCTTCCCTTGGCCTCCTGAGTAACTGGCACACAGGCACAGAGAAGGAAGTTGGGGCCTGAGATGGAATGGACTTGGTATATGAAGGTAGGAACATGCCTGTCCTTCCCTGCACCTGCAGCAGCACAGGGATTATCACTCGGTGGGCCACGAGTGAACACAGGTGACAACACTGAGTGGGGAACATAAAAGGACAAATGACCTTTCTGAGAAGGAGGCGGTGTGCAGAGGCCTCAGTTGAGAGGATGGGGACATAACAATTGTGCTTCAAATCTGCCTGAGTCCTCATGATGGACCACAGGGTCCCTTCTGGGGCTCAAGGCCCTAAAAAGCCCTGGCTGAAAGGCCTTGCCTCCCTGAGTGGTTGAAGTTTCTGGTTCCCTCTACATGCCCAAAGCAGAGAAACTATCATGGTTTCTGAACCTGGGAACATTGCTTGCTTGTGTTTGCAAGGCCCTGAGCTGGCCTCTTCCGACTCTTGACTTCGGTCAAGAAACATCTGATGGACGCTGATTGGACAATATAGTGACCTTGTGTCTTGCAGTTCTTGGCTCCCTCTTCACAAGCCCCAAATTAAGACCAGATCAAAGGTTTTAAATTGGATTACTGGACGGGGTCCAGGGAGGGAGGAGCAATGGAATGGGGGGTGGGATTCAAGCCCCCCAGGCCCTTCCCCTCATTTGCAAGCAGGCTGCACACAAAAGTGGGAAAGCAGAAAAGGAGCGAAACTTGATTAAAAGCAAACTTAAAACAATGAAGTTCAAAGCTTACTTTGAACAATTAGAACTAAGGGGTAGGCAGTCCTGTCTTGGGGGGATGTAGGGTGAGCCTGGAATCAGACTGCAACAGAAGGAGGTGCTCGGATGGCAAGGATACTGTAGCCTTAGTGCATGCCTCGGGACTGTGGGCGCCACGGGCTGGGATCCGGGTCAGGAAGACCTGTGTTCTGGCTCTCTTGTGTCCTGTCCTGACACCTCCAAGCTCTCTGTGTCCCCTTCTGTAAGAAGAAGGGGCAAAGCTTCCTTTTGGGGTTGTTATGAGAACGACTCGTGATCCACTGACCACGCGGTGACACGGCGAGGGCCTTTTCCCATCGTTCTTCCCTTGAAAGTCATTCTGTATTTGGCTCTGACTGTGTACCAGGGAACAGGCTGGTGCTGTCAACTCAGTGGGAAGGAGGCAGATATCTGTCCTGTCTCTCAGGCAGGGATGAATATGTGGGGTACAGGAGGAGAGTTAAACAGGACTCCAAGCCTGTGGCTATGCCCCAACCTCCTCTGCTATTAGGGTTGGTTGTTCTTGTAGTATTGGGTTAAGGGGGCAGGGAATCAAGACTGGTTTCTGAGGAGGATGGCGGAGCCTGGGTTCTGGGAAGCTGGCAGGGTCATACTTCATTCAGCACAGTCCAGCCTCTACCAAGGAAAACCCGTTCTGAAGTCTGTGCGCGACTCCCCCTAAGACCTGAACATGACCTTTCGCACACATACCTGATGTCAACACTAATTTGGGCTGGCCAGCCAGGTATAGGTAGTATGTGTTTGTAATCCCAGCTCAGGAGGCATGGGTAAGAAGACTGGGAGCGTGAGACTAGTCTGGGTCCTAAGGGTCTGGGATGAGGGAGGGGCAAGGAGACAGAGAACAAGATGAAAAGGGACACATCTGGGAGAGGAAGTGAACAGGTGTGGTGTGCTAGCTGGGTAGGTGAGCACATGGTAATCAATACTAGTAGGGAGAGGCATTTGACCCCTACAGCTGGTACCTGGCTTTGCCCCTTCGGTGGCAGCCTGTCTTCCAATTGACTTTCCTTATCTGTGACCAGGAGATCCCCCAAATCACGCGAGACTAGGCTCTCTAGGTACAGCTCTGGGTTTGTTGGGTTCCTAATTGTTGGGAGGTCCTTAGAACCCACTTTTCCTCCAATCAGAAGGCCATCCCCACTCTCTGGCATGCACCTAGGTCACACAAGGCAGGGTCCTGTGAGGGACAGTGGGGTCAAGTTACTGGAAAAAGGGGACTTATTCTTTATTGGGGTCTAGATATGGAGGATCTAGGCTAGCTGTCTTGACTTGACCCTGGCCATAGCTGTGGATGGATGTGCTAATTTTTAAAAAAATTGCTTTATTGAGATTTAATTGACATAGCAAATTCAGTCACATTAAACATGCATTCCAGTGGTTCTTAGTATAATTAGAGTTGTGCAACTACCGCCATAATCTAAATTTAGAATATTTTCATCACTACCAAAAAGAAACCTTGAATTCAACTGGCCCTATCTTCTCTCCACTAGCCCCTGGCAACCAGTAAGCTAGCTTTCCATGTCTGTGAATTTGCCTTTACCAACATTTCATAGAAATAGGATCACACACGTGGCCCTTGTCACCGGCTTCTTTCCCTTGGCACGATGAGTTTCAGCTCATCCTAACCTAATGTTGTAGGGCGTACCAAGATTTCTTCCTTCCTTATAAAAACAGATGTTGCTATCTTCTACACAGGCTAGGGTCAGAATGGATGCTTCTTGCCTATTTAGGAATGACTCCACAGCTCCTGAGGGCTCCTCCCACCTGCTGTCCTTGGAGGGAGAAGGAGTCTGGCTGCTTTGTCAGGCTAGCCTGGCAGGTCTTACTACTAGCTGCTGGAGTACACTAGAGTATAAATGGGGGTGCTGAGACCCGGAGCAGGCAGAGAAATATTTAGATCTGGGCAGAGCAGGGACTCCAGCCTTCCCCACCTGTGGCTGCCTCCACGCCATCCCCTCCCCACCAGCTCCTGCAGCCCACCTAGGAGCACACTCTACCACCTACAGACAGACCAGGAGGCTGAGAGGAATGAGAAAGCTCCAAGGCCCTGCAGGAGGGAGAGGCAGGACTGCCTAGGTCTGCCAGGTCACCACACATGCAGCCAAACCCAATGACAACTGCCACGGCTGTCCAGTCCTGTACCTGTTTCTCCTGCCGAAATTCCAGGAGCCAAGCGCCCTGTGACAATGAGGGTCGGAACACTGCCTTCAGTCAAGGCCACCCCACTTTCCCTTAATGTTCCCTTGCTCCCGACACACTGGCCTACCTTCAGGGCCTGCACCTTCCTGTCTAGCAGGCTCTCGATGTCCCCTGCCACCTTCTCCACTAATTTCTGGGGTTCATTCTCTTGTACTTCGAACAGGTTCCGATTGTCCTTGTAGATCTAGAAGGAAGCAGAGGTTAAGGGTGAGGCCAGAGCGGTCCATAACTCCCATGCCATGGCCTCACATACTGTCACTGCAAACACAGCTCAGTTCATCCTTGTTCCTATAGGACCAGACTTTGGCTCAAACAAGCAGAGTCCAGGACCTTCATGATCTCAGGGAAGGGGAACACAGGGCTGGAGTTCTATAGCTTGTATCTGGGATGAAGGTCCAGTGTGGGCTAGTTGGTGGCCAGTGTTGGTGGTTCATGGGTCCAGGTCTGTTTTGTCTGGGCCTCAGGGATCCCTTTTCAGGGGCTATGAGTTGTCTCGACTGTTAGTTCAAAGTGCCTATGAGCAGCAGAGGGGGAGGGGTAGGCTGGATGGGAAGCAGAAGGCAGGTTATGTGGTGAGAGAGATGGAGCTAAAAAGCATACATCATAAACCACATCCAGACATGAAGTTGTTCGCACACCCACACACATACATATATGTGCATAGCCACGAACGAATCTTCTACGTGTGCAGATGCATAGCTACTCCTCCATGTAGCCTCAGGCAATGTGCTCCTTTTACGGATGCTGCCCTAGGCCATCTGCAGAAGCTATGGAGAGCCCTGCTATTCAAGGCACAGAATATTGAGGGAGACCAGGTAGGAAGAATTACTCTGCCCATTCCCCCTCCTTAGGAGGTGAAGTCTGAGTACACATGCGTGTAAACTGGTGGTTAGGATATGGTGGCTTGACACTGCCATCTGTGTGCACACGCCAGCATGTGGGCTTTAGGATGGGTGAGGCTAGGTCCTCTGAATACAGCTTGTGAGTCTCAGAGGCAGATTTCAGCAGGCATCTTTGTTCATGCTTGGGTCTTGATTATGTGCACGCATATGTATGCGTTATACACCTGTGAGTGTCTCCAAGCCTGACCCAGACCAGTTCGTGCATCCATTCAAATGACTGCAGGAAGTCTGTACCCCAAGTTGGCTCCTCACCACTAGAGGTCTTAAGCCCGGCTACCATGGCAGAGCTTTGCCACCAGGCTGTGCAGAGGTGGGGGCATGCAGAGACAGAAAGGATTAGTGGTAAGGGGCAGCAATAAGGAGGCGACAGAGGCACCTGGTGAGAGACAGACAAGCAAGGCACGATAAGGTCGGAGAATGACAGACGAGGTGCAGAGGTAAGGATTCTGTCATCTGACAAGGGGATGGGCTGGGGGCTGGAGGCTGCCAGAGCCTCAGCCTTGCTGCCTGCCCAGAGCCTGGTATCTCAAGGGTTAAAGCAGTAAGCGAAGCAGGCTCAGGCAATCTTCTCCTCCTGCCATCCCCCACCCCTCTCGGCTTCTCTTTTCTTTTTGTCCTCCTCTTAGAACAAAATAATTTGTGGTGAAGTTGTTCCTTCCTCCAGAGCTGTGGCAATTAGGAGGCGAGCGCCAGGGCCTGTTTGCACAGCCAGAGGGGACCGAGGCTCTGAGCAGACGCCAGGGCAGGTTGTGCCATAGAACCCATGCTCAGCTCTGGATCAAGTCCTCTGATGGTCCTCTGTGATGGAGGCAAAGAAAAGGAAGAACCACAACCCAAGGGCTGCAGAGAAATGCAGGGAGCCGGTATCCTACATTAGGGGAACTGAGAATCAGACAGGAGAGCACAATTCTGGACATAGGGCGGCGTGGCAAAGCCAGGCTCCATCTTCTCTGACCCATCCTTCTCAGTTTGGAGGTTTAAAACATCCCGTCACCTCAGCTTTGGACCATAGTCTGGTTGTGTAGCAGCCATGATCTGGGCCACACAGTTGAAGCAGTACCCAGCCTATTTATGCCAGCAGGGGGCGCAGCTGCCTGGCTTCATCAGGGCCAAGGGCTGAAGTTCTGTACATTAGATTCGCTTGTCAAGGTCATTCCCAGGCTCTGAGTCTGGGCCGTGCTGGTTTTCCTGAAATGTCTGGGAACCCCTTTCCCAGGCTTACGATATACTTTGAAGCCTATGTGGCTACTGGGTGGGGTCAGCAGAGGGAAGCAGTATGGTGTCCCGGCTAACAGTTGACACAAAGCTTGGAGGCTGAGGGTCTTCAAGAAGTCTCTGGATTTCCAGGGTTCGACATATCTGCGAGAATGGAAGTCCTTCCAGTTCTCAGTTGAACAACGGCACAATGAACAACAGCCAATGACCTACAGCACAGTTCGTGTCCTCGGAGCCCTGTACTGTGGCCACCACGGCTACTGTCTGAGATCTGAGATCGCCATGCCGAAGGAAGTAATCTCAGTCCCCTCCCTGCCCCCACTCTTCTGCTAGGTATGCCCGCTGAGACTGCCATCAGCTTTCATTCCAAGGGTCTCCTGAGTTTTGCCCCTGAGTCCCTCCCTCAGCCACCTTGTCTTTTTCCCTAACACCTCAGTCTCAGCCCTGGAGGTGATAACAGAGGAGTCCAGACACCAGGAAGCCACTGATAGGGCACAGCGACAGCTAGCTCTTTTGCTGTCCCCCCAAGCACCGTGTCTGTGTGAAGAGGACACTGAACAAAGGCATGTGCCCAACTCCGTGTTCAAGGGCAGAGTGTTGGGACCTGGGTCATCCCTTCACCTCTGCTGCAGCTGTGTGAGCTCCTGAGCCCCGCATGCCTCCGCCAGGCCTTTCTCCTGCTCCCCTTCTATCGAAGGGCCTATGGCGGTGTCCTTCTGCTGGCTCCCCGGTGCCTGCATTTGAGGCCTCTTTGGACTACTGCTAGCAGACCTTGCCCATGCTGTCCTTGCCACCCTGTCTTCCCATGTGCTCTAAATCCTGTCGAGAAAGAGGAAAGGGATTGTAAGGGGTTCTGGTGTAATAAAGACAAAATATAGTGGCTGCTCAAGCTGCCGGTCCAGCCAGTCCCCAGCCCCAAATGAGCCCCTGACATGCAGCAGCCCCTGAAAGGCAGACCTCTGGAGTCTCATCCTTTCAACATTCCTTTGGATCTGTTCCAGCTGTTCTGTTCCCTGGAAGGGCCCTGAGCTCAGCCCTGAGCCCAAGGGAGATCTGAATGGGGTAAGTCATCCCCACATTGATGTGGGCCAGGAAGCTGCTTTCCAGCATGGACCCAGGAGGGATCCCAGGGAAAGCATAGTGCTTGCACCCTGCCAAAGGCTAGCTCCTTGCCAGCTGTAACCCCAAGCCTTGGGACCAGCCGGGGCATGGCAGGAAGGCCAGGACACAGGGAACACGGCCTCAACCAGCAGGACCACACATCTTCTGGTTTCCTTGGCCCAGAGAGTTATTTTGAAAAACCAGAGAGTCCCCAGAGCAATGCGCCTCAGCGGTCCTCACCTTTAACCAGAGAGCTGGATTGAGGTGAACAAAAGAGCCAGTGCACACACAGGCGTTGCAACGCTAAGCCATCCATGGTAGCGGGGCAAGAGGCAGGAGCTTCATTCCACAGGGAGTGGAAGGAAGGTGCTGGGATGGGGAGGCAGACAGAGCCATGATTGAGGGAAAGGGACAGTGGCAGAGTGCCAGAGGAATAGGGACTGCAGGGGTGGCTAAGAAGGAGGGACAATTTAGGAGGCTATATGGAGTCCCTCATGCTACAGATCATGGACCTCTATCGTGTATTTCTAGTCACCATTTTTAAAAATGTGTCTGTATGATGTGCAAGTAGGTACAGGTGGAGGTCAGAGGTCAACACCAGGTAACATCTTCAGTTTTTCTCCACCTTATTGGAGGGGGGGGGAGGTATCACTGAGTCTGGAACTCACTGATCTGGCTAGACTGCATACCCGTGAGCCCCAGGGACCCTCCTGTCTCTACAGTGTCCCCAGTGTTTACAAAGGTGCCAGAGTTTAACCTCGGATCCTCATGCTCATGTGGCAGGCTTTTTACCAACTGCACTTCCCAGGCCCTGCCTAGGATGGTGACTTAGTAGGGGTGCCTTTTCCTCTTTGGGGTACTCATACTAGCTCTGTGGTCCTTTTGGAGGCCCCAGACCCAGCCTCCTGCTTCCTGGGGGCAGCCTAACATAAATGAGAAGTGAGCATGAAGGATGCCTGCAGAACAGCAACCTTGGATGGGAAACGTGAACACTTGTAGAAGGAGCCTGGAAGCCTCACTCGCAAATGGCAGCCTCATACACAAATTCCAAAAGCTACCATAGGAAAAAAGAGAAGGGAGAGGAAGGAGGGAAGGTGGGAGGGACACTGGCTTACCCCGGGGCAGGTGCTTTCATTCTGGACCTCACTGATCCATGCTGGCCCAGGAAGACCGTGTATCCCTGTGATACCCTTCTAACAGGCAAAGACGCTGTGGGCTAGAGAGGTGAAGTCCCACAGCAGAGCTGGAGTCTGCACAGGGCCGGTCTGATTCAAAGCCCTTGCCTTAGGGTACTTTGTAGCTCTGTCCTGTGTATCTCTCTCTAAACTTGAAGGTAAGGCTTTCGAGAAAGAGGGCATAAGGCTTTAAAGGGATGAGCTGGGAGTTTGGCCAACCAGAAAGGAGCTTGGGGCCAGTGGGAAGTCAGCCGCTCCAGAAGGGAGGGAGCGGAGGCCTGGCAGGACCAGCTAGATCCCCTAACCAACCACATAACCCTGGGAGTGAAAACAGGCACACCCATGAGGCTTCTCTCCGCAGTGAAGGTGAACGGGCCCTAATCTCTGGAAAATTAAATCTGAAAGAAAATGGAACAAGAAAGATTTGATGCAGGCTTGCCTAGCTTCTGTTCGTCTCCTCAAAGGCCCAGGCTCAGCGTGGGGCCCAGCTAGGTGCTCCAGCATCCCAGCCCCCATTCTGAGCCTGGTATCTCCCCTAAACCCTCTTCTGCCACACCTCTTGGTGTCTGCTCTTTTGTCTGACAAAGAACAGCTGAGGTGGGTGTCTTAACTGCCCCGTCTTTCATGCCACCAGGCTCCTAATGGGGAGGGCAACAAGAGGACCACAGAGGGCAGATTAGACCTCCTAGGGAAGAGGTCCTGGGGTCTGGCACTGATGGTGGGTATCCACTGATAGATGGGGCTATGCCAGAGATTAGGGAAGCCACAAATGAGAGTCATAGGTAGCTCAAGGCCAGCAAGGAGCTAAGAAGAGTGGAAGACAGGTACGACCAGCTAGGCAGAGCAGAGACAGAGTGAGGGCCCCTGGCCTCACCTCTAGGAGGTTGCTTAACCAGGCTCCTATCTTCAAGGTTTATAACATACCATGAACCATCCTTGAACATGGGGAAAGTGACGCAAGGCCAGGCACCTGGAATTCTTTCCCACTTAAGCACCTAGGGTATGGGGCTGGAGAGACGGCTCAGCATTTAAGAACACTGGCAGCTCTTCCATCGGACCCAGGTTCAATTCCTAGCACCCACATGGCAGCCCACAGCTGTCTGTAACTCAAGTTCCATGGGATCTAACACTCTCACATAGACATTCATACAGGAAAAACACCATAAAAAGAAGTAAAAATTAAATACCCAGGATAGATCTGGCACAGGCCCTGCCTTGTTGGGACTTAAAGGGTGTCCCACGTAAGGTACACAAAAACCCTAATGCAGGCTGTTCTACACTAGGTTGTGTTTATGACTGGGAACTCCCCAGGCAGCTTCACTTGCCATGGACAGGGCAAGGGTAAAGGACCACTGGAGCCCTCAGAAAACAGTGCTCGGGTACTGGTGTGTGCCACTCAGAACACAGTGCTCGGGCACCGGCGTGTGCCACTCAGTTCCAGGCTTCCTTACCTGCTCACATCTGTCAACTGCCACCATTCCATGATGGGTCAGCTATATACAGCATATCGTCACAACCAGGGTCTGTATACTGTGACGCTGTGTGACACACAGTTAATAATAATTCACCTTCATAGTGATTAGATTGCCTGGGGAACACCCTGTCTAGGGGGGATCACAGACAGATGTAGCCAGTCTTGCATGAGGTACAGGGAAGGACTTTCTTCATAGGTGAGGACACGGCCCTCTTGTGTTGAGAGCACTACTTTTCTTGGCCCTGCCCTACCTACACAGACCACACTCCCCAGGGGCACCCCACATTTGTGACATATACTGCTTGAGCTTGGGCAAGAGAGAAAGACCCAGTGGCTCCTTGGTTTGGGCTCTAAGAGGAAGCTTCTAAGAGCTTTAGAAGGCAGGCTTCCCCATCCCCTTCACAAAACCCAGGGAGGGGGGATAAAGTCCCCCAACCACCCCCAGCAACGCCTCCCTGTTTTTAAAGTTAAAGTTTAGTTGACTGTCATCCATTACTGCAATTAGTACATTATGTCTAATTATGCAATTAGTGTAAAAAGTGCACTTGCCGCTGAGAATGGGAAATTACGCTGCCTCGTTACGCTGTAAAATCCCTGTCATAAAAAGGCTCAATCTCTTGTTTTTCAAAAGACACAAAACCCAACACAAAACAATAAACCAAAAAATCTTCCTAGCCAGCATGGGACCAGCCTGAGACAACTTCCCCAGGGCGGCTCTAGGAAGGTCCCTCTCTCCCTGTAAGTCCCACCCTACTCCAGGCAAAGGAAGCAGAGACCATTCCTGGGTGCGGCCCTGCCTTTGCTCCTCTGAACTGTGGATTTAGTTTCTAAATGGACTTATTTATTTATTCAGTTTATTCTTAGAGACAGGGTCCTTGCTACTTTGTAGCACACACTGCCCTCTAACTCATGATCCTGTCTTAATCACAGGCATTTACTATCACACCCGTCCCACACTAACTTTAAAGCCTTGGTAAACCTGAAGCCTGTATCCCATAAGTCTTGGCTTTCACCACCCAGTTCCAAAATCAGAGGTCTTTTCTCCAGGGTTCCTAGGGGTACTATGAACAGAGGAGCATATCCCACCTCAGGAAAATTAAAAGAACATTCTTACATCCAGGATTCTCCAACCCTGGAAGCATTGCTTGGCAAGTAACAGGTTCTCTGTCATGGGAACTATTGTGAGCCCAGCTGTCAAGGAGGCTAAGGGAATCACCTACAGTTACCCAGCACAGTGGCTTGGCTCCAGGCTGCCGTGATTAGATGACAGTATTCCCATGGCCTTATGCCTAGGTGACACTCAGTGTATGACTAAATTTTACCTACATTCTGGCTCTCTTAGTACTGAGGGGATGTTCTGGGAACAGGCAAGAGATGAGAGAAATTTGAATTTTTTTTATGTGTATGGTGTTTTATTTGCACGCACGTCTGTGCGCCATGTGTGTTCCTGGTGCCCACAGAGGCCAGAAGAGAGTGATCCCCTAGAACTAGAGTTGTAGATGGTTGTGAGCTGTCATGTGGGTGCTGGGAATTGAACCCAGGTCCTCTGATAAAGCAACAAGTACTCTTTTTTAAAAAAAATATTTATTTATTTATTATGTATACAATATTCTGCCTGTGTGTATGCCTGCAGGCCAAAAGAGGACACCAGACCTCATTACAGATGGTTGTGAGCCAATATGTGGTTGCCGGGAATTGAACTCAGGACCTTTGGAAGAGCAGACAATGCTCTTAACCACTGAGCCATCTCTCCAGCCCGCAACAAGTACTCTTAACCACTGATCTGTCTTTCCGGTCCTAAGAGAGAAACTATGGTTTTCTCTACTACAAAAAGATAGTAATCTCTCCCAAATGGCCCATGAAGAGTGGGGATAGATTATACTTTAGTGTATTTCAATATCGAATTCTAATGGCCAAAGCCACTCATGACCTATATCCAAGGTCACAAGCTATAGCTCCAGCATAGACCACTAAGTGCCTGCTAACAAAAACCTGGGTAGCACCCTTGAGCCCTTACCTCTAAGATCCCCCCATTCTGTGGTTCAAATTCTCCACTGGGCCTGGAGGCGAGTGATGGCCTCACAGTGGGCATCTATCTTAACCTCAAGGGGAAGATGCCACGACACGGGAATGCCCTCACAGTGGGCATCTATCCTAACCTCAAGGGGAAGATGTGTCTCCCTGCTGCTATGCCTAGATCTACACGTTCACAGAGCAGAGAATCTGAAACACACATTTCAGCACCCTTAGGACAGTGGCCCAACCACAGAGCCCATGCAGCTGCCCCTACTTACAATGTGCATGTTTCTGTTGGAGTGTGCTGAGATGCCAACGAGGGAGCTGGGGTGTAGGAGGAAAGGACTCGGACCCCAGTGGAGGGACACATGTTGTCTAAACTCAAGACAGGGGTCCCTGGAGAGATGGAGCTTGAAGAGCAGGAAAACTAGTCTAGTCACATGACCAACTGCCATGGACACTCTCAACACCCCCTGTCTTCCACATTTGACTTGGGAAAGCATCAGTGATGCAAGCCCGAGGTGAACCAAACTGTAGGCAAGATCCAGGGGCCCCTGCTCACACTCCCCTCCCTGAGCTGGGAGCTGCCGGCTGTCGAGGCAGCTGGGAGGGAAGCTGTGCCCAGCATACCAGCTGGCACGGGGGAGTGCGAGTAAACACACCCGCACTTTCCCAACTCATAGAAGTCGCGGGTGGCGGCCGGCTGGTGTGGGTGCCCATGTTTATGGGAAACAGATTGTTTGTGTCGGCATCTGCGGCCCCTTGCCACCCACCCTGGCTGCACTCTCTCCCGTTGCCTCCCACCCAGTTGGCTCATATTTTCTTCCCACGGGAATTCTAGCAGGCACAGAAGGACAATGACAATGATGACAAGGCCCTCTGTGCATCCAGACAGGGCTTGGTGTATAACCCCCAGTCCCCTTAATAATCCCACGTTTACTATTCCCATATTACTGCTGAAGAAATCAAGGGTCTGGGAGCCAGAGAAACTGTCTAGCAACCATGAAAGTATGCCTCGGTGGCACGGGTCTTCTCAGAACCATCATCCTTACCAGGCTCTGGGTACATCACCATTCTCAGGCCTGCCAGACATGTCTGGTCTGCTCGGTACACCTTGAGTGGCGACCTTGCCCTCAGAAGAAGCAATCAGCTTTCTCTCTTTCACTGACAGCCCAACCGGAGGGACCGGACCTCATGACTGCCTTGCTGCCTAGTCTCTTTAATCCTTTTTCGTCTCTACCTCATGCTTGAGGGGTCTATACAATGGACTGGAGTAAGGTCTCTCTATGACCTCTTAGGAGCACAGTGCTGGGAGGGCTGGAAGGGGTCTGAGATCCAGGCAGGCAGAGGCTCAGTGTGGTCCTAGTGACCCGGGGAGACTTCTAATTTCACAGGTCCAAACTGTGACCTCATCCAAAATGATGGCTCTGAGAAGTGCCCTGGCTATCCAGATCTTTTCAGAGAAGTCCATTTCTCATCCCCTAAAGGGAGTAGCAATTCACCCCTGTAAACTCTCTCATGAGATGGGGTGGAGGCTTGGCCTGAAGCCTGGCTCTAGAGGCCAGGGAGCAAAGGACAGAACTTGCTTCCTCCACCTGCATGACATCCATTTTACTGGTATAACCCAGCACAGAGGGTTTACTGGCACAGGGGCTGAGGAAGGTCCCTCAGGGACTCCAGAATGGTTAGAAACAGACCTTGCTCCAAGAGTCCCCTAGTTAGGCTTCCTTTTATATATTCCATCATAACTAGTTGACAGGGCTGGCTGGTTTGTCATCTAAGAGATGAAGAATGGCATCTTGTAGGTGCCATTCGGGTCAGAACCTATCCAAAGGTAAAATTTCTCATGTCTTACACCTATGCGCTAGAATGTTTAGACACATGAATTTGAATTCGAATGCCAGCCCTGCTCTTTATGAGACACAACCCTTTCCCCTTAGCCTGGCTGTTCTGAACATTCTTCAAAGACTGACGGTTATAATGTAGGGAGCTGGAGGCCTCTTGTGGGGTCTCCTTCTAGGGTTGCTCTCATGGCCCTGGGTACCTTCTTTGCACAGCCTGTCCTTCACGGGGCAACTTTCTGATCTGAGAGGCTATTCTTTTCTATTAAGACTCGCTGCCAACAGTGTCAACAAACAATGACAGCATTGGTAACAGCTCTTGATCACGAGAGAGGCTGCCAGGGCCTTTGGGCTGGCTAATCATAAAATCATGAGCTCTTCACACGAGAACAGCAGGACGTAAAGGCAAGGATGGCACCAAGCCTCGGTGGTGGCTGCAGCCTCCCACACTGTGTCAAGAGACCCCCTCCTCTGGTGGGGCTGGAGAGATGGCCTGGTGGCTGAGAGCCCTGGCTGCTCTTCCAGAGGGCCTGAGTTCAACTCCCAGCAACTTCATGGTGGCTCACAACCATGTATAAGAGGATCTGATGCCCTGTTTTGTCATGCAGACAGACATGTAAACAGAGTACTCACATGCATAAATAAATAAATCTTCAAAAAGAAAGAGACCCCTCTAGGGTAAGGCCATCCCAACGTGCTTGCTCCTGTCTCCACAGACAGCTTCAAGCACATCTGTTGGGGCTGGAGAGGTTTCTGAGTGGTTAAGAGCATTTGCTGCTCTTTCAGAGGACCCGGACTCAACTCCTAGCACTCATATGGCAACTCACAACTGTTTGGAACTCCAATTCCAGGAAATCCACCCCTTCTGGCCTCCACAGGCACAAGGCATTCAGGGGGTACACAGACATTCACACAAGCAAAACACCTATACACATAAAAAAATAATAAAAAGAAATAAAAATGAAGGGAGAAAAAAAACACTGACCTTGTCACACACACTGACTATACCTCATTCACACCCAGCCCCAAGCAGAGATGTACAGATCCCACTTATATATTCCCTTTAGACTCATGGAGGGCGCCTGCCACTGGCAGCCCCAGGCCTGGGTCAGGCTCTATGGGTCTCCCAAGCATATCTCAAGAGGAGTTCCCAAGTCACCTTAAATCATGTGCGATGTTTTAAGCAGTGGGGCTCTGCAGCTTCTGGAAGGCTAGGGCGCCCTGAAGGTCACAGCCCTAGCCCATCTCGTGGAGCACACTTCTAGAGAGGCTCCTAAGGATGTGGGGGACCGGGTAGGAGTAAGGACATGGCACGGTCAACAGTGGCCTCTGAGACAGGTCCCAGGAGACACTGGGCTTGCCACCTGAGTCCTTGAAGCAGGTTGATCAGAAGGCCCGAGTCTGAGGCAGCAAGAAGGCAGTGGGCACAGGTGCCAAGCTGGAGCTGCCCACGTGAAAGGTACGAATGAGTGTGTGAGGAGTGCTCAGGCCTGAGCCATCTTGTTTACTTCCTCTGTCAGTATCTCTCAGCTCCATCTCACTCCCTTCCCTCGCTCTTCATTTTTCTTTCTTTCCTCCTCTCAGTTTATAGCCCTTCTTGAGTTTTATGTATCCTTGTAAGTGCCTTTCCATCTTCCACAGAACAAGTTGAAAGCATAAACAAACAGACAGGACCCAGACACTGGGGCCTTTTGCACACACTAAAAATATGATGAGAACAGATATGCACTGGGGGTATGGGTGCACCCAGGAAATACACACACTGGGGGCACAACCCCAGAGGAGACCTTCATCACTCATAGCCTTTCCTAAATCTTCATGGAAAAGCTCCCAACTTCGAATCTGAAAAATGCTGGCGGTCGTCCCGCAAGGATTTTCTGAGCTGGGGTCAGCGAACTGCAGACCCGGTGTCTGGCAGGTGTTCTCATGCTGGCTCCGGCCCTTCTCTGCACCCCAGTCTCCCCTTATTTCACTGTTCAGGGAGAAGGAGAATGCCTGGCACCTGAAGCTCCAGGTTCCCTCTCTGTGAATGTAAGAACTCCAGTAACCACAAGAGCCAGCATTTACCTTCTGTGGGCCTGAGCCGTGTTTGCCATGCAAACCAACTATGCAAACAGGACTGGCAGCCCGACATGCTGGCACACACTGGCAGGCCCTTAGCCTGAATGGTCATGAACTTCTAAATAAGTGTGCTGCACTCAGGAGAGCAGAGGCTCTGCTTGGGGCCCTATCCTGTGTGGGCTACCTCCTCACCCAGCTTTGGGGGCACTACTGAATGGGGTGATGATTACTGCAGGACTACTAGCAGAGCAGAAACAAATTCCAGTCATTTGCTGTATGGAGTCCTCACGAGCCCCTGTGGCTGTCCCTGGTTCCTAGCTGGGCCAACTGAAGCACATTGCCTCCATGACTATGAGGCCTAACCATGCGTATAAACAGAGAACCTGGTCCAGAGCCAGCCCTATGTCCCCAGCAACTGGTCTTCAGGAAACCATTCAACTGCCCCCCACCCCAGCCATAGGTCTTGGGCCATTTGTCCTAGGGCTATGGAAGTCAGGGGGACAGCTGCGTTCTGAGTTGGCAAGTCTACCCTGTTTTGAACATCCTATGTAGAATTTTTCCTCCGAGACTGCTGAATGAATGATCAGCAGGAAGCCAATCTCCTTACAGTAAGGGGTCCTCGTTCATCTGCCTGAGGTTGTCCATTTAGATCTATTCAGGGCATCAGTTGAAGCCCTGGTCTGCTCAGTGGCTCCTCCCATGGGCCTCAGGGGAATATTACATATTCTCTAGGCTGAGGCCCTGAGGTTGTGACTATCCAAGAAGTTCCCTTTACCCAGAGGGATTGCGGTAGGGGGAAAACCCCATTCTTAGACAAGGCAAAATCAGAGCTTCTGGAGGGGACCCAGGGTGGGGAGGGACATTTCTGTCTCCTACCCCTTTTTAGATCTGGAATGGGGGTGTCTGCCAGTGCAGATTCTCTGGGGACTAGGAGCCATCATGCTGTGACCGATCCCCTCCGTTTTCTCATAGACTAGCCGCCTGGCAGGTCTTAGCAGGGACAAAGCCTAGGGCTCCCACATCCTGTTAGCAGCCTCCAGCTGGAGGGAGGAAGGCCTGAGCTGCTAGCTCTGTCAAGGACTCCCTGAGCAAGGAGGTGGCGATGGCAATGACGCCAGGAGGACAAGAGTGGAACAAATTGCCCCGATTATGTAAGGCAGCCCTATTTCCCCCTTCACACGGACAGGAGAGTGGACGGCTGTGTTCCTTTTTACCTCACTCCACTCTGGCCTGGGCTTCTTGGGAGCGCTCGGGAAGGCTCACGGGCCAGACTCAGGTTATCAGTTGTGATTCTGCCTGTACTCTGGGCTGGGCTGCACCCTATCCTCTTGCCTCCGCCACCAAAGAACCCCAGGCTCCTCCAGAATCTAGCTGTAGCCAGCCCATGGCACACACTCTCCCTCACTGGAGTACTCCCCAGAGCTGCTCTCAGTGCCACCCCTATTTAGTGCCTAGAGTTAGGGTAAGAAATAGACCAGCTGTGTCCTCTGCATGGCCTACAGACTGCCCTCCTTCCAACCCTGAGCTACAGCTACTACTTTCCATCCTAGGACTAGACAGGTCCCAAGGTGATGACCACAGTCCTGACTCTTAGTCTCTCCCAGCATAACCTAGACAGTTCCTGCATAGGCCCTTGGAGGACTGTCCTACAAAGTAGGCTGGGAAACCCCTCCTGTACAGTACATTCTCAGCAAGGCTCAATGGAGATCAGGCTATTGGCTCTTTATGGTGATAAGCCTGGCAGGTTTAGGGCTGCTAAACTGCAAATTTATCTCCTCCATAAACCCAGATAATAGAGGAGCCAGTGTGTGTGTGTGTGTGTGTGTGTGTGTGTGTGTGTGTATGTGTGTGTGTGTGCATACGCACATGCAGAAGTCTAAGTATGCCTGATACACATGTGTTGAAGGGCACACCCATGTGGGTGGTACACAGCAACATGTGTACACTGATGTGCACATTAGAAAGATGCTATTCCAATGGACAACACATGTCAAACAAATGTCCCAGCGACTGTGTGTTCTCAGGTATTTGGAACACCGTGATGCATGTCTCTAGGTACACTTGTGTCCTGATGTGCATGCTGGGGGAAAACGCCAATTCCTTCCTGGAATAAAACCTCAAGTTCCAAGAGTCTTTCTGCTTAAACCCAGTAGATCTCTTTCTCTTCTGTCCACCATCTTAAAGACTAGAGTCTTAAAGTCTGCATCTGCCACATGGTCAGCCCCAGGCAACTCAGAACCTCCCACTAGGGATGCCAGGCTGCAAAGGGCCCCATCACAGAAAGTCAGGGGTGGGGACACAGTAAAGGACCGTCAGACAAAGCATCCTCTCTACCTACCCCCATTCCCATGATGTTTCTAGGTACTCTTGTGGGACCCCCTTGCTAGAGAAAAGCACCTTTTCCTGAACACCTCCTCAAGTCCACAGCTTAGCTGAGGCTCTGTCTCAACTGTGGATGTGACTGAACTCCATATGTAGACTAGCTGAGGCCCAGAGTGCACTTTTAAAGATTCCGATGGATGTCTCACCAATGGGCTCAGTTTCTAATTAAGATAAAGCCCCCACCAACTCATGACGAGCCTGGACCTTATACCACGCAATGTGCTCAGATGAAGCCCTCTGAGGCAGGTAGGCAGGCAGGCAAGGAGGCAGGCAGGACGAGAGCAGCAGGAATCGGGTCCATATGCTGCGAGTGCCCAGCTAATGGGCTAACAAATTAGCAGGTCTCCCCTCTAAAAGGTGATGAACGAGCAGCAGGCCAGGAGAGCTGGAGGATGGGCTCCTCCCCCACAGCATGCCCTGGGTTCAGTTTCTGTCTTGGTCTCTCTGGGATGCCCAGTTCTGCCATGCTGGAAGGGATATGAGTTGGGGATGGAGGCTGACTACATGCCACGGGCAGGTGGAAGACAGAAAGGGAAGCACAGCTCAGGGCACGGACCTGCTGAGCTGGAGGAAGGCTCTGTCTGTGGACTGTGGTTCTGCTGTCTGAAAGGCACCTTTAAGAAGGTGGGGTGGGGGAAAACATAGTCCTCCTCAGACCTTTCTGAACTGCTTCCTACACACTGTGCCTTTATTGTCTTGAAGGAGAGAGCAGGCAAGTGGGAACGATCCCCACGCCTCCTACATGACACCTTGGACTTGGGGGTTGATGAACACAGCAAGAGCCCTGATTCTGGGCCTTGGGGGGGGTCTGCTCGTGCACTGGAGCTGCTTCTCCTACACAATGACAGGGTTATAGCAGTTCAAGAGCATGGACTGTGGAGGAGACATATAGTTGGAGGTACACAGGCTGCATACAGGAGAAAGAACAGCTTCAAGAGATATTAAGTCCACGTGCATAAGGAGATGGAGAAGTAGACCTTTCTGTCTCAGCTAGACTTCTCTGATTGGAAGTTGTGCTGAATGGTCACTTCTGAGCTGAGGGCCCAGTGTCCTCCATTTGTCCCTAAATCATTACAGAGTCCTCTTTCTTCCACGTACCTGAAACGGGGAGGGACTTAACACATTCTGTGATAGGAGACTGTATGGGTCCTTTTGAGAGCCTCTGGCCAGGGGAGACAGCCTCAACCCAGGACCCAGTCTGTCTGTGGGCTCCTTGTGCAAACAGCCCAAGTCCCCCCCCCCCCCCCCGCCCCCCCCCCCCCCCCCCGCATGCCCCCCCCCCCCCCCCCCCCCCCCCCCCCCCCCCCCCCCCCCCCCCCCCACCCTCACCTCCCGCATGCCCGCCTGCCCTCCCCNGCCTCTGGCCAGGGGAGACAGCCTCAACCCAGGACTAGGACACATTGATTTGTCCATGTGCAAACAGTGCCAGCCCCCCCCCCCCCCGCCCCCCCCCCCCCCCCCCGCATGCCCCCCCCCCCCCCCCCCCCCCCCCCCCCCCCCCCCCCCCCCCGCCTGCACCCTCACCTCCCGCATGCCCGCCTGCCCTCCCCGTGTAAACAGAACCCGCCCGCTCGCTCCCAGGGGCTGCTAATTCCTCGCCAGAACTGCTCGGACGTGAAATTGGAGTGAGACAATGTGTGTTTAAGGAAATGAATCTCGAATCTTAAGAGGCTCGGGGAGCCCGCCCTGCACCCCCATCACCTCACCCACCCACCCAGAGCTAGGAAAGGCACATTTGGCATCCGAGAAGAGAAAGGCGGAGGTGACATCCAGTGCCAAATTAACAGCCGCCACAGCCAAATATTGTACTTGCCTCCAATCTTCTTTTATTTTTGAAAGAAAGGGCTTTTACAAAGTGAAAGAGGCTGTTGGAACACTAAGGCTGATGATGGTTTTTAACTGGCATGCCAGCTTGCGCATGCCCGGCTCAGAGCCTTCCTTTTCCCTTGCATGCCAATGCTTCCCTAAGCAGTCACACCCAGAAGACACCAGCCCTTAGTTCCTGCCCTTCCACACCAGCCACAGGCTGACACCGCAGGAGTATGTGGCTAGTGTGGCAAATTTGGACACGGAATCTACTTACGAGCCATCTTCAGGCCTGCACAGGGCTCTTTCAAATAAGGATTGTGTGTAGTGTGTTCATATCTGCTTTATTTGCAAGACCTCAACAAAAGGAGCCTGTCCATGACCTTGGCAAGGGTTCTTTGGCCATCTCTGGAGGCCCCCATTGTCTCTACCACAGACCATCACCAGCCTGAGGAGGCCCTATCATCATTGTTCTTCTTTGACCAGGGGCTCTAAGCTCTATGCCCAGGCTGCCTAAAGGACTTTTACTCTCCAGTCGCTTTGCTGAACAAACGTCACTGGTGCCGTCCGGAGACCAGTCTCCCCATCTGTCATTAATTAATTAACCCACTGAGGCAGGCTGAATAGACCCCTGCCCAGCTTGCCCCTACAGAACACTATTTCCTTCCCCGACTCCTTCCCTGAAACACTCAGAAAACATTTTATTCTTTGCGTAAGGGTCTTTGTAGCTCAGGCTGGCCTGGAACTCACCATTCTGCCTCTGCCTCCCAGTTTTGGGGGTTACAGGCCTGGGTCACTAAGCCAGGTGCTCAGACAGCTTCAGTGGGACTTCATTGGCAGGGCAGACTTGACCCATGGCTCCCATTTCCTCAGACCCACGCTGCCCTTGGCCTTGGTTTGCCTGTACAGTGAGACTCCCAGCTGGACAGACAATGAAGCTTGGCCTTGACCCATGTGTGTGCAGCCCAGAGCTCACAACAAGCTCAGTGCCCCTCTCAGATCCCTCTGGATCCTAACTGGAGGTGTGGCAGTGTTGAGATGTATGATACTGGCGAAGAGGGTCCTTGAGGCTCACCTGAGGCCTCAGGGCTGGAAAGAGACCATTCAGAACCTGGGCAGGAGTTACAGTCAAGTTCTCGTCCCTGTCTCTCCCTACATGTGCCAGAAGCATGGCTGCTGATCACTTGCCTTTGAGTCCTTCCCTAGGCCATGCCTGAGTAGTAGGGATCAGCCCTCTTGTGCTCAGGGTAACATAGGACAGGCTTGTTCCCCCCTCCTCAGCTGGGGACATCTCTGAGGGGCTTAGTCCATACTAGGTGGAACCAACTCAGGCTTCGGTCAAGAGTGCATCACAGGCAAACTTCTTCAGCGACCCAATCAACTCTGCTTTGTCTGCCACCCATATGTGGTCCTGTAAACCCTGCATGTCAGCTCCACCTGGCGCCAGGGAACTAGCCCATCATAGCTGGTAGCAGGAAAGGTTCAAGAAAGCAGATTCTATGGTGGGCACTGTCCCACTGCCAAAGAGAACTTCACTGTGGAGGTAGGTAGGGTACTAACTACTCTGGCATGTGACAGGCACAGCTGATCAGATGTCCCCTCATCACGAACTGAGGTGAAACACTCACAAATGGGTGCAATATTTCAGGCATGAGAGGCCCAGGGAAGTGTGATTATAAGGACTGTGGAATGGGATGGCTGTTGCTGGGGGCTATCAGCACTTTGGAGAGACAATCAAAGACGAAGTGCGATTAATCACAAACTTAAGGTGAAATGTGTAACTCAGAAGCCCCTTCGGCTGGATATAAAAAGACTCTTTCATCTCTTGCAGCCAGAGGCAGAGAAGCTGAGGGTCAGGCACAGGGCTTAATTATAAGCATCAAGGACCCCGAAGGGGGGGGGCATCACAATCCCAGCAGGCTGGTAACACAACATCCAGGACCCTGACTGGAGTCCTGAGTCATGGAATGAGGACATCTGGGCCAATTCACTTGGGAACCTTGAGGTCCCATTAACTCTGGGCCTATAGAAGAGATCCCCGCCCCCCATTCCACTAAAAGCTGATTTCCCATGATGGGCTTGTTGAAAGGTCTCTTGTGTTCATGTCTAAGAGTGCATTTCCAAGGATATGACCCAAGACAAAGGTTCTGCTCTCTCACTCTGACCCTCTCTACACATCACTGTACCCCAGCACCAAGCTCTCCTTCTCATCCTATCAGGCCTTTGTCCGTGCTTCACCGGAAATGCTCTTCTCTCTGCCCTACCTTCCTCCGGAGCCTTTGCTAACTCCCCTAATAGTCTGTCTATCCCATCAGGTCCTTTTAATCTTAGCAACATATATGTGTGTCTGTCTGCACACACACACACACACACAGAGTCTATAGCATGTACCTGCTTTGGTATCTTGACATTCAGACATCATCTGAACAGGGCAGAGTCACTGGACTGCCCAGTCTGTCTGCCAAACTCTCAGCCAGTTTACAAAGGCTCAAGAAGGCCAATCGTGGGGGCTGTAGGACCACCACATCCTTACCCAGTTCTGGGCCTCACATCTTGCAGCCCCAAACTAAGGTCACACTCTGTTCAGAGAGGTTCAATTATTAGGCCCTTTTGCAGGCAAGGAAAACAAAACTAAGAATGTACGTCACTTGCCCAAGGTCAAAGGAAAAATTCTGATGGTGACGATGACAACAGCCTGCTTCCTTCTATGCTGAAGACACGTATGGCCTTGCACATGCTAGACAAAGATTCTACCACTGTCTTAAAACATAAAGCAAAGAAAAAACCAGCCTACAATTCACAATCCCAGAGAACCTAGAGAACAATGAGGACCCTAAAAGAGACATACATATATCTAATATATATGGGAAGTAGAAAAAGACAAGATATCCTGAGTAAATTGGGAGCATGAGGACCATGGGGGAGGGTTGAAGGGGAGGGGAGAGGCAGGGAGGGGAGCAGAGAAAAATGTAGAGCTCAATAAAAATCAATAAAATTTAAAAAAATACAAAAAAGATTATACCACTGAGCTATATTGCCTTAGCCCTCTCTTTACTCTTTTTTTTTCTCCCCTGAGACAGGGTTTCTCTACATAGTCCTAGCTGTCCTGGAATTCAACCTGTAGACTAGGCTGGTTTTGAACTCAGGGGTCCACCTATGTCTGCCTCTTTGGTGCTGGGACTAAAGGTGTGTGCCACCCCACTCGGCTCCTCTCTTTATAAGACTCAGTCTCACTAGTTTCCCAGGCTGGTCTTGAACGTGTGACTATCTTGTCTCAGCTTCCTAAGTAATTGGGATTATAGGCCTGAACAGCCAGGCTTCTTTGTAGCTTTCTGATGTTAGCTCCATGGTTCCTGTCATTGCTGGTGGAGCAGGCCAGAGTGCTGGCATGGAGCTGTGGCACCTTAGAAAAGTTAGGTCCTCTTGGGAATGGGGATGGGTTTCATGGAGCAAGTCTTGGGTTTAGACAAGAAGAGGCATGTGGAAAGGTTCTGCAGAAAGAGGAATTGTGGGACAAAGGCTGACAGGTAACAGGGAAGGTAGCGGTGGGTAAGGAGCCCTGGTTTGGGGTGATGAGTCAGAGAATGAGGGTGTGACTTGTGTGAAGGTCGTGGTGGACACAGACCAGGCTTGGGTCCTGCATCTGTTTCATAGTCTCCCCCTTTACTGAGTCCTATTCCCTCCCCCCACCCCCAGGTTCCGGTGCCTGCTCTGAATGGCCAATGAGGCCATCTGATTGGCTCATCAAGGGCAAATAATAGCTTTTGCTGAATTCAGCTGCAGCCAATCAGAGGCAATCAAGCACACAAGAGGCCTGATGGGCCATACGGGCGCACCCACGTGCATCAGAGCTGGCCCCTCTGCCTGGCTGTGGAACCTTCCTCCCACCCTCGTGGGCTTGAGAACTAGGGTGGGGGGCTGGAAGGAACTGTGCTCAGGAGGTCTCAAGGAAAGATGAGGAAGGGGCCCAGCTGGACTCCGGAGCATGAACTTGGCACCTGCTGTGAACGGAGAGCTAGAAAAGCTGTTAGCTGCTGGGGGCAACCTGGGAGAAGACACTCCCTAGGCCGGCACAGGCAGCCTGGCTCCCAGCCCCACAGCAGCCTCCCAAGATCAGAGTCCTTGCCTCTTCCCCCGAGGAGCCCGGAGCCTCCAATCAGGCCCTGGGAAAGCAATTTTTCAATCTTCAACTGCAAACACTAATACCGCTGAAGCTAATTTTACAGATTTCCACTTCCAGGCTTCGCCTTTGTCCCAGAATCCCTTAGCCTGGGAGATTAGCAGTTTAGAGACTGGAAAAAATAAGGTATTTTAAAATTCAACATAAAACTCTCTCTTAGACTCAGTGAGCTAAGAAAAAAAAAAAGACTTTTCTTTTTTCTGATTGGAAAATAGCCGTTAGTGAGGGAGGAGCCAGGTCCAGCTTCCACTAGCAGTGGGCTCCAGTGGGAAGATGGATGCTTTCGGAACCCTTGGACCAGCCAAATCTGCAGCCACAGACAGATAATGGGGAAAGAGTTGGGAGACCTGCAAGTGGAAGCCTGCCAACAGGACCCTCTGGCCCTCTGCTTGAGCTCTGCATATGCCGCCTTTGAAGCTACCCAGGACCTCCCTGACGCTGACCAGGAAGCCTTTCCAGCCATAAAGACAGGCTTTGGCGCCATGGCTAGGACAGGCCAGTGACCTGCTGCTTGTTTTACCGATGAAGTTGATTCCATTCCAAAGCACACCCTCTTTGGGCCTCAGTTTCCCCATTAAATCAAAGTTCAAAGTCCCTGGCCACATGTTTATAGTGCACACACAAAGTTCAGGACTGGATACTGTCTGCCCCAACATACTCCAAGCCCACACCCAAGCCCTTCCAACACAGGCAGGCACAGGATGCTCTCGGCGGAACTCGTTCTGCGAGCACCCTCCATTACATCTCTCGTGGATGAGCAGCGTAATCACTCCGCTCTCCGGGGGCCACAAGCTCAGAAACGTCCTAATGAAAAATAAATGTATTTACAGGGAGACGTCAAAGCCGCCAGGACGAGTCAAAGTAATATGCCTGCGACTGGCACGCGGACTTTTATTTCTTCCCCCTCCACGCTCCAGAGCTGCTCCTGCGGCGTGGAGAGATAAATATTTTAAATAGCGACACTTTGGCAATGCACGGTTATGCAAGACAAGGAATAATTAGAAAATAAATTACTTTTTTTAAACACAGCGTTACAAACACTGGGCGCATCAGATTACTGCTTTGTGCAGGCCGAGGCAGCGCGGTTTGAGGAGGCCAACGTAGCAAGGACCTCAGGGAAGATCTTAGCCTGTCCCCAAAGCCCCCAGATGGAGAGACACTCCTCCTGCCCGCTCTGGGAGGCTCCCAGAATTGAGCTGAAGACCACACTTGGCAGCTTCCAGAAAATCGCGGCGATGGAAAGGCTTCCTCCGGCGTCTCACCAGCAGTAGGCACGGACTAAAAATAGTTTAATCTCCTTGAAAGCAAAAGGAGCAATCAGCAAAACAGACACTCGGGCCTACATGCCCACTCCTCTGCATGCTCTGCTCCATCCATCCCAGCCTGTCCCCAGTGCCAAGCATTGTCAACCTTTGACAGATTCCAGGAGGGCAGGGTTTCAACGGCCATTCACCCTCCCACCGCCACAACCATGGAGGATGTCGATCAGACACCATCCAGTACCTCTTCTTGTCACCAGCCCAGCATGTTATGTGTGGCTTAAATTTGGAGACACCCCAGGAAAGGACCAGGACATGTAGTGTTAACCCCGCTTTCTAGGTGGAGAAACTGAGGCACAGAGAGGTGTACTCACTAGAGAGGGCCACGTGCCAAGGGGAAGGGCTTGGCAGGAAGGAGGCTGGTGGCTTTGAATTAGCGCTGAACCAGTCTCCATGGCTGGTTCCCACAAAATAAAGGGCAAGACAAGATGAGGGCTTACTGGGCGGGGGAGGGGAAAGGCTCACACGATGGGGCCAGCTCCCTTCATGGCTGAGTGCATCTGTAACACAGGTGTGCCTTACCTACTGCAACCAGCACAACAGATCGACGTCATCATTTTCACCCACTGACCCAGGATGAAATTTACATCTCATGTTCTGGCCCCTGCTTGCTGTATGACAGAGAGCCTGTCGTGGCCCTCTCTTGACCTCAGTTCCCCAGAGGGACAATTCCCTAATGTCATGCCTGCTCAGCACTCATCAGGAGCCCTCATCTGCCCCACCTCATTCAGTCCCACCTATTTTGACTTTGTCCACCTGCCCTTCCTCCATGGCTAACCACTCCAGACCAGGAGCTCAGGGCATGGCAGTGGGTTCTATGCCACCACCCAATTTTGCAGAAGAAAAACCAAAAACAGGAAGGGAAAGCCCAGATACCCAAATCTTCCCTGAAGAGGTCAGAGTAGAGCCTGGCCTCTCATTCCAGCCCTGGCCTCCCCAGGATAGCCTCCCCCTTAGAATACCGTTGTTGAGCTGGGGAGGTCACTTAGTGGTAGAGTACTTATCTAGCACAGATGAGGCTCCGGGCTCCATCACTAGTGACACACACACACACACACACACACACACCCTCAACAAACAAACAAACCACCACTGCCTCTTTAGAGTTCTTGAATGCCTTCTGTCCCCTCTTCCATCCTTTACTGAGTGAAGCAAGTACAAAAAGCAATAAAGTAGACTCTGGCAGGTGGTCCAGCCAGCCCAGCCTCTGGAAATGCCATCACAGAAATTGGAAGTGAAGTCTCTTTTCCTTCTGAGCATCTTTCCCTGTAACCAGCGGTTGCCTGCAAAAAGCCGTTCCATTATCTTAGCTCTAAGCTTTTCAAGAACGGCCTATGGCTCACCTAGTCTGCCCAGGTCTATCTGCAAGAGTGAGGAACCCTCAACCTCACTCCCAGTTGCCCTTGGGTCCTGGGTGCTCCAATTTACTTATATCCTGGGTCGTGCCCGACCTCCAGCTCCTGCCTCTGTAGCACCATGCCCCTCTGTCGCTGCCTCTACATACTTGAAGCTTGGTTCTGTTAGCTGCAGTAACTCCACTTCCTTCACCATCTCAGCATGGTTCAGAGCTGAGACAACCCTCCCTTTTAGAGATGAGGATGCTGAGATCTGTGTCATCTGATTTGGGTAATTTATTGGTCTGATCTCCTTTAAGACCGTACCCAGCCTCACTTCTTCAGCCCTCAGGTGAGCTCAGTTTCAATAGCTGGAGCTGGTAACTGGAGAAGGCTCCCAGGAGGACAGAACTGTTAAGATAAAGGTGCGGTCCTGGGTGGAGCTCAGAGACCTGGGGCAGCAGTGAAAAGAAAACCTGTTCTGGATGACTCAGAATCAGCTGAGGCTCTGGGAACATCCCTATGGGGGAAAGGCCTCCTGGCCACGGGGGTCTTATTTGCTAGATTACAGTTACAAAGTGTTAGGCACCGGGGCTTCCCAGAACAGCTGATGCCCTGTCATGAAGGCAGAACATTCTCCTTCCGCAAAGCCTTCCCACAGCCACTGAATGCATGGACTAAGCCTGCCAGGGCCTTCCCTGCAAGTAGAAGACCTGAGACTCAGATTGAGGGGTGCTGGACCATAGGCAGGGGGAGAACCAAGTTGTCTAATTGTCCCTCTGAGGTTGGTAGTGCCCTTTGCCTCTCTTTGTTCTAACTCCCTGGATCTCAGAAATCTCACTTCTGCCAGTAGTGGGGGAAATCCCAATATTTGGGAATCCCAAGGCCCAAATGGGATATTGGAAGACTCTTCTCTTGGAGTTTGACCTGCAGCCCAGGAAGACAATCTAAGCAGATCTTACACAATGAACATCATAATCCGCACGTCCCTTGACCACACACACTATTTGGTGGCACACCGACTTGGGATCTCCAGAGCTGGGTCAGTGCCTTAGTCCACAGTGCTGTCACACGCTCCTCTGTGTCTGTTTAAAGATGTACAGAGCAAGGGAAATACCAACACGGAGCAGGGAGGGGAACACGCACCTCAGAACCAGAGACCAACTGGCAGAGGGAGAAAATGTAATCTGTGCTATAAACACTGGGGCTAGACAAACCAGTGTGTCTCACCATAGAATGAGAACTGGGTTCTTGCTGTTGGAGAAAGAAGTCTCTAGAAGGAAAGGAAGAAGAATTGAATGAGCGTCTGGGTTGCTGTACTGGAGCCTGCCCATTGTGGTTTCACAATTTGAAAACGTATTAAGGACAGATACAGGTGTAATTATAGATGTTGTGCTTACCTGGGTGAGCGCAACCCCCCCCAATACACTTTTCCTACTCCTAGGGTCTAGAGGCAGTAATAACACGCAGTAGCAGCAAGCACACACAGCACCCAGATCTTGATGTCTAAATATTCTCCAATGAATGGAGCTAGTATTCCTAGGAGTGGTTCAGAGTCCGAGAGTGGGACAGGAAAAATACAAGATGTGTCTGAGCATCTCGTGATGACAGAAATTAAAATAAGGGCTCATGCAAGACTGAGGGTATGCCCAAAGAGCGCAGGAGGCGACCTGCTCCAGAGCTGGAGCAGTCTGCACAACAGAACTGATAACAATACTACTGAATTATATCTATAGACTACAAAGAGCATCCGTGAGTCCACCCTGAAATAAATAACTGAAAAAATAAACAGAGGAAAAAAGACAGCTCTTCCTTACAGAAGAATTCCAGTTAATACATGCAGAAGGAATGAGAGAAATAGAAAAGCACCATTTGAACATTCCAGTAATAATCGCTGCAGGCAAGCTCCAGCAATAGGATGCTAAAGCTGACAGCCAGAAGTTTGAGAGAAATGGGATGTTTGCACAGCCTCAAAGTATCTCCTCCAAGAAAGGTTTTTAAAATTATAAATGGAGAAAACAGCAAGTTTACTATGGAGGAAGCAAGCAGATAGCCCCTTAGCCAAGTGACCAAGACCAAGACATACTGACATCATGTAGCCCTAATACAACACACTGAAACGGACATACATCTATGTCCTTCTTTAAGGGTGTAAACCCTCAGTCTAGTCACGAGGAATCTTCAGGGGGAAGAACTAGGGGGAGGGGCACTAGACAAAACAACTGAGAAATACTTTTTTGTTTTATGTTTTTCATAAATGATAATGATATTATTAAGTTATAACTCAATGATAGGTTTTGCTATGTAGCCTAAGTTGGCCTCCAACTCTCCATCCTTCTGCCTCAGCCTGTCAACTATTGGGATTGCAGGTGTGAGCCACCATACCTAACTTTGGCTGGTACTTTTTTAAAAAATTATTTCTCAGTTTCGTGTGTATAGGTGTTCTGCCTTGGGTGTTGGGTCCCCCAGAACTGTAATTACAGACAGGTGTGAGCTGCCATGTAAGTGCTGGGAATTGAGCCTGGGTTCTCTGGAAGAGCAGCCAGTGCTGTTAACCACTGAGATATCTCTCCAGCCCCTTGACTAGCACTTTTAAACATGTCAAGACAGGGGCTAGACAGCTAGCTCATCAGTGAAGAGTCCTCACCACTCTTCCAGAGGACTTGGATTTAGTTCCCAGCACCCATATGGTGGCTCACAACCATTTATAACTCCTGTTCTCGGGGATCCCATGCCCTCCTCTGGCTTCCACAGGCACCAGGGACACACATAGACCATATACATACATGTGCATGAATCCCCATGCACGTAATTTTAAGTGTTAAGGAAGGATGAGCTGAGGAGATGGCTCAGTGATTAAGAACACTGGCTGCTCTTCCAGAGGTCCTAGGTTCAGTTCCCAGCACTTACATGGCAGCTCACAACTGTCTGTGACTCCAGTTCCCAAGGATCTGACACCTTCACACAGACATACATGCAGGCAAAACACCAAAGCACATGAAATAAAAATATATAAAACTAAAAAAAAAAAAAAAAAAAAGATAAGGAAGGACAAGCAAAGATACAATCCGCCACAGACTAGAGGAGATTAAAGAGATATGGCGGCTAAATATAATGGAGTGTCTTAAATGTGGTCCTGGAAGAGAAAGAGGACATGGGTACAAAATGTAGTAAAACTCTGCGTTGCATCTCCACTTCGGAGAGCAGTGCTACACTGGTTTCTCAGTTGACACGTGTAGTATGGTTCTGCAAGGCACCTAGAAGAAACCGGGTAAGGGATTGGGGCATTTTTGTATGATCTATTCAACTTCTCTGTGTGTTCTTTTTTTTTTTTTTTCAAAATAAAAAGGTTTTCTAAAAAGGGACACTACTGAGAGTTAGCAGACACCGTGGCAACAATGAAACAAGAACAAGATGTTATTTTTAAAAAGGTGCAAAAAGACATCTTAGAAACTTAAAAGATGGTGGTAAAATGTAAGACTTGATAGAAAGATTAGAATATAAAACCGAGAAATCACCAGACAAAAGTACAGACATGGAAAACCAGAGAGGAGGAGGAATAGGAAGTGGGGTGAGAAAAGGAGGGGAGGGAGAGGTATCCGAGTTGAAAGTTCTCAAAAACAAAATAATAAAAGGATAAAGAAAAGGAACGAGAGAAAGCAGAAAAAGGAAGCATTGAAGAAACTTCCCGAAGTGAAGGCCCTGAGCATGAAGTGGCAGGGTCCACTGTGGGCTGAAATAGAAGTAAATACTCTTAGAGTGTGGAAGTGTGGAATCGTTAAAACACTGGGCAGAGAGGGAAAATTTTATGTTTCTGCTTAAAATAACAAAACAAAACAGGTCACAGCCAATGGCTCAGGACTTTGGCTGCTTTGAAACTGTCTGTGTCAGGAGAATGGAAGGAACCGCTTTAAAACATGGCAGGTAGGTGGTTTCCAGTGGACTCCAGCCCACTTCTGTTCCTGTGATGTGTGCAGGGGTGGGAAGGCTGAGACCAGCAAGCCAAGAGCCAGGTTCCCATGAACACTTCTCAGGAAGGCAAATGAAAACATTCTGTGTCAGACAAAGGAAAAAAAATCAAGATACCAAGAAAGAAGCAGCTACAGGACCCAGGAAAGAGGGGACACGTCCCAGAGAGGTGGAGACAGTCCCACGGACGAAGCCCAAGCCCAGGGAACAGCCAGTCTTCACCAGAGCAAGCTGCAATGAATAGAACCTGGAAGTGTCAGTCTGAATGAGGAGGGTCAGGCAAAATGGCAGGAGCAAGTCTGAGGCAGAAGCAGTACAGGTCACAGGACACTCAGCAAATAAATTAACAAACAAAACCCTGACAGTTGTCACCTTTAGGAAACGAGTTTTGTGTGTGCTAAGATGTTCGGTTCTCAACAGCACTTGTCAGGTCAGGACAAGGTCAGCAGTGAGTTCGAATCTAACTGCATCACAACATGATGGCACCGGAGGAGCAGGGCCAGGACTGCCTGCCGTGGGAGGCACGTTCTCATCTCTCACAGCGGGGCGCCTGTGGATAATGCCTAAACCTGAACAACCATGCAGAGGCGACATAAGTATGTCATTCTGAGATACGGAGCTTGGAGAGGAGAAGTACCAGCCTCTGGGGAGTTGGGAATGCAGAGGGGCTCCTCCGCTTACACAGCTTGCTGGTGTAACTGTTCCTTTACACCAGGTGCCTTGTAATGCAGACTTAAAAACCCTGAATTTTGAAATCCATCTAGAAATGTAAGGGAGGTTGAGAAGGCAGAGAAGCGAAGGAAGGAAGAAGGACAAACAGCAGAGGCAGAGGTATCAGATTGGAGATTGTTTGACCCCGGCTCTAGCCGCAGGATGTCGACGACAAAGCGGTAGAGCCTACCATTTTACTCGGTCTGAAAATGAAGACAACTCGAGGTTTGAATTCTCTGATCACAGGTACAGGTGACCAAAAGACCAATTTGGTGTTTGTGGCCTCTGTTCTGAGGTCCCTTCCTTTCATTTTTTTCTAAGTGAGACTCAGAAAAGGATAGGAACCACTGGAGGGATCTGACAGATAAAGCCACCCATGCCAGGGGCTGAGGGACAGTGCCGAGGAAGGCTGGAGACACTCCGGGTCCTTCACAATTGTTGGAGCTCACACCAAAGTCCAGGGGCCTCTCTCAGCTGGACGGATAGGCAAGCCTGCCTGGGAGGGGCTTGGGAATGAGAGCGGCTGTCTGGAGAGTGGGACTGCGTAGGACTGTCATTTGTTAACTCACAGCCTTCGTGGACTACAAACTCCACGATGTATAGGGAACACACAACACGCACAAATGTACTGGGGTGCCTCAACTCCATAGCCTCCTGCTCAAGGGATAGAGTGGAGCCCAGATCCTGGGACAGGAGGACCAGTGTGTGGTCTGTACTGTTCGGCCTCCGGTCAAGTGCAGGCTCAGATGAGTGGTTTGGAAAAACTCAGAGCACTGAGTTCTTCAGACAGTGACGTGCTGGACCCAAGCCCTCTGGGTGGGCTCAGTTCTCCCAGCAAACCATGTTTGTCAAAGGCGAGATGACAGACAGGACTCGTGACTCCTCCAGAGCCTCATCACTGTCCTAGCCTTTATAAGGCCTGGGGACTTCTGTGCCCTCAGATGCTTTGGTAGCGACACAGCCCCTCCACAAGGGCTGGAGCCCCAGGATGTTGACATTGCCCCAAACAGTAACCCTTTCACACCACATGTTCACTGGTGAGTGTCCCTGAGTCATCTCCTTGGCCAGATAGGACCTTTCAAAAAATTAATTGATTGTGATGTGTGCCTTTGTGTGTGTGTTCATCATGTAAGGAGTGCAAGTGCTTGTACGCCACGACATATGTGTGGGAGTAAGAGGACAAGCCCAGGCAGCAGTCCTCACCTCACATCTTGTCCAAGCCTGTCTCTTGTTCTTTACTGATGGGCATGCCAGGCTAGTTGGCCAGTGGTCTCCCCAGGATTCTCCTGCTCCTGCATTCAATCTCACTGAGACCACACACCCACACTACTATACCAGGCTTTGTGTGGGCTCCGAGAATTCAAACTCGGCTCTTCCTGTTCATCTTTACCCACCGAGCCATCTTCCCAGCCCCGGACCTTCTGTGGCTCCACCACAGGGTGTCCATAGAGGCCCTGCGGATGTGGGGGGAGCTGAAGCCAATCTGAGGTGGGAGGTCTCACCTAATGAGGCAGCTCATTCAACTTCCTGGGAACTCCCCATCTGTCTCCCAACAAGCTGTGGTCGGAGGTGTAAACGTTGTGCAGGCTCCCAGGGGCCCCAACCAGAAATAGAAGCTGCCAGACCATCCGTGATGCAAAGCAGTGAGTTTTCAGGACCCAGTTTCCTGTCCGCCCCCCAAGCAGGCTCCAGACCTCGCTGCCTCCTTCTCACTGAGTGGTTCCTCCACCACTCAGCAATGGAGACAATTTACATAATGCATGGGATGTGAGCACAACAATGGCTGGGGAAGCAGGGTGCCCGGTTAGTGGCTCCCTTAGTGGCTCCTAGGGAGGGGAAACACCCGCTCCTTCCCGCTCCTACACAGCTACCTCCTTCCTCCTGGAGTTGGCCTGTAAAGCTGCTGCAAAGCAGGGCCTTTTAAATGCTCAGCAGCTGCCAATAAGAGTCTGGAAAGGACGTCCCTGACCTGAGACATGTTCTGGAGCAACCTCAGGACAAAGCTACACACTGGAGGAAATTTCCAAAGTACTCAAGTTTGGAACACAAATCCACCCAGCCATGCTCCTGGAGTCCACACCCCTGCTGGGCCCAGGCCCTGCACGCTGATCCTAGAAGAGGCTGCTCCTACAGGCAGGAAGCTTTAGCTAGGCTGCCATGGAGCCAGGCTGCAGCTGCCCAGGAGGCGGTCACGTTCAAACACAAAGGCAACGAAGGAAGGGGGAGAATACATAAAAATTACTGGCATGGTAATTGCTTTTTATATAAATGTTCCTTTTAAAAGTTTTCCCCAGTGGTAAAGTCCCTCTTTAAAAAGAATAAATTCACTGCACACCGATTTATTCCACGCCTATAGATGGAGCATAATGAAAGCTCTTCCGTCAACACCTGATCAAGAGGCAAGTGTTGCCTCTTGACCCATCTACCCAGTCTGACTGCGCAATGATGCAGCAGAGTACCGAGGTGCGGCTGCGGGGATCTTTGAGGAGTGAGGGCTGGAGTTAGCACTGAGCCCAGATTGTAGGAGTCTGGTGCAGAGCTCACCAGTGTCTCAGGAGCTGTGTCTGAATGGAAGATGCAGAGCAGATCCAACCGCAGCGGTGTTGCTAATAGGAAGGAGTGTGGTTACTGGGAAATGTGAGGGCCTTCATTTTGTAGGGACAGGATAGCGTAGGCATTAATGCAGAGAATATCAGTGTGTGGCTCTGAGAACTGCCTGAAGAAGAGCCCAGCAGTGCCTGTAGATTAAAGAAGTGCTCTCCATACGCATCCAAAGGCTCAGAATCTGTGCCCTCGGACCAGCCACCGCTCCATAGGGACAAGGTCCTTGGTGGCTTTACAGCCTGGTCTTTGTACTGAATTAAGGACATCAAGAACTGCCCTGCACAAGGTCCACGATCTCCATGGGGTGGTCACTTCATCCTGAGCATGACACACAACTGATGCTATCTGCCCCACGGCAGGAAAGCTGCACACAGTATCGGCAAATGACTCGGGGAAAGCATGTGTGTAATGTGTGCTTCTCATCCACAACTGAGATTTCTCAGCTTGGATAATGAATCGGTTAAGTAGTTCTCACCTGCTTAGGTGACAGAACTCTTGGCATCTGCCTCCTTTAGTCCCACCCTGCCCTATGTACGCCTGCACACACTTCCGCAGGCAGCTCTCAGAGCCACAAGCTGATCCATGTGTGTCCTCTTGCCTGGCCACACTTGCCACGAGGAATACACGCAGGCACGAGCACTCGCTTCCATGAACACACAAACACTCAGTTGTTGACGCCTCCCCTGCAGCGCTCGGGCACAGGTGTGTCTTCAGTGTGAACACGCATACTTGCATTCCCATACAGCAGCATGCATACTTTAACCTCTCTTCCATACACAACGGTCAGCCAGGTACCATTTCATATCAGTCTCAGCATGAAGCCACTGACTCGCAGTGAGTCACCAGGGCTAATGGCCTTCCTGGTTATTCCGGTGGATTCTGGCAGGCCTGGACACAATCCTGCCTTCTGGTCACAGTTTCTGTATTCCACATGATGAAATCACAACATTGGACCTCCCAGAGATTCCTGGAAGCCTATGTGCACAGTAAGGATGCAAAAGCTGATAGGAGTGGAAGTCTTAGACACCGAGGGCCTTGGCACTGACCTAGAGGGCTTCCTGGAAGAGGAGAACTGTGATCTTGGTTTAAATCAGCAGAGGAGGAGAAGGTGAATGAGGAAGAAGAGCAAGTGGATCTGGAAGAAGTCCAGTGAGGGAGGGGCACAAGGCAGCGGGGAGGCCCAAATGCCTAGGCAAAGCTTCTAGCTACCGCTACTCAGCGCTTCCACCTTAGCCGAGATTTTGCATCACCCCAGAATGGCCCGTACTCCCTAGTTTCAGTCAAGTGCCAGTGTATCTGTGCAGCCAGCTCTTCTCCAGAGCACCTCTCCCCAGCTCCTCTACTTCCTCACAGAAAGCAATCAGGGGCTCCTGAATGTAGATTTCAATCCGGCAGCCTCATACAGGCCTATCTCTCCCAGGGCAGCTAGCACTGACCTCACTTCCCCCACGGGGACTGGCTGGATGGTACCCAAGGCCTTGTGGGACAGTCAGAGCCCCAGTGCCTCCTTCTCAATCTTTAGATGTCTATCTTCGGTTATCCATCCACAGAACAGTCACTAGCTGGTCATCTGTTGTCACAGCCATGTGGTGCCTACATGCATAGCATATACTACAGCCATGGATGTGCACAGCCTGTTTCTTGTCCTGCTGTGCACCCTGAGGCTAGGCACCCAAGCCTAAGTGTCCGTCATGTGAATATCCAGCCAAGGAGAGACAAGGACAGGGCCTTGGGGTCTACTCAGGATCTAGCTACTTTGGTCTCCTCCCCTATGTGGCATAGATTGGCTAGACTTCAGAATCACCAGGTCCCAAGGCTGGGAGAGAGGTAAGACCAAGGATGTGGCTCTGCTGCTTTCTCCAAACACGGCATCTCTATCCATACAGAGAGGACAGCTGTACTCAGGAAAGGCGGGGAGAGGACACCTCCATTTTCGGCCTGGTAGTGGGAAACGCTGCCTGTCCTGCCGCCCCTGGGGCCGGCTGTGGTTTGTCAAAACCAATTACTTCTCTGCCTCTGCCAAGCGCTTGGGGCTCCATGAATCTGAGTCAAGTGTCCCCATGGCTGCCACCGATTCAGCAATGGATAAGAATGGGGATGGGGAGGAATACAGAGTGGGTCAACTGTCCCCCACGGCCCAAGATGGAAACCCACTAGGCTCTCTATCCCATCCCCCGTCCCCACCCTGGATCATCAGACCAGCCCCTGGCTGTAGACTCAGCTGTCCCTCCACTCTTCAGAGATGGGTGTGGAAGCTGGAGAAGGGGAGCAGAGGCCCCAGCTACTTCCATAAGGACTGGGTCTTCACAGAAGCTGGACTCTTGCTCTCCTGCCACAAAGTTAGCTTCTCTGGCGATCTCAGAGGAGTCCATGTGTTCACTAGAACATCTTTTCCATGTACGTGTGCATTGAGAGGTGACTTGCTTTATGGATAGGCATTGGATTAGCATTCTTTATTGGATAGGCATCTCCAAATTCCTGAGACAACAGACCTAAGCGGCCTTCACTTCAGGGAAGTGCTGTCTGCCTGGAAAGGTTTTGCTCATGTCCTCCAACACTGCCCCTTCTTAAGGCAAGGAACCCCCAGCCAGATGACCCTGAAATCCCTGGAGCTCCCACTTAAGAACCCCCGATCCCAGCTGTGGCCTGACCCACCAACCTGCCCATTCCTGGGGCCAATACCTGGGAACAGTCCAGAGCTTGGTGGCTTTGTTCTGTCCCCGAGTTTATGCCAGGCAAGCTGCCATACTCTTCACTCTTCTTAAAGGGCCTGAGGGGCAAGCATGTGACTTGTTGGCTAAGAGGGTAAATCAAGGTCTCTTCCCTTAACCTCTGCCATCTCCGCCACATGGTGTCTCTGCATTTGGCTCCCTGGACTTCTGGCCAAGAAAAGCACTACCCTCATTTTATCATAGATTCATAGATGCTATTTATTCCAGCCCTGCCCAAGCTTGGTGGCCTTTATGCCTTTCTCAGTAAAATGTCTCCAAAATATGTCATGATCAGCTGGGATGAGAAAACCAATTTTCAAAATCCTGGGTTGAGTTAAGCAGAGACGACACCCTGATATTTGAATTTTTAAAAAACCTGTGACCAACCCTTAGAACTGCAATTGATTTGTTCTGGAGATACGGAATGGAGACACCCATGCTCACAGGGCTCCTTTTCCGGGCAGAAGAGCTCTGATGTGCATGCCTCTGGAGCCAACACCTTTCTTCTTCTGATCCCCTGAGGCTCCTACATCTCCCATGAAGACAGAACTGCTTGGATCTCCATATCACAAATGGGGGTAGAAGCTCAAACAGGCAGGAGGGCATGCCCCAGGTCCAACGCTGAAAGTCCAGCCCTGTCATTCCCAACCACATTATCTTTCAATTGCTGCCCAAGGCATAAGCTCTAAGACCCCAGCTCCACCTCAGTGTGAGCCAGGGCAGATTCTGTCTTCAGAAGACATAGACCACAAACATATGTTGTTCCTATTCCAAGCTATTCCTCATGTCCTCGAGATGACCTTGGATGCACCCCATAGTGACCTCTTGTCAAGTTAGAAGTCAGAGGCCTCTCTCCCTATGCTTGTATCTGGTAGTGGGTCCCATCTATCGATATTCTTCTAGACCCTTCTATGTCTGTGGACTCCCAGAAACCTTAGCAGCACCTTCTGAGGAGATTCCAAAATCCCACAAGCCATCTAGCAAGGACCTCTGCCTCAGCCTTTCTCAGCTGAGACTCCAGGGGTGAAGAGCAGGCATGTGTTTGTGCCCAGACCCCTTCTGGGTTTTTTTTATCACTGTATCTCCACCCGCTGAAGTCGTTCGGAAACAACACTCTCATGCTCCCAGACGGAAGAAAGAGGGGAGGGTTGGAGCTAAGAAAGGCTCTAGTGCCAGTCAACCGCAGCAGCCTGGCAGGAGCTGCCAGCATTAGGGCGACTAAGGCTGTTGGTGCTCGAGGCATGGATACTACCTAGGGAAGGTGTCCCTCCACTGTACTTCCTGCAATGTCTCTCTGATGTGCTGTGTGAAATGGTGGGAGACCTTAGCCTGGCTGGCCCATAGGCAGCAAGCAGTTCCTTCCATAGATGAAACAGCTTTTAGAAAAACTCCTCAAAAAAATGGAAATTTTCCCCATTAAGTCTCATTGGAGAGTGTGTATCTCAGGGCGGAGCAGAAGAGCAGCAACCACCTCCCACCAACACTGCGTAACCTCACTCAGGAAAGCGTGCTCCAGACGTCGTGGTGTCTGTGGGGGACGTGTGTTGTCACTCAAAGACAGGCAAGGAAAGGGAAAAGGTAGGGAGTAGGCTAGGCTGAGAACAGGGTACAAAAAGGGGGTCCAGACAGGGCTCGGCCAGGCTCTGCTGCACCCGCCTCTCTGTAACCAATTATGCTCAAGCGGCGGCCTCATCACGTTTCCGACGCCCTCCCAGGAGCCCCCCCTCAGCCCCATGCATCCCCGCTGGGTGCCGAGCAAGAGGACCATATGGAGGGAATAATAAGACAATTAACTTTCCATTAAAGAATAAAATATGTGGGTTTTTAGGGAGGCAAGCGACAGCAATCCCTACCCAGCGGCATATTTCACACCCGAGCCCCTTGCCACCTCCCCCACTACAAGGCGCCCCGCATCACCATCAACTGCACCAGGGGAAAGGAGGGTGTCTCTGGGCCCCTAAAGGAGGGAGGTGGCTGGATAAAGGGGTGGGGCCGGCGTGATAAGCAAGTGCAGAGAAGCCGGTTCTGAGGTGGGGGTGCAGTAAGCCTGGAAGGATCTGGTGGGGTTCTCTCATCATCCCCCAGCAGACTCTCAGTGCACTGCATCCCTAAAGAGCTGCTTGCCGCCCGCCTGTCTTTCAAAGGCACACACAAATCAGTGTGTGGACTAGGGATCACAACTGCTGCCTTTGCCTGGTCCTTTTGGGACCACTTCCAACCCCTGGCACGTCCCCTCACCCAAGCCTCTTCTTCTGCCCCTCTATGGTTCTGGTGCTCCATGCCACTTTAGGGCACTGTTAACCTTGCCTTGGATGCCCAACACACACTTTCCTCAAACGGGAACAGAAGCATTTTCAGCAAATACTAAAGCCAGTGTGTAAGTTTGCAGAGGTGAGCTGGGGAGGAGGTGGTGGGACAGAGACATTTCTCAAAGGCACCTACAGAGAACGGTAGATGTTTCCGGACTTTGGCCCATGCTGATAGCCAGCTCCAGATGTGGCATGCTGCAAATATTATGTACACATTCCTGAGTGCTGAGCTGACGAGCAGGAGGAATAGTGTGGGGGAAGACAAGGCGGACAGGACCGGCGGTGGCGCTGGTTTAGAAATACTATTTTTGGTCCTCATAAAAGGTTGAGGAGCCACAGACGCCATGGGCCTGGATCACTCTGACTGGACGATGTCAGTTGGGGGGACCCAGAAGAGACTGGGACTGGGAATTTCTGAACCTGCTTCTGTGGACATAGCTTGGGGAGGTGCTGACTGTGCGGTTCCATTGCCTGGACACCTGCTCATGGTTGGCCTGTCTGAGCTCTGGGACTGGCTGTTGGGGATGACTGACCAGGACCTTGGGTTTCCCTCCTTCACAACAGGTCTGTGAGGATACCCAGTGGCACAAAGGTCGGCTAAGACCATCATGAAGGAGGAGCCATTTAAGATAGAACCAGGGCAACAGGCATTTCCGCCCTGACCAGCAAGTGAGATCCATAGAGTTTGACATGGGCAGTATGTTTCCAGAAGATAGGCTGTGATCCTCACGGCATCTCAGGTCCCTGCTTCCAGCCAGCCTTGTCAACAGTTTCCTCCCACTCTTAGCAGAAGGTCATCTCCCCTATAAGCGAGCATCTTACCTATCCCAGGGCTGGTACACCCGATGACTGTCCCACGCCTGAGGATAGTCTCTCCTGCCTTGCTTTTCACAAGGTCCCCAGAGCTGTTCTCCTCGTACCCTGCCACCCATTCGGAAGTAGGAATGTACCTGCCCTAGGCTTCGAAGAGGAGAGGATCTGCCCTTCTCCTCATCCTCCCCTTGCACCCCCAAGCAACTGATGAATTATTCATCTTGATATCCTCATTATGCAAATGAGCTCTGAGCCCAAGCATATGTTCCCTACTCTCCCCCTAGCATGGGGACAATATGGTGCTGATGGGGGAGGGTAGAGAAGGGGCTCAGGAGACCTCCCTCAGTCCCATGGGCTGTAGAGGAGGCGGAATGTTTAGGGTCCACACTTTCATGGACTACACAAGGAAAAATTGGCAAGGGCTGGGGTGGAGCTATAGCGTCCAAGGAAGTGTAGCTCAGGGCTATCTGGCTAACCTAAGGAAGAAGAGATGACAGGTTAGCAGCAGACCAGGTACTGGCCTGGCGATGAGACAGGGTCTTCATACACAGCTTCCTTGCCATGGTCTGCCATGGTTTCTAACTTATAAATGGGCCACAATCTGCCCCCAGTTATGCCCCATGGGGTTGTGATAAGGTCGGGAGGAGGAAAATGCCAAGGCAAGGAAAACTCTCCCAAATGCCACTGTCTGCAGTTTCTGCTCTCTTGCAGCTGCCAGCCCTTGAGGCTCCAAGCTACTGGGGGTGGGGCAGCCTCTAGGAGTAGGGCAGGCAAGGAGTGGAGCCATGAAAGAGGCTCAGAAGCCTGAGGAGGGGCCGCCCCAGTGGGGGCCTAGGCTGGCAGCTTGGCAGCATTAGTGAGAGGGCCAATGAGAGCACTGGTCACAGCTCTGCACCAACCATCCTGACCCACCAGGACAAACACAAGGAGGGCACACCAGTCCTTGCCCGTGCAGTGGAGGGAGGGAGACGGTGTGAGGGTCGGGGTCAGATGTGAACAGTGGAGCAGGTAGGGAGTCCACCAGCTAGATCATTCTAGCTCCTTCCGCTAGACCCGTACACCTGTCCCCTCCCCCGTGGACACATCTCGGCCAAATAGTCAGTGCCAAGAAGCAGTCCCAGAGCTGTCAGCAGGAAGAGGCTGAGGAAGCAGGTGAGAAAAACTGGACTAGGACAGAGCCTCTGAGAGCTGGCAGCCGTGGGCAGCGGAGGGGCTGCCAAGAGTAAGGGACGCTGGGTCAGCATTTCCTTGCCCACCTGCCATATGAAGCACAGCCCTGCCCAGGTTCCCACAGCAGCAGGCATCCTCTGTGTGCCCAGGAGGAGAAAAACAGCCAGAGGCTGGGCTAGAGCAGGAGGCAGAAGCCCCAGCTCTGCCACAAGCCAGCTGTGGCAGCTTGTCCACTGGTAAAAAGGCCTGGAATTACCCACACGCCACCCAAAGCGAGAGAAAATTTCCTAGGAGAGAAACTGAAGAAAATCCTAATGATTTCTGGACAGGGGGGCAAGGTAAAATTGGCTTGTCCATTGCCACCCTACTCCTCATCTTCCAGGCAACCCCCCTGCCCCCCAGTGAAAAAGGGCTAACGGGGGATCCAGGTCTCCCCAAGGTGCATATGACAGGTTTGCTGTCAAATTCCATGTCTGGTCCTTACCATCCAGGAAGCTCACTCATCCAGACAGATCCACATCTCATGCATATAGCGTACATTATTTTTTCATAGATAAATGTTCGTTCTGAGTCGCTCATAAATATGAAATCCTGGAGGGCTCTTAACTGGCATTAGATATACGCAGATGTACTAATGCCCCATAGAAAACTTGGAAAAGCATGCACTACAGATTCCAGGGGCTACCATTCCTCCATTAACCTACACGGTTGCACTTGGCAGTGCCCACTTATAGCCTGGTTAGTGCAGAATGCTATTCCTGAGCCTAAATTGACTCCTGTTCCGGAACAGCTTTTCCCATAGTGCTTTCTCTGGAAGCTCTGGCGGCTTCCAAGTGCAGCTGAGTCATTGAGAGTTCACAGGAAGAGTAGGATGGGGGCTACTGCAGTTCAAGCCCAGCACCAGAAAAGGGAGTTCTACAGGCCTGGGCGATCTCGGGAAGAATGCTGAGCAAGCTAGCAGCCCAGTCCTTCAGACCTGGATGCCCCCCTCACCATGCCACCCCCTCATTAGCCACCTCTGCTTAACATCATTCGTGCCAGGGGTCCTACATCCATAAGAATGTAAATAAACTCACTCTAAGTTAACTGAGCCTGAAAAGGGGCTAAGGATGATCCTACAGTCCCTGCCTACATCTTTTAGCCCTGGCACTGGCCAAGAGGCATGACAGAAACACTAATTACCGAACCCTAGGCCTAGACTTAACCCCCAGAAGTAACTGTTTTCTCTGCTGTCCCCAGGCCAATGATGGGAAGGAGAGCCCCGTTAATCCTCTGCTTGATTCTGGCCAGGACCTCCCTGTACAGACCAAACTGAAGAGACACCCTCCTATTAGAGCCTCACACCCACTGCTGTAAGAGCTCCGTTCCCAGAGCCTCCACATCCCTCACAGAGAGCTCAAGCCTGTAGCCTGACGGCAGCACATTTTGCAGCCTTCTGGGGGTGACGGATGGCCAGCTCTTCACATCACTATTTCAAACATTAACATAATCTCCCAGGATGAATGTGGTCGCCGGCGCCTAATCAATCACCCCTCCCGTACCTTGATCCCTCATTCCGACACTTAACGTAGGCTTACCACTTCATACAGACTATAGTGCCTGGAATACCAGCCTCCCACCCTCTTCTCTGGGTCTTGTTTGGCTTGGCCATCCTATTTACTTGCTGATGAGACTCTTGGCTTCTTCACACCCTGTAGCTATGGCCCCTAAAGGGCCTGAGCTCCCGCCCAAGGCACTGCCTCAAATGCCTTGAAGAGCTCACCCACATTGAAAACTGACAAGTCCCAACACCCTGCTAGGCACAAGGTTCATCAGAATAGGCCACCATTCCAACAGGTTCCTGGAAAAGGTCAGACAGACCTCACGGCGTCACTACTTGAGATCCACTATGGCTCCCTATACCAGGACTTCAACAATGTCACCTCCTCCTCACCCCCTCATTTTTCTCCCTCATTTCCTCATTCCTGCTGGGAAGAAGGTCCCGGATGAAAAGCAAGTACACCAGCTTACCTCTCGGAGCTGCTGCACGCCTCCAAAAATCCGCATTACACCATCAATCTCCTGCTCCAGGCGCCGGGCCCAGTGCTGCATCCTGCATCCAGGAGAGAAAGAGATGTCAGGAGCTGCAGCTGCAACAGCCCATTCCTGGCCACCCAGGGGAACCGGGGCAGCTACTCACTCAACTCAATTTTCACCAGAGAAGGAGCAGACACAAGGAGCCAGAGTGAGCCTGTGATTTTTCCCTTTGATGTCTGGCCTGGTGGCCTAGGCTTTCCTCACACTGAGTGGCAGCCAGGGAGGAGAGAAGAGGGCATTGTGGATGCGCTGAGGGAGTTCAGCAGTTTGGAAGAAGCCTGCAGAGAGACTATTGTTCACTAGAAAGACCAGTCCTTGATGTAGCGGTTCTGAACATGGGGACTTCTGAACACCAGGGAGGTCAGAGACCCGAGAAAGCCAGCTGAGGTTTGAGGAAAGGGATGGGACCTGCTGTCATCCCCAATCCATCATGTAAACAGGAGGAGGTGGAGGAACCCACTTTCCTGGGCTTCATCTGAGCAGAAGACACAGAGAGCTTCCAACTCAGAGGCCCTTGTCTTCCTACTTTCCTGTCGGAGACGCTTATAGAGACCCAAGGTTGGATATCGATCATGAGCCCAACCAGGGCTCCAGTACAGATCATCCAACTCCTTTCTGGAGGTCTGGCGAACCCCTGAACTGCAAGCCTACATAACAGGCCGCCTGTATGCTGGTACCACCGTATGATCATTTAAACCCACCCCCCCTCTCAGCTTCCTCTTCTGGAAAGTGGAGATGATTCGAGGTCATCTCTTAGAATGACACAAAAAAACATAAGAGTAGGCGAGCCAAGGATGCTATATTCTCCGTGAGTGGACAAGATGAACAGGTGTTCATAACATCCTGTATTCTCAGCCCTGCATCCATTTAAGCAAGCTGTAGACAAGGCTCTTCCAAGACAGCCCATAAGGGACCCACCACAGAGATGTAAGAGGCCAGGGGTTCAGAGAACACAATGGAGTAGGGAAATGTCAGGAAACTTCTCAGGGCCTCCAACAGCCTTCACAGGGCCAATAACATCCCTGGTGTCATCTAGGGCCAGGTCTCTCTTCTGGCTCCTTGTCCCACATTCCTCCTCAGGCCTGTGCTAGGGGGTTGGGCTCATGCCATTGTGTGTGCCCGGGTCGGTTGGCATGGGAACTCAGAGCAGGAGGCAGGCAGATCACTAATTGCAATTTGCCAAGCTGAATGTCAGGACCATGATGGAAAAAAAAAATCAACATCAAAAGAAAGCGGTATTAGCTTCAGCTTGTTGTGGGCTGAGGTTACCGCCTGACTCCCCGTCTCTGTTCCCCACCATAGAGCAAAGGCTAACCTCGAGTCTGGGCAGAGGCCAGGCTGTAAGCCTCAGCAGCCAGGCTGCAGAGGGAAGAGTACTGCTCTCTGCCTGACCCCCGTCCACCAGCACCAAGGCTCTGGCCCTGATGGCACATGGACACCGTAGCAGGTGGCTCTTTTGTGATCCTGTGACTACAGAACCTGGGGGCTAACAACGGAGAGAGTCTCACTCCGTCCTGTATCTGGACCAAATGGGCAGAGTCAAGGACCCGATCTTCGAAGACAACCATTGGCTCTACCCAGACCCTAAACCTGACTTCAGCCTTCAATGGCTTAGGGGACAAGATACCAGTCATAACCCTTCCTGCGTGAATATACAGAAGGGCACCCGCTATCTACTAAGTACAGTACCAGCATGTCATGTGCTTTCTGGCTTCAATCTTCAGAGGCAAACAAAATCCCCAAGCCACAGATGAGGAAGTTGAGGGTTAAAAGGGGGGTTTAGTGACCTATCTAAGGTCACTCATCCAGGAATGGGAGGACACAGGACTTATTGCGGAACTTGCCAGAATCAAGGGTCAACCATGTGCGTCTCCTTCCAACTCAGTACACCACCTTCAGTGCTTGAACCAGCCACAGCGGGAACATTGACACCACAGAAATGGGCAGATGTTAGAAATCACAGCACCACTATCACCCCCAGCAGCAAACTGATAAGCATTTTAAAATGCTTCGACAATTTCATACAACATATTCTGGTCATATTTACCCCCTCCACCTTTTTCCAGGTCTATCCTTACCTCCCAACTTTATGACTTCTATTTATTTGCTTATTATTTATTTATAGATCAGTTCTTTCTATGTCGCTTTAGTCAGCTCTCTGTGTAGACCAGGCTGGCCCCGACTCACCTGCTTCTGCTTTCCTAGGATTGGAATTAAAGTTGTGTGCCACCACGCCTAGGTCCTCTTTCCTCTTCTTCATGTATTTGTAAATAATCCACTGAGTCCCGTATGTGCTGCCCGCATACCCACAGGTGGGGGCCATCCACTGCAGTTTGATCAAACTTCCTGGGATCATACCGCTAAAGAAAACCACTTCTCCCTTCCCCAGAAGCTATTAGTTGCTAATAGCTGGTAATATTTACCAATTTACCAATGATTCCACCTGGGTATGGCCTCTTTGCTAGTATGCATATAGACCCTTGCTTCTGGAATCTCACAGACAAGTAAAAGGCACTAAATTGGAAAACTAGGCATGGATGGCAAGTTTTTACTTTGCTCAGACAACACATTATTAATATAGTCACCATCATTTCATGTAAAGAGGCTATTTCAACACTAAAATAATTTTAGAAAAACCAAATCTTTGGACAAATTCAAATTCTTCCATAGGGCATATATACATTCCCTCTCTGTCTTTGTGTCTTTGTGAGTTTAGGAGCAGCTCTAGTCTTCAGCCTGGCTTAGTCTGCTATCCTGGGCTTTATAGGCCAACTGCAGGACCCCAGCTTGCAGCCTATCAGTACAGTGCTAAGGAAAACAAGTTACTCTGATTCTTCACCTAAACCAAACCAAATTAGGAAGGTAGTATCTGTGTCCTGGAGCTAAAAAGGACTTGACAGATAATCCATCTCATTGTCACACAGATATGACTTTGTGGGTTCGAGGGTTTGGCCAGTGGCCGTGCTATCTGGGAAGGGGGGGGGTGTACAGTACTGAGAAGTGAGTATGCCTGCAGCATTCCTAGAAAAACCACACACCAAAGCAAGCTCAACCCTGACAGGCATACCTGGGCTTAATCCCACAGAAAGGCGTGGGCACTTTGGGAGAATGAAAGATGCGTCAGAATCCAGAGTCTCACTCACTCAAAGGTAAATGGATCAAATCCTGCCCGTGCTCCTGTGGTCTTGGACCCATGAGCCCATGCCAATGCCCCCTGGCCAGGTAGTGCTACCCACAAGTCATATTCCAACAAAGATGTCTACCTGCTCTATCCTCAGATCCTGGGGATTTTCCATCCTCTTCGCTGAAATGACACTGCTTATCTCTAAGTGCCTGTAAGTGCCAAATTAGCAGGACGGTGAGGGAGAGAACTCTAGAGGAGGAGGTGGTGCAGCCGGGGCCCCCTGCACTTTATGACTGCTGTGGGGACAGGATGGAGACTGTGCCCTGTCTTCCCACGAGCCTGAACAGCCCTGATTTACAGATAGCAAAGCCAAGCCACCTGGCAAGATGGGTACCCGGTTATACACTTGAAAAGATGTTGGCTCCATTAGGTCCATCCTCCTTGCAGGACAGCTCCGAGAAGCCTCAGGGGAGACTGCCAGCTGTGGAGTCTTGGAGAGTTCTGTCCCTGTTGGAACCTCAGCTTTCCCACCTGTCAACAAGGATAATGATAATTGTCTGAATGCTGGAACGGGGGACCTGGGGGACATAACTCAGCTGGTAGAGTGCTTGCTTAGTACCACGTCAACCAGCTGTGATGGCACACGCTTGCAGTAGCAGAACTCAGGAGGTGGGAGCAAGAGAATCAAAAGTTCAAGACCAGTCTAGAACATATCCACAGGGACACCTTGATACGCTGCTATCATCCTGTACAGCCTCCTAGCGACCAGACAATCATACAGTATGGCCTTTATCCTCAGGATCAAACGACGTACTGAGGGTAGGGGGGGACAGCCCACAATGGGAGAGTGGGGTGCAGCACACTGAGTCAGCCTAGTAGGGAAGAAATTACCACTAGGAACTGTAGGGTCTCAGGTCTCAGTCTCTAAAGCCAAGATGCCAGTGGGGGGCGGGGCAAGGTGTCACCATTAGGCAAGAGAGGAAAATCAACCATATGTGAGGGGAAGAGCTGGTGCTGAGAAGCCATTTAGTAGACAGAACCATCCAGAAGCCCTCTAGAAGGCTGGGAGTCTCTAGGTCCAACCTCAGGTGGGACCATCCAGCCTTGAGACCGGCTACAAATGCTCACCCCGAGGACAGGGAAAGAGAGAGGAGGGCACGGAGGAGGAGAGGGGGCAGGGAAGGGACAGGGGAAAAAGAGAAAGAGCCCAGGCGCAGATGCAGTGGCATAAACTGTTGTTGGTTGTTAATTTTATGTGTGAAGTTGTTGATCAGAATGTGATTTAATTGTACAGTATAATCCAGGCTTTTGGAATAAATTATGCAGAAAACTCATCTATAATTAAACAAATCAAAAAACCAGAGACAGGTGACACTGCTGGTTCACCCTCAGAGGGCATGGACAGCGTGGGCAGCTTGGACCCCGCAGAGAGACCACAAAGGAAGGGAGGGACAGTGTGCAACAGCAGACACGCCCAGAAGAGGCCAAGGCCTGATGGGAGCAAGGAACTCAGACCCCTGAGTCCTGCCTCTGCAGGCCTTTCTCACCTCATTGGAAGCCCCCCCCCCCCATCATCAAAACCCTGCTGCCCCTGCCAGGCATCCTCTTTCACCAGGGACTTGAGCTCGGCAGAGCAGCCATCGTTTGTAAGGGCAAGGGGTGCACACTGGGGGTGGAACGGGAAGGCAGGTGTGAGGACGGGGCTCAGGTGGAGCAGACATGGGTGTCAGGGAGAAGGCACAGCTGAACCTCCTGGCTGCCAAGGGCACAGAGAACCAAGCTTGGCACTGGTAAAGGCCCCAGGTCTCTTGCTTCTCTTGTGACAGGCTGGCCAATTATTCTCCCCGCTTTGGGGGAGGCAACAATTTAAAATAAAGTGCTATTCAATTATTCTGATTATATTTCAATTGGCCTGCCACCTCCACCTCATCTCCTTCACAGGCTTCTGGGAGGAAGAAAGACAGAACAAGAGGGGGAGCAGGGGATGGAAAGACAGACCAAAGATTTCTGGAGAGCCCCAGCCAGGCTGATCTGGTCCGGGGAAGACAAGCTGGTGGCACTCACAGAGTCCACTACCCCATGCTGGCCCATGAGAGGTGTGCTTCCCCCAATGGCAGCTGTGAGCAGCCTCCCCTCTCCTAGGCTCTCACCAACTACAGGTGGCAGAAAGTTCAAGACTATCCTCGAGAATCGTGGCATCCTTGGGGCTACCTCCCTAGGGCATCCTTCCAGACCACGTGTGCAGATATGTCACACCCAAATGCCTAGGTCCAGCCCTTGCCATTTCAAACTCTTGAGCCAGATGTGTGCTCTCGGATTTTCCCACCCAGAAAATGAAGATTAAGCTGACTATCCTGTCCAGCTCCCAGGTCCAAAGAGGAGGCAGGTGGAAGTTTGTCTCATATACGGAAAGCTAACAAGGACTGTATCCCACACGCTCACGCTACGGTCTAGGCTGTAGGGCTATCTTCCCACCATCCAGTCTCCCTCAGATGGGCCTCCAGGATGGCCACACCCTCCCTGTGTCCTGTTTCTGAAAGCCTTGGGAAAGAGAAGGGACCCGCCGAGTCCACTGAATCCTTCCTTCTGCTGAGCCCCAGCATTTTTCAAAGTTCAGCACTGGCGTCCGGAAGGACCCCACCTCAGTTTGATCATGGATGACAAAGCTGGCAGAGGGAACAGTCTAGTCAAAGTGACTCGTTCTCCAGCCAGAGGCCAGGTGGGCCAGGCCATCAAAGATGGTCTCAAAGACACAACACCGGCTTTACACTACCTGTGTCGGGCCATGGTGGGAAGGAGGCCAGAGCGAGGCGGGGCTGGGTGTGCATGCTGGGCTGACTCGTGGTGGTGTAAGGCTTCTCGTCTTACACCCTCCGTCCAGATTCACGAGCAGAGAAACTGAGGCACAGGACTCAGAGGGAACTAGACATCATCCAACTATTTGTCACTCAAGGGAACCTTCAGAGTCCCTTCCCATCTCATGCAGCCCAATTGTCACTAGGGACTCAGGGACTCTGGGAAGTTGGCAGAGGCTAGTACCGCCGATGCTTGAATTCAAGTACAAATCCACTGCCTCGTCTACTCATCTACGTGTGTCTTGGGACCCTGCCCAAATACTGCTTCTTAATGAGGTTATTAATTGTGGGGCTGTCCCTTCTTTTCTTTGCTGAAGAAGAACTTTTCCTTCTAATTGGTGCTTGGCTGGGAGGCAGCAAACTTGTACCCTGGCCCCACCCCCACCCCTCTACACACTAATGGTCTTTTGGCTTTAATTAGGGCACTGGGTCCACCCAATATTTACTCAAAACAGCCTGCTGGGGATTGAGAGAGGAACAAAGGAACAAGGACGGGAGCCAGGGAGTCTTGTCACTCGGGGCCAGGAGAGTCCAGTTACCCCTCTTGGCCGAGAGAGAGACGTGGAGGAGATCCAGGGTCACAGAACAAATGACCACAACCCCCTATCTCACCACCAAGGGCAAGGAAGCTGGTGCGTGAGCAAGGAGGGCTGTGCGCTTGGGTCAGGCTTTAGAAAGAGGTTCCTGGTGGCAGTTAGGAATGGTGGCGAAGTTTTGAGTCTCACTTCTGTTTCCCTCAGGTTTTGCTACATAGGTATGACCGCCTCCTCCTTCAGGTCTCAATGGAGCATTCTAGCTACACCGAGAAACCCCTAAAGTAGATTACTCTAGCACCCAGGGGATAAGTTCTACTCAGTAACAGTGCCCTGGTGGGAGAGGGACTGGAGAAGGCAGACGGAACAGGGAGAGGGCAGAAGACCGGCAGCAGGGAAGCGTGGAGGAGCGGGCCAGCACTGATCAGGGTCCTGGCCTTGGTGGACAGAGACCCTAGGGCCATCTTTCTTCTGTCTTCCATGTACCAGGCCATTCATTCTCTATGAGCCACATACAAATCTCAGTTTTCCTAATCAAACAGGGCTGTCCCAAGGCCCCCGAGTCCACTCCAGGATTCATGCTTCAAGGGGGGAAACTGAGGCAGAGAGCAACTGAGTGAAGTCCCCAAGATTGCACGGCTCATGAAGGCCAATCAGGATGGCTTATCTCTTTCCTGAGGACACCAGTCTAGTTACTGATGTAATATGGCCACTTGGGTGTCTAGCAGGAGTCTGAATTGTATGAAGTTAAGACCCTAGCCTTCCCTTTGGGGCCACTCCCCTCCCTCAACCTCTTACCGCTGCTGGTGGTCAGCCCTGTTTTTGGGGTGACTAGGAGCCTATTTTTTCTCACACCCACATCCAACTTATTGTGCAAATTCTACTGGCTCCATCTTTCTACCCCCACTCCCAGCCTCTACCCCCAGTCTGGCCTGGGCGGCCATCATCTCCCCTGGACCGGCTGCAGCTAGCTCACTGGTTGCTAGTTTTTGCTTCAGCAGATCATCTCTCCAGTTTCTTGATCATACCTAGCCAGGGTATCCTTTTGGGATGCTGTTCCTCTTATATGCGGCAAACTTAGGTCCTGGGCCAGGAGGAAAAGCCAAAGCCTACCAGTAGCCATATCCTTCAGTGGCCTTGCTCAGTGTGGCTGAACATAGCCTTGAGCTCACAGTACACGTCTTGGAACACATGGTTTCCTCAGCCTAGAACAGTCTCTCTTCAGTGGCCCACAGTCCTCCCCCAATCTCCAGGCCTCTGCATACATGCCACCAGCTCAGTGAAGCCCCCACTCCCAACTCCATTTTAAAATGCAATCTAGCAGTCACTGGTCTCTATTCCTCCTGGAGGGTCACGGTTTTAACTAGCCATATTCTCCTCAGCAAATGCTTCTGCCTTGGGCTGCTCACGTTCCAGATCTCTGGCCTTGAGGAACAGGTCCTTGACTGAGCAAATACACTTCCCCTGAGACCAGCTGACCTCCCAGGGATGCTGCTCCAGCCCGTGAGTGGCCAGCTCTAGGCACTCACCAATGAAGGCTGTCCCAGAACTAGCCCAGAAGGCCCCCCTTCCCCTGGCTCCTCTCGGTATGAATTATTAAGGCTCATTTATGATGGGCCTGCCCAGGCCTGTGGCTTCTCTGCATAATTCATGGCTCTCTCAGAAGGGTGGTGTGCTGGCACAGACACTTCTTCCAGGAAGCAAGAAGAAAGCGCAGAGGAATAGCCTGAATGGGGACTGTCCGCCACCCTGTCATCCTGCCCGCAATGAAAGCCACCAGGTACCTTCCCCCCACCCTTTGGCTCAAGGTGTTTTCTCATGTCCACTTGGGTTCTGGTGCCCTGAACTGAAGGATATGGACACCGTGAAAGCACACATGATCTTGTCTGTGCCTCAGTTTCCCATCTATAGGCTGATAAGTTTGGGCCATTTGAGTGGTTTTCAACAGCCCCGGCAGTGAGACCTTTTATTTTCCAGCTAAATTCTATGCGAGCCCCAGAGCCTTGTTTAGCACAACTTTAGTTTCCCTGCACTGTGCTGAGAAAGTCCTGGTGTGTGTGCGTGCGTACGTGTGTGTGTGTGTGTGTGTGTGTGTGTGTGTGTGTGTGATTTATAGCTCACACACACAGAGAAGGGCGTGTGACTTCTACAGGTGTCCCAGTAGAACTTCCTAGTTCTACTACTAGTTCTACAGGACCTCCTAGGCCCTCAGTCACCTGCACCACACACAGCATGCCTCCCCTTCTGGTGCATTCCCTATAGTCAGGCCCCACCCAGATTCATTTCCCAAGCTGATAAGCGAAGGTCCCTCAAATTGGCTCACAGGAGGTGGCCATATGGCCACCACCCTGTGTGCCTAGCCAGGTGCTATGACGGAGTGAGTAGCCTCGCTGGTCTCAGAAGGTAAGAGCAGGTCTGGGACACCTGTAGAAGTCACCAAATAAGTCAGGGACAGCTCATGTGTGACATCCTCCCATTGCTGCCCCAACCAATACCTAAAGCCCCCGTGGGGGTGTCCAGACAGACCCCGTCCACATGGCGCCACACGTTCTGGTCAGATTCCGTGATTCACCAGTCCCCATCTCCCCTCCTGCAGTCCTTCCCCTCCCCCAGAATGAGTCAATTCCTCACTGAGCTACAAATAGCCGTCCTCTGCTTGTCCTCAATGTGGTTTCACGCCTTGAGGAGGACAGAGACCCCTCAAGATCTCTTGTTCCTCCTTAGTTCCTAGGCCTTCAGAGACCCAGGAGAATCCAGGCCAAGACTTCAGAGGCCAGCCCATCAGGGACAGCTCTGTTCTCTGGCCTTGTCCCTCCTCATCTGGCCCAGTCACCTCTGACAGAAAGCCCTCCTAGATTTCCCTCACCAACCCCCACAAACCCACAGTTCTCACCGTATTTTAGCAAGCCTCATCTTAAGATGAGACTGGAGCCTGGGTCCATAACCATCCTTCTTGTGGAGCACAGTTTGGAGCCAGGGGAAGAAATCTTCTGGGAAGATTTGAGGACAGATTTTTTTTCCCCAAACTGACACCTGGTCTGACCTTCTCTCTCTGCAGTGTGAAAGAGGATGCAATGGGGGGCTGGGAGAGAGGCTTCACCCACAGCAAACACCCAAACACACAGAAATAGGGGGTAAAGCACCCATTGTGTGCTAGGTGTTCTTTGTGACTACTATCAAGATAAACTACCAGGCACAAACCAACTTATGCCCACTTCACAGACACAGACACTGAGGCCTGGAAACGTAGGGCGACTTGCCCAAGACTGTACTGGGCGGTAAGGGTGGCAGGCTCCCAACAATGAGGTATTAGGAAATAGACACAAACAGAGAGTGGGAAACTCAGGAGTCATGGAGCAGAATGCTACTCAATTCCTGGTACCCAACCTAGGCAGGTAATAGCCTAGGCAGGATCTCCTCTGTATATACCAGGAAGCTCGGCCCTCTGAGCTGGGAGGAAGGGAGAACAACAGGCTGGCAGCTAAGGACTACACGTCTAAGGACTCCACTCTAATCAATCAACCACAGAACACAAACCTGTGCCAATCACAACTGGGTCCTGCTGCTGAGCCTGTTGGCCTGTGTTTTGTGTTTGCTTGCTTGCTTGCTTTTGTTTTCAAGACAGGGTTTCTCTGTGTAGCCCTGGTTGTCCTAGACCCCGCTTTGTAAACCAAGCTGGTCTCAAATGCACAGAGATCCACCTGTCTCTGCTTCCCAAGTGCTGGGATTGAAGGCCAGCACCACCACCACCACCCTCCTGGCTCATGTGTTTCAACATTGTAGCTTAAACTCTATAACTAGTATCCTTATTCCTGAGGTGGGAGTCGGAGGTACTGAGACTCAGTCCAGGTAGCAAAGGCTGGCTTCAAATTTTGTACATAGTTGAGGGTGACCTTGAACTTTAGAGGCTCCTGACTCTACCTCCAGAATGCTAGGGTTACAAGCCTGTGCCACTGTGCCCAGTTTAGGTGGTGCTGGGACTTGAACTCAGAGCCTTGCACATGCTAAATAAGCTCACTTGACCAACTGAGCTACATTCCCAGCCCAAGGCTGGAGCACCATTATCCTCTATACTCTACCCTGCTGCCCCAACACCAGACCCTCTTACTGACAAGAAAGGCCCACAAGACTTTTTACCATTTTCGGTATTTTTTTCTTGCTCTCTGGTACTCTATGCAAAACACCTCTGTGGGCTCCTAGGGATCCACACCTATATCAAGAAGGGGCTTATGGGCCACCCGGAAGCCCCACTTTGAAAGGCACCTCCAGGATGGCGGCCAGGCAGAGAGGAGCTACATGCCATTACAACATCAATTGTTCAGAACAGGGCTAAATGACTGTTAAAAACATATCCAATTCCCTTTAAAGATGAAGTAACTAAGGCACCAAATGCCTGGAACTCTGTAACTAGGAGGCATTGTGATTCCTCAGCTCCTCTCCCTGCAGAGTTTCTAGCACATAGTAGGTATGCACATCATACAACAAAAAGCCCAAAGCCACAGGTCCCTCCAGATGGGCACATGGAGTCTCCATCCTGCTTCATTTTAGAGTAATGGCCTCATCTGTACGCCACCAGTCTGGAAATCACCTGTGAAATATATTTCTCCCGGCACTAGCTCAGGAACCATGTAAATCACTCGATTTAATGGCCTCTTGGATTGCTCCTTGCCACCCACTTCCCAGAAGCTCTGTGCGAGGAAACTGGGGCTGTGGGGCAGCAGGCTGACTGGCCCCAGTTGCATGGTCTGGCTTCCCAAGACGTTCTGGGCACTAGAAGGCACTGCCCAAAGGGGCAACAGTGTCGACGAGCAATGAAGGAGGAACGGGTAACCAGGGGTTCAGCACCTGGAGCTGGAGCCAGGTACTAGGCAGCAGCCTCTTTCAGATTCTACCCCTGCTTTCTGCCTGGCCCTGCAGCAACAGTAGCTTATCTTCAGTGGAAGGTGGGTCCATGTGACCCATAAGAAGCTCCATAACCCCAACTGAGGAAGGTTTAGAGACAATTGGTGGCCTGGAGTATGATGTCTCCACATTCCCTGGATATTCCATGATGCCTGGGTCATTCAGGAATATCATTTGTTCAGCTACACACACGTCTTCTTCACTGTCCACCTTCCCCACAGACTGCGAGCTCCTGAGAGCACTGAGCTCACCGCACAGTGAAGGTGTGGGGAGTGGGCTTAACTAGAGAAGGCAGTTGGGAGATGGGTTTGGACAGACAAGGAGCCTACGAAGTGTTCAACATGGAGGTGGGGCATGGGCAAACATCACTGCAGAACAGATTGGAGGCCTTCTCAGGAGGCCTGGACATCCCACTCCACACACCTAGGAAATGTGCAGGGTTTGGGGAAGAGCATGACCTCTTACTCTGGTTGGGAAAACTCCTTGGAGCCAATCCACCATTCCCCTCCCCCTTGTCAAGCAGAATGGGTATTTATTTTCCCATTTCTCCCATTGGCCACAGTTCTCCACCTTGGCTAACCTGGAGGGCTCTAGAAAAATACGGATTCTGGTCTGGGGGTGAGGTCCATTTGGCAGTATAAACATTGTCTAGCATGTATGAGGCCCAGGAGGTTTAGTTTCCATTGCCACATAAGCCTGCTGTCATGGTACATGCCTGTAATCTCAGAACTTGGACCTGGAAGCAGGAGAAGCTGAAGTTCGAGGTCATTCTTAGCTATGCAGTGATTCTAAAGCCTGAAGCCAGCCTAGGCTACCTCATCTCTAAACAGACAAACAAACAGAAAAGGAAAATGCTGATCCCCACCTCCACATTAAATGCTATAGTCCTATGGGTCTCTAACCTCCTTTTCACCCTCAGGGAAACCAGTGCAGCAACACTGCTGGAAGACAGGGTGCAGATTGCACTCTAGCAGCAGCCAAAGTAGGCCCACAGGAGGCCCCATCCCAAACCACGGCTAAGTCTGCTTCAGCTTCCGGAGACATGACCAGTCTGGCCCTGTGACCACTGTGCGGATCATGAGCTCCTTGCTCTGCAAACATTTACTGAGCATTTGAGAGGCACAGTCCAGGAGCTGAAGACAGTAGCCCTGGGCATACAGCCCTGACAGACACATACTGGAGAAGTGGGTACTGAGTATTCTAGAATGCCCATGACCCTCCTAGGGAGATCTGGAAGGTTTCAGAGGACAGTGACTCCTCACCAAGCACATGAAACAAGCAAACGTTAGCTGGACCACAGGTGGGTTTGCTTAGGGCTGATCGGACCCTCTGAAGTCCTTCTCAATTGTCCCTATCTTCATAGTAGGTGGAAGGGAGTATCTGGTACCCTAGTAGGCAGAGATCCTCTCCGGTGCTACCCCCAGCCCCACCCTGTGCCTACCAGAAGACAGTGAGCACCAGTGAACAGCAGCTTACAGGGCAGGACACAGAGGACAGATAAACAGATGGGGTGGCAGAGGAGTATCTTCACCAGCTGCAGGATCATCGCTCTAAAAAAACCTGGGAATGATGAGGCACCTGAGGCACGGAGGAGGTGGACAGGGGGTGTGGGGCTTGTACAGACCCCCATGGTCAGCTGGGCAGGGCTGAAGCTGAAGCGGAACAGGAGGGGTCTGGAGGAAAAAGGCAGAAGGGATTCCTGAGGTGCTCATGCACAAGTCCTTGGTGTTTCTGGGCCTTCCTGACTAATTCAAATAACTGGATGAGCTGCCTCCCTCCCTGCAAGTCCCCCTGCCTGCCTGATGCTGGCTGCAACCCCGGCAGAGGGACTACAGGAAGGGAGAGGTGGAGGTGGGAAATAAGGAGCAAGCCTCGACTGTTCTTCCCCTCTACTCCACATGCACACGGGACACAGTGCCACCAGCTTCCAGCAGGTGCCAGAAATACGTGGGGACCACAGGAGGACTGTAGTGGACAGAAGGGCTCTCGGCTGTTCCCAGGAGAGGCCATACCCTTCCCTTTCTGGATTCCAAACAGTTCTGGAGGGCCATACCCTCATGTGGTTGGTGAGGATCAATGACCAGAGGGGCACTCTATCTCAGGAGCCAGAAAGAGCCAGGGTGCCCAACTCAGACTAAGGACTGGTTCAATGAAGAGCCAGAGAGAAATGGGAAGGTGGGCTCCAAGTCATGGGAACACAGCTGATTTAGAGTGTGGACTTTATCATTCATTGGGAGCCAATCAGCAATACCCAGGCACAAATATAGTCCCACTATTGGCACAAGTATAGCCCTTCCTGAAGCTGCCCTCCCTCTGGGGTGAGGAGGTGATCTCACAGACAGTACCCAGTGAAGTCGGGATCTTCCCTATGGCCACGGGATGCTCATGGCAACCCATTAGGGCAGGCCAGCAGACTGGCTCCACAGCATCAGGGTATGCCCCTCTGCCAGTGGGTTGGTAATGTCTAGCAGCTTCCTGCCACCCAGAACAGCTTGCCCCTGCCTTGACCGAGAAACGAAGCGACCCGAATGACCTCCTCCATCCAGGCTGGCCAACCTCGGCTGGCACAGCACAGCGTCTTCATGGGTAGGGGGTCTAGGCTATGCCTCACCTGCTCAGAAGCTCAAGCGCTGTCTCTTAGTAGGACTCAGTTGGACAAACTGGCACATCAAAGGCTCCAAGCCACAGCTATGCTGTTGGGGGAAGTGGCACTGTCCTACCGGGTCCCGTAATCTCTGAGATGCCACCATCTCCAGGGCTGCTCCAGGCTCAGAGATAAAGCTCCCATGACAAACCCACCAAGGTTTCCATCAGAGAGTGCAAGTCCTTGCAGATGGCCATGTGTGATGAGACACATGGATGTTACAGTGACACCCCAAATGCCCTGCGGTTAGAGGCTGCCTGGAGCTACATAGACAGCATCTGAGTACGGAGTGGGAACCCTGAGCCACCACTTGCTATATGCGAGACAATAGCATCCCTTAGCCTTGCCGGGAGCCTCCTTTTGTCTTGAGTGTGAAACAGGGCATGTGTGAACTGGCCTCCTTGGACAGCATGTACAAAACACACTACCAGAGCCCAGCTCTCAGAAACTGATGTTGTGGGTCAAATAACTACTTTCTTGCTTTCTTGACTATGCCTCCCCTTTCCTCTCATCTTTCCCCCTCCTCTCCTGCTTCCTTAGCTCCTCTCTGCCCCTCTTGTCTAACCCTGGAGCAGCCACAGTCTCCCTACCCTCCACCAAGCCAGCTTTCTTGCTAACAGAACCCAAGCCTGCAGAATCTCCACCTCCAGCCCCAAGGTGACCCCATCCTCAGCTCAAGGGTAAATCCTGATTAGCCTGAACCAATCACCTTATGCCTTCTCCATCGCCAGTGATTGGTTTAGAGTGGGCATGTGACCCAGTGCTAGCCAATGAAGTGTAAGGGGAAGTAGGCTAGGGGCTTCTAGGCAAGGTTTCTTCTCCTCTTAACAGAAACCTAGAGGAACTATCTCATGTTCTATCCATAAAGTCCGGGTCTGATTATGATGCCTGGAGCTGTGGCAGCCATCTTGTTGCTGTTAGGGAAGTTGACCAAAATAGTCGGCCATACCCAAAGTAAGGCCAGTCAGGCAGAGCACAGAAGAGCTGGTTCTCATTGACAGCTTATACTTATCAACCTCTGACTCCTTCCTTGTCATAGGAGGAAAGGCCTAACCACAGGGAGAAACCTCCTACTGGGGTTGCCAAGGTGTACACCGGAACAGCCTTGATTCCTCATCACCATAACCAAACACGTCCCACAGACTCGGTGTCCACTGCGTGACAGCACAGCCTCTCCTCCCCCACAGGCCCCAGAGAGTAGCCTAGCACTGGCCCAGGTGCAGGACTATAGGAGAGACCCAGAGTGGGCATCATTCAGGAAGGCTCCTCACCCCGTCACTGGGGCTCAGAAGACCAACCTGACAGAGAAGTCTGGATGAAGCCAGGAGTCAGGGAGGCCAGAGAGCCTACAGGACCTGCACGTGGCTCTAGCTGGATGGAGAAGAGGTATTCCCAGGGCTAGTGGCAGCCCAGGCAAAGATCTGAATTCCAGGCTGGAGTGTAGGTCCCAGTTAATTCCCATAAAGGGACATGGCGGGGACGGGTCCCAGAGAGGACCGAGAAAGGTCCTTCTGGAAAGGCTCTGTGCGGAGGTTAGTAGTTCTGTCAGGGCCTCCACATTTCTAATAACTGAAGCGGGGGGGGGGGCGGGGGGGCAGGGCCGGAGTGGGGTGCTTTGTTGTTTGTTTGTTGGAGCTGATGGCAGCACCGAGCCTGACCTTTAAGGCTTCAAATGCAGCATTTCAGGCAGCGCCAGCGGGAGAACGCGGTTGCGGAAGGAAGCTATCAAGACTGAAATGCCACGTCAGGCTGGAAACTCGAGGCAAAGCAGGGGCTTCTACCTGTCTGAGGAGCACACCCATCCATTGGTACCCACCCTCCTGCCTAGTGGCAAGGATGCTTTTCCCAAGGAGAACCAGACTCTGAAACAGCACGGGGACATCGGCATCGAGGTCTACCCCACCCCCATAGGACTGGAGTACCACACTACAAAGACAGTCTGTTTTAAGTTCACCCAAGGGACCCCCGACTGCTCCTTTACCCTGGGCCACAGATATGGCTATTTAAGACGAATGATTGCATGTCCCAGTGTGCAGATGGCTGCATGGGAAATCACCCTTCAAGCTGCATGCACTGAGCCCTAGCCCACAACATAAATGCGGCGTCTGAAGGCTTCCTTCCCTCTCCCTGGGCCTCGGTTTTCTTGCATACGAAATCAGGCCATGTGGCTCTCCTGGAGCTTCTGTGGCTGGGTCCCTCCTAAGTCCAGGAAGCACACAAGGCCCATAGTGCCCAGCTGGTTTTGCACAGGTTCCTTGATCCTTCAAAAACACTCCCTGCACCAATACCCGTAGTCTCTCGGCCCAGGTTGCAGCCAGCATCAGGCAGGCAGGGGGACTTGCAGGGAGGGAGGCAGTCCATCCAGTTATTTGAATTAGTCAGGAAGGCCCAGAAACACCAAGGTCTTGTTCACAAGCACCTCAGGAATCCCTTCTGCCTTTTTTCTCCAGCCCCCTCCTGTTCTGCTTTGGAATCAGCCCTGCCCAGCTGACTGTGGGACAAGCCTTCCCCGACCCCCCATCTTCCTCCCCAAGCCTCAGGGGTCTCATCATTCCCAGGCCCTTTCAGAGCGATGATCCTGCAGCTGGTGAAGATACTCCTCTGCCGCCCCATCTGTTTATCTGTCCTCTGTGTCCTGCCCTGTAAGCTGCTGGTCACTGGTGCCCACTGTCTTCTGGTAGGCACAGGGTGGGGCTGGGGGTAGCACCAGAGAGGATCTCTGCCTACTAGGGTACCAGATACTGCCTTCCACCGAGTATAAAGATGGCATCCTTTCTCAAATTGCCCAGAACCTTAGGCCATCCTGCCTTCCAACACACAGACATTAAGAACGCCAATAAAGTCAAACTTACGGTTCTCTCAGACATCAGAACCTGCACAGGCCCAAGGGCCAGTGCCCTAATGAGGGGGACCAGGACAGCCAATCTCATAAAGATTCAGGACACAAAAATTCATCCTTGAATCTGACTAGAGACACCGAATAGGGCACACAGGGTCGACAGGTCAGATGCTGAATAGTGACTACTCACCGCAGGGCATCTTTCCTTGGGCAGGAACCCCAAAACGTGCTGCAGGTGCTCCTTGCCCTTCACTGTGCAAATGAAAAGTGTGCAGAGAGGGAAACCCAGCAGCCCAAGGTCACACAGCAAGTCTTCCCGTTTGCCAGCACCCTGACCTCCTCCGTATGACCCCTACAGACTTTATCCACACAAGGGCTATTTGCAAAGACACTCTGCTTTTCCAAGGCCTCCCAGAGCTCCTCAGAGTCCCAAGTCCTCCGGTGAATCTAAATACCATTTAGTTTGCAGAAATCTGAATTACGAGGACACAACCTCCGTGTGTTTTCTTCTCAGACTGTCATCCTGCCAGTTGGTATATGATCAAACTTTGTAGCTCAGCCTCAACTCAGGCTGTCCCTGACACAAGAGTTTGCAAAACACAGGTCTTCACAAGCAGGAGGCTTTGTTTCCCACTGCCAGCATTCGCCCACCAACTTCTGGCACTTGCATCAAAGGCAGGTACAGAAGGTGGGTACGGCAAGCACATTCTGGCTGCAGAGATAAACTGGCACGTGCCTGCATCACACACACACACACAGAGGCACATGAATACACGCCCACATTTGAGCTCATATGTGCCTGTGTGCATATACCTGCACTACTCTGTGCATACAAGCATGTCTGCACGTATACACCTACACATGGGCATACAAGTACTGTGCTAGCACAAATACACCTAAGCACACACCTACTCACAGGCACACAATCAGGTGCGTAAACAAGTATGGTGCAATACATGTGCAAAATCATACACAAACACACAGCTGTAGACCATCCTACCTATAGGCTTACATTTGCACTAAGGCCAAGGTAAGGGCCCAGTACAACAGGAAAGCCCCCAGAAACCCTAACTGGGCCCAGGTACCTACAGGCTCTTACTGAATACTGGATGCTATAGGTAAGGGGGCAGGTCACTCAGGGTAGGCGCAGCTCTGCCTGAGCACCCTCCTAGATCTGGAGCCTAGAAGTACATCTATTCTTCATGATCTGCACTATCTCAACCTATGGGGTACCACAGAGGTCCCCAACTCCAAAGAAGCCTAGTAAGCACCCAAGGTCATGAGGCTGTGTGTGTGTGTGTGTGTGGTGACACTCTTAGGTGCACACTAAGAGGGCATTGCTCAGAATGCCCTCTATTGGGGGAGGAAGCAAGGAGCCTAGGATCTAAGGGAATGGAAGGGAGAATGATGGAGGGGCATCTCCTTACCTATTCCCTCTGTTTGGTGAGCATCACTTTTAAGGTGGGAAGAGATGGTTAAAGACCAGCAGGAAAAACTTCCTCTCCTCCTCCTTTTTTTTTTGCTAAACAATTAGGCTAATCAGAACCCAAAGTGGGTCAGTCAGAAGCCAAGAGGCATCAAAGCACCCAAGGTACTAGGCCCAGACAACCTCATGCACACAGAGAGCAGGTGGGCTGGGAGTGAGTCCCGCCTTACCCCTGCTAGAATGGAGAGGAGCTGGAAGGAAGATCCCCACACTTGTCTTCTTAGAGGGCTGGAATGATGAGCGTGGAAAGATCTGAGAAGAGAGGAGACTGAGGCTATGTGTGGGGGCTGGGGGGGGACACCTCTGTCCAAGGTCACCAGAGAAGGCTGGTCTGGATTTGCTCTTGACAGAGGCACCCCAACCCAAGTAAAGCGTTCGCCCAATACACACACAGCTAAGCAGGGTCTCCTAGCACCACCAGGCTCGGGGGGGGGGGGAGTCAGACAAGACCAGACAGGTAAGGAAGTGCATGTGGCCATGGGAAACAGCAGGACCGGAAGAGGGGGGACAGGATCAGTGGTGGGGACAACCACTCCAACCGCCTGAGTCTCACAGGGGCAGGGTAGGACCTGTCTACATAAAGCCATGCTCAATCTGTGTGCATCCAAAGGACAGAATTCTTGATTCCTTAACGGCATCCCAAGAAACCTCTAGGGACTTCAGAACCCTTCAGGGGCATTTCAAGCTCAGTGGTCATCTGAACTGACACTCTCCACACCCTGAGGTCCTTAGTGACACTAATGCAGAAGACTCTTTAGGTTACAAAGAACGAGAGCAAAAGGAAATGTAAAAAACAAATTTAAAAAGAAAAAAGAAGTACAAACCATACATATACTTTCCTTTGGGAACACACGTATTGATTCTGTAGCTTCTTGTTTAGACAGTGGCGCCAGGAAAAACAAACGTGACATGAAGAGAATCTCCTCAGCAAGTTTCAGGCCCGTGTCTGCGATAGGAACCTCCTCACCATCAACTTGGGGACTTCAGGAACCAGTGCCCCTTCCAGGCCTAGGACCCAATCACCAGAAGACACAGATCAAGGGTTTCCAGGCAATTTTGGAATGGGTTGGAGGCTTGAGGCGAGAAAGCACCTTTCTCGGAAAGAGACCACTCCCATCCCATAGGCAATGCTACCCTGCAGGGCCCAGGCCTGCGGGCTTTGACTCCTAAACCTGCAGGCAACCTCAGGAACCTACGGCCTTCTGCCCTAACCCCACCTGGTCTCAAGCATCTGGAAGCTCAGAGTCTTGTGACGTTCTAGGGGCCTAGCAAATTAGCTGAGAGGCTCCAACTTCACACATGCATTAAAACCCAGGCTCTACCCCGACCTCTGACCTTTCTTTCGAGAACCATAATAGAATGTGGAAATGGCATCAACACACACCCACACTGCTGCTCACTACCCTGCACAGCAGGCTTTGCCACAATTAAAGCAGTAGGGCAAGGACAATCCTGGGTTGCGGGGACATTCTATGATGGCCAGCGTGCACACAAGAAGGAGGACTGGCAGGCCAACCTTGGCCAAGGATGGTCCCTCGGCTTGCAGAAGACCAAAAAGAGAAAAGAGGGACAAGCAGGCAGGGTCACAGAAGGGAAGGGGGCTCTCACCCACCTCCCACGTCGTCAGCCTTTTCATTTTCTTCCTAAAGACTTGAGTTTTTAGCTCCTCTCCCTACTTCCAGGACCCCCGTCCAGATGTCCCCAGGGCCCTGGCAGGGAGGGTACATCTCTGACAGAGATCCTCTAGGTCCTTATAGGGAATGTGGGTTTTGGGTCTCAGTATCCCAGTCTGAGGGAGGCCTTGAAAAGGGTTCTGAGGACAAGCTGGTAACAGGGGTGAGCCGCTTATCCTGGGCTCAGTAAGGGGAGTCCACCATCACCCTGGCAACAGCTTCCACCACCAATCACCAACGACAAATGGTTGGATAAGGGGAGCAAAGGAGAGACAAAAAGAAAGTTCATGTTGGGCGTGGTAGCACACTTTCGTCCCAGTCAGTGCTCAGAGGTCACACTGGTCTACATAACAAGACCTTACCTCAATAAATACATAAATAATTTTTTTAAAGGAAAAAAAAGAATGGGGTCAACCAAGTGGTGGTGGGGCACTGTGAAATGACAGTCAGTTGAGGTCCCACAGCCACGCTTGTGAACTTGATACAGATATTAACAGTCGCTGCCCTGGTTCCTGCTCACTGGTGGCTGCCCTTCTCCCATTGATTCTCCCCACTAGCCTCTTAAGATTATATTATTTCAGCAGGGAAAATCAAGGCAAGTTCATCTCAAAAGAGAGGGTCCGAGCTAGAGACCAAAATGGAGCATACAAGGCTCACACCGACACCCAGCATGCCTCCAAACTGTGTCCTCCAAGAGGCTAAGAGCTGGTGGTGTCTATCTACACTCAAGCAGAGGGGAGAAGGAGACATCGGAAGCTGAAGGGTTCACTTGATTTACTTGAGAGTCAGTTTTACTTTGTCACTTTGGGATCCACAAAGGTGTGGTGTGGAATCTGGGAGACTAGCCCCTAAGGTACCCATTTTAAAGTGGCCTTCTTCCCTTTTCAGGAGGTTAGCCTGACCTATCTTTCCAGGAGGAATGGTCTAATAAAAGTCGGGTACAGGGGGCACAGCAACCGAAGATCTCCCCCAGAACCTCAACACCAGGAGGGGTGCAGGCACCTGGCAGTGCCGCATTCTACTGACAGCGGCAGCAGGCCTGGAAGCCTCACCCCTCCCTCCTGCGAAAGCTGCGCAGGTTGTTGGAAAGAGGGGGACCCACACATGTAATGTTGCCTCCCACCAATAGGGAGAGCCACAGAGAGGTAGAGAGACCTACTTGAGGCCCAGACAGACGCGCGTCACCCACCATTAACCATAGCTAGACTGACGCATGCCCCATCATGGGCACTGCTCCCCATTTGTCTGCTTGGAAGAGAAGCACGTATATACTCTGACAGGCATTAATTTGTTGGGGGTACAAACCCTTCAGGGCCCCTCACTGCTCCTCACCCATGCCAGAGTAAGGAAGGCACCAAACCTACCCATCGCTAGAGCAGAGCTGTGTTAAGAGGTGCAGGCAGGCAGGTGGGCAGTTCAGATGGGCACTCCATGTAGCACTTAACCAGAACTTCACTGAGCAGGGGAGCATGAAAACCAGGGGTACCACAGGGCAGGGTACAGGGACCCAACAGAAAGGACAAAAAGGCAGCCAAGTCAGGGTGGGCACAGATTGATGACAGGATAAATAAGGAGGTGAGAAGAGAGAGAGGCCCTAAGACCCAAAACTGGAGTGTGGGGGCAACAAAGAGGGACAGAAAATACATAAATACATCAAGGTTGTTAGCAGACAGGACTGACTCTCCGCCAGCAGCACTGGCTGGCCTGACCGCTGGGGTGGGCGTAAATGGGAACAGAAGGAAGCAGGTAAAAGGGAGGAGCATGTGCTGTTCTAGGACTCCATTCTCCTAGACACAAGAGTATATACACAACCATGCATGACACATGTATCTGAAACCCTGATTCAGACCCAGGCGGTCAACAGAGGCCCCTCTTCCTAAAACCAAAGTCCCGTCTTCCCTCCAGTGGCAACTCCTCTGCCCTTTATAATCTAACGGCTCGGTTCATTTCACCCGATGGCAGACAGCCACACTGCCAGAGAGATAACGGCCACCAGATCCTAAGCCCGCATTTGATTAAAACCAAGCAGTTTGAAAAGCTGGGCCCCTTCCCACAGCTCCACACCCTGAAGGGTATTCTTAATCACTGAGGGTCCTCCCCACGGAAGGCTTGTTCCATGTCATCCCGGTACCATGGGACCGACAGTCCCACTTTCCAGCTTGAGAATCCACCTGTATCAGCGTCCTCCGAGGCTGGGCACTCTGACCCGGGAGAAGGTTCAAGATACCACCCAGCCCTGAGCATCCCCACGGAGCCCTGGACCCCCAGCGGCAGCAGCAGCCTTTTATGTCATTTAACAAAAGCCCTAACTCGGAACTGCGCAGTCACTAGGAGGGGTCCACAAGAGTCCCCTTCCTCCTGCAAGGATCAATAAAACCTACATCCACGGGACCAGGGCAGCTGAAGGGCGCCGCCTGTCATGGCAAATCTGCTTCGATGCCACACGTTCGTCACCCCCCACTAGACCCAAAGCCCCGTCCTTCCCCCTGCTTCATCCCCTAATTATGGTTTGTAAGACACGTCCCGAACCCTCGAATTAACTCCAACTACATCAAAAGGAGAAGAGTGTCCAGCTGGTAATGATGTGTGGCTGTAGTCACACCCTCCTCAACATCTTCTGGGGACAGGGGGACAGGTGCACCCTTGCTCAGGGTTTTACATTGTCCCAGGGGAGGTTCAGGAAGGCCCAGCAGCCATGGGAAGCACGCTGCAGGGAAGGGGAGAGAGGTCAGAAGAGGCAGAAAGAGATGCCTACGTAAACCTTCACTTGAGGAGCTGGGAAAGAAACAGCTAGGAAAGGGAGGGGGGAACTGTGGCTTGCCTTTGAGGAAAAAAAGAACAATAAAAAATGCTTTTGCTCTTTTTAGACGCCGTAGTTCCAATCCAGTTTCATCGCAGCACATGAAAGACAATAACACAACCCTCGAACTTCCCTGCGCTCGTGAAAACCCAGACAGCTGACAGAGGACACGTCCGTGAGGCACCTGTAATTTGCCTACTGATCACCTGCCTGAGCACGGTCAAGCTGTGTGAGGAGAGCGACGGATGGCAGCGAGGACAGGAGACAGACTCGGAGCAGGGCTCCATCAGAGTTTGTTTTTTCCTCATCTGGGAGAACCTGCCAGCTGAAGCAGGCAGGTTCTGTGGCAGAACCAGGGGCTCCTACCCAAGGGCAGAACCGCTCTTATGACGCAGACTAGCAGGACCAGACCCTTCCTCTCATGCCCAAACCTGGGCCAGGACACTCATGAAGGAGTCCAGGGGACAGGTGGCTCCTCAAAGCCGAGGACAGAAAACAGAAGCACGGTCCTTGTCATGCCCCAAAGGGGTGTCTGGACAATGGCATAAGGTTGGGGCATGGTGTCAAGAAACAGATGTTGCCCTAACGGGGCACATACAGAATACCCACTTCCTATCTAGACACATCTGCCCGACTTTGCCAGCTCCTGGGGAAGGAGAAGGGGACTGGTAGAACCTGGAAATGCTATTACCCTGTTAGGATCAGGAGCCGATAGGATCAGCATCAGGGGCAGGCAGGGGGCCTCCCCATCATTCACCTTCTGGCCCAACCCCAGCACTTTCTCTATTGAGCTCTCCAGGGATGCCCCCTCAGGTGGGCGGCCAAGAACAGGTGACATTGACCACAGCAAGAAGGTGCTGGTATCTTCTGCATCCAGCACCCCCCCCCCCCGCCAAACCAAAGGAAAAGGCCCAAGAAGACGAAGTGTGTATGTCTGACCCCACGTCTGACTCTAAAGCGCTAGGTTCCCACCCGGCATAGAACACAGGGCAGATGCGTTGTTTCAAGTCTAGCGGACAGGGGTCTCTGGCCATCCTCTCAACCACCCCTAAAATCCTCTATTACTAGGACAGTGGCTGGAGTATCAGCTGACAGACTCGAACCCCTCGCCCCATCCCTGGGATTGGAGATTTTTTGCTCTGTCCCCTTGGGGGTGGGGGCAGTCTGTGGGAAGCAGGGGTACCGCAAGGAAGTTTCGCAACGCAGCCAGAAGCTCCGGGACCCTGGCTGCTAGCCCACGGGGTTTGTAGCTGCCACCCTCAGTTGCAGCATGCCACGGGACCCAGAGCCCCCGCCCTGACACCCGGCGCGAGGAGGGGCAGACGCTGGCTGAGGGGCGCAGGGGAGCGCGGGGCTCCGCGGGGTCCCGCGGCTGGCCGAGGCCACTTACGTGTGCTGCTGGGGGAAGCTGTAGGCAGAGGCGCCGGGGGCGGTGAGCAGCGGTAAAAGCAGCAGCGGCGGCAGCAATAGCAAGAGCGGGCGTGCGGGCCCGGACGCTGGGTCCCGGGGGTCAGGGAAGGGCCGGGGGCCGCGACCGGCCCAGGGGCGCGCGGTCCGCACCGGGCCGGGCCAAGAAGCGCCGCAGGTCCGAGCCGGCACCGCCATGTTTCCATTCAAGATGCGGCGCCGCGGGGAGAGGGGGGGGGCACGGCGGCGGCGGCGGCGGGCTGGGGGGGCGCGGGCGGCGGGCTGCAGGAGGCAAGCCGGCCTCTTTTCCACCTCCTTCTTCCGCGTGGGGCCTCCGGGGCTGCACTGGCCGCAGCGCCTCTGCGGGCTGCGCGCTACGATCTCCCCGCCGCGCTGGCTCCAAGTGCTTTGAGCGCCTGGCCCGGGACCTGCGCTCAAATAGCGGCCGCCGCCAACCTGCCGGCGCCGCCCTCCCCTGTCGCTCCTTCCCTCCCTCCCTCTCTCTCCTCGGCCGGCCCGCCTCCGCGCGCCCCCGCCGCGGCCACGCGCCCGCCTGTGCCCGCGCGCCCCTCGTCCCCGTTCACCCCCGAGCCTGCCCTATTGGCTCGTGCGACTGATCTGAGTCCGGGCCCGCGAGTCCTACGTCCCAGCCTCTGTCCGAGCGCCCAGTGTATGTCCCCACCTTCACCCCCCAATTTAGACCTGGGAACATCCCTCTGCCCTGTGAGTGAGAACTCTCCTAGGCGGTTGCACATCTGACTCTTATGGGGCTCGACCTTCAACAGGCTTAAGGCCTGGAGTCACAGGTTTAATGGTGAAATGGCAGGCTTCGGCCGACCAGAGAGGAGGGTGGCAGTGCTGTCCCACCCACAGTAGCTCCAGCTACCTCAAGATTTCTCCCTGCGGGGATTAGGGGGGCTTGCACTTCCAGCCCTCGGTAGAAAAAAGAGAAAGAGAGAGAGAGGATTTTGATTCTAGCTCTTTGGGAGTTCGGGTGGTTGGAGACCTCCGTTTTTGCTTTGCTCCTCTTTACCGCCAAGGCAACGTGTGCAGGGGAGCCCAAGCCTCAGCTCCCTGGACTTGCACAGCCTCTAGTCGAGGGTCAGGGAGCTCACCCCAGCACAACCCATTCATTTCTATCTTAGTGACCCCTGGCAGTTCCCTGCTGTAGTTACAAGGATAAGGCTTGTGTAACTTTCAGCTTGTGGGCCACCTTCTCAGAATCCACCCTTTTCTAAGGAATACGCTCTAGATCCTCAGTGTCACTGCCAGGAAAAGATGAGAAGGGGGTAAATGGCCTGGTAGTGGAAGCAGTTGGGACTGCTGAAGTTGGCCCTCGAGTCCCACATTGTCCCCCTCCCCCACTGATGAGACTGCTCCCTGACAGCCTGGCACAGGGATGAGCCCCTCTAGCAGTAGCTGCTCACAGATTCTGCCAAACATGAAGCTAAGGGGTTCTTAATTGCTGTGTTCAGTTCAGAGATGCCCAGGGACTCTTGTCTCACGCCTGGGTAGGTCACCTATAATCCACGTGTAGGAGAGGTTTCAGAGAGAGAGGAGAGAACAGTGGTCTCTGGACTGAGCGCTACAGAGGCTGTAGAGACACAGGACAACCTTTCCTTGATTTTTCAGCTCTGCTGTGGGCTTCCCATCCTTGCCCCGCTCCTATCAGTTAGGACGTGACAAAGGAATGGCTTTCTCTTTTCTGAGTGACATTTCAGGGCCAGGTTGGCAATATACTGAAAATCAGAAGGCCCCATCAATGATATCAAAGGGGACCAGAGGTCCTGGGGTGCCACTAGTTCCTGGGACCTGACAGACAGGAAAGGAAGGGCCTAGTGAACTATGGGAGGCTGCATCAGGCCAGTTCTATAAGGAGACACATGCAGGTGCCTCCCTGAGCCAGATGTGTGACTGAGTCAAATACCCACTGCTCCCTGTCCCTGGCTTTGAACACATTGAATAAAGACAGAGTCCTGCACTGGAGTCAGTCAGCAAGGGCTAAGCATCCCCCTCCTAGCCTGCTGACTCCCGTCTCTAACATCTGTATCCCTCACATGCAGGGAGGACTGGCCTGAGATGCCTTCCCCCGCTCATTGTCTGGACAAATAACTCTTCAGCCCAAGGAATGTAATCCCTTTTCGGCTTCTTCTAAGGGGTGGCACTTTCCCAAGGCAGACTCTGCAATGTCCTGACACATGTCAGGGACAGCCTGCTTGACCTTTGACACAAAGATGGCAGTGCTGTCCTCGGAGAGAACCCAGGCCAACAAGCACCTGGGGCCAGCCAGTTCGGCAGGGAGCGCTGGCAGTTGGGCATTTCAGTCTCAGCCTCCGCAGATGTGCACCTAATTGAGGCCGCTGGCGCCGAGGGAAAGGCGGGAGATTTTGGTTGACAGGCCGTTAAAGGAAGACAAATAAGGAGGGGAGGTAATTAAGAGTAAATGGGTAGTAAGAGTTTACACATTCCGACTTGGGAGACTTACAATATCCTCAGCCTCCTGGCAGCTGGTTCCAGCCACAGGTTAAGATCTGGGGAGGAGCAATTGTGGCTTACCAGAGAATAAGATGTCCACAGCAGGCAGATGGGTTCAGCAGGAAAAGCCTAGCCCCACCCATCTGACCAAGGTAACTGTCTTGGAAGGTGTTGGGTGGCAGGGGCATGTAACATTGCAGCCAGCAGAAGGAAACCAATTTTTGCCAGGGACCTGGCAGGAGCTGTTTCTATGCCTAACAGGAGGTCAGATCAGTAGCCAGAGAGATTGACGGAGCTTTATGGAGAACCTACTATGTGCCAAAGAGAACCCACTATGTACCAAGGAGGCCCTATGCTCAGCCAAACCACCAAGGAAAGAGGAAGTCAAGCAGGAATATTTACTATGCCAGGGCAGCAAGATTTCTACCCCAAACTACCCCACCTTCAACAACCCAACTTTCCCCTCAAGCCTACAGGCTGTCCAGCAACCCTTTGAGTGAAAACCCCTGCCCTGAGGCCTTAGTTTCTTCTCCCTGGGGGCATACTCTTGCACCTTTACCATTTGGGCACAGGATATTCAAGAGACCATCAAACTACTTATGCCAGGAAGTACTAGAACAGCCCCTCCACAATCAGATGGGCCTCCCCCCATTTCTCCTGCTTCCTCTTCAGCCACACACAAGTAATGGCTTCTGCCTGGGGGTCTGAAAGACGTCCACACTCCCTCCTTTCATCAGGTTGGCACCTAAAGCTCTCCAGTCCTTCTCACACTCTCCAGGTATTATATAGGTTGTGGCCATTAGAAAGAGCAAAGAAATCTTGGCATTAAGAAGCCAACAGGGGGGCGGTTAAGGAGCCCGAGAGTTATGCCCAGGAAGTGTAGCCTGATCTGGAAGTGAGGTGGATCAACTTTGGCAACAGGCATTATGGATTACGTAGGCAAATCTATTCCGCCTGTGTCTTTATCCACCTAGTGCCAAAACCAAAAGCATGTAATATACTTAGGGCAGGACTCAGCGTTTAGCAAGTGCTTAGTGAGGGAAGACAGAGGAGTCACACATCCCCTAGGAAGGGCAGACCCTACACTGAAGCAAGTGGGAGCTTCCTGGAAAAGGAGGAAAGATTCCAGCTCGGCCTTGCAAGACTAGCCGGGGTGTGCTCCCCCAAATGCACTAGTCTAAGCATGGTGCAGATGAACTGTAACCTCCATATGTAACCAGAAGAGGGCTCCACCTCTGACCGCATAGAGAATACTTCCAGCTGAGACTGGATCATCTGAGGCTTGAAGGATGGATTTGAGCCCAGGAGTTCAGGGCCAACCTGGACAACATAGTAAGATCCTGTACCAAAAAATAAACAAATTTGATTAAAACCAAGAACAAAAAAAGTCTTTAAATCTCCTTAGTGAAATTGCTAACATTCACTGTGATAGAGGGAGGTGGAGTTTAAGCCTTTCACCTGTAAAATCGTGGGCTCAGACTGGCAGAACCTCCAGTATCTTCTTAGACTTAAGGGGAAACTGAGGTCCATAGATGGGACGAAACTTACCTAAAGCCACTAATATGTTAGTGAAGGTCTGGACACGGGGCTTTGACTCTGGAGATGGTGTTATTATCCCAGATCTGTCTCCCACGATGAAGATGGAGGCTGGTCATAGCCTCAGACCTGACTTTGACATGCTCATCCTGGCCTCTGGAAGCAGGGGAAGCTACAGTCCTGATCTGGGGCCCACGGGAGAGCAAGAACTTTTTTTTTTAAGATTTATTTATTAATTATGTATACAGCATTTTCCCTACATATATGCTGCAGACCAGAAGACGGCACCAGATCTCATTACAGATGGTTGTGAGCCACCATGTGGTTGCTGGGAATTGAACTCAGGACCTCTGGAAGAACAGTCAGTGCTCTTAACCTCTGAGCCATCTCTCCAGCCCAGCAAGAACTTTTTATACTGCAACAGTAGCTGCCTACTTAGATGGCCATTATCACAGGGGTCACTGAACTCAGATCACCTGCTCGAGTGGAGAACTCTGATTAATTAGGTAAATCCGAGCTTCTAGAAGAGGCTTGGTCCATGGTTCCTGGGAACTCCCTACTTAGTAGGGGAACTCGACACACAGGAAAGATATGATAAATACCTCAAACATGCATGCTGATTTTTTTAAAAGCACATAATCAAACAGGACATGGAATTACTGTGCTCTACAAGACCCAGGCAGTCAGGAAAGGGGAGGACCCTGGGAGTGGCACAAAAGGGCAGACAAGAACTTGAGTGTCTGTGTGATGGAGGACAAAGGAGCATCGCTGGCAGACAGGCTGCATAAAGGCCTGAGGTAGGAGCGAGCTGGGCCCTTTCTCCGGGAAAGTATGCAAGAATGAGCTCCCAGCAGAGGCAGGAAGATGGACAGTGTGGTCTCCGGGACAGCATGAGGTGCATATGATAAGATGTCAAGGCAGGCTGTTTACCGTTGTACCCAGGGCTCCAGGACCCTGGGTAACCTCATCCATAAAGAAGGAAAGTAAAAATATGTCAATCACCCTGTGAGCTTAGGGAAGCAGTCTACAGTGCTTCTGTTGCTTGTAACAGGCTTCCCTCTAGCTCAGGTTCTGTACAGACAGACACCTGTGTAGTCCTACAGACAGCTGGTGTTCCTCGGTGAGATCTGGACCAACCTGCTCATGTTACAGATGTGGAAACTGAGGCTCGGGAAAAGGGGGGCTCATCCAGGGGCTCAGTAAATAGAAAGATCCAAGGCCCGGACTAGATGTGGATGTGGCTCAGTGATACAGTGTTTCTCTGCCTGTCAAACACAAAGCCCTGGGTTCAAACCCCCTCCACAAAGACAGACAGACAGACACAGAGAGAGAGAGAGAGAGAGAGAGAGAGACAGACAGACAGACAGACAGACAGACAGACACAGAGAGAGAGAGAGAGAGAGAGAGAGAGAGAGAGAGAGAGAGAGAGAGCGAGCGAGCCCAGGCTGGTGTTGGGGTTCTGTCCTCTATGCCTCCTTCCCACGGCTGTGGCAGAAATGCCCAGATGCTGGTCTTGCTCGCTTTCCTCAGACCTTCATCCCACTCTGGCAGGAGAAAATGAGGACAAATAAAAGAGAGAAATTGTCCCCTCAGCAGAGCATTAGGTGTCTGAACGGTTTTCGAATAAATAAAAGTCTGCTCAGAGCCCCTGGCCAGGGCTGACAGCAGCTCTAACTTCTCCACGAGATGTGTTTTTCTGCCTCCAGGTGGAAGTGAAGGGTGTCGATGGTAGGCTAAGTCAGGCTTTGGCAGCGCAGCCTTTCATCACTGCCTAATGTCCCTTCAGCACCTTTGCCTGGTGGCCACAGCAAATTGCCCCCTCTGCTAGCTGCCCCTCCATCCCACCAGAAGAGGGTGAGGGCCAGATACTGTCCCCATCGAGGGTAGGAAAGATCGTTCTGGGCAGAATTGTGTCCTGCCCAGGCTGCTAGAACCCAGTTAGTGATTTTGGAAATGGTTTGTTCCTAACTTGGTCATTTTGCAAGTGTAGAGATTGAGGCAAAGACGACCTTGATCAATTGGTCAATGAAGTCAACAGGCCAGGGTTGCTTCTCCCGAATGAGCCACCTCCGCACAGCATGTCAGGTGTGAGAGAGCCCCATCCTAAAAGGGGCCTTTCTGAGGCAGAACCACACCTCACACCAACCCCCCTCCTCTTGGCACTAGAGAAAGGCACCTGAGTATGGAGCAAGATGGTGGTGCATGCTTTTAACCCAGTACTCAGGAAGCAGAGGCAGGTGGGTTTTTTAGTTCCAGGACAGCCAGGGCTATATGAGAACCTGCCAGGGTATGCGGGAATAAGGAAAAACAGAACAGAAAAGAAAGGCTTCAACATGCCGGCTCTAGATACCAACGAACTGAGATCGAACCCGAGGAAGTACAATCTCCAGCAACAGGCTGGGAAAGTGCCCTGGGGAAATTCCTAAAACTGTCTGCTTCCCCTGCTGGAAGTGACCAAGTGACCGTTGACTTTTGTTCATCAGCCCCTTAGTGAACTGACCTCTGAAAGACAGCTAGCAGGAGGGCAGCACCCAATTCCATCATGACTTCATTTAACTGTGATGATGAGGGAGGCAGGCAGCGTTCCATCTGTCGAGCCCTGGGGATGGATGTGGCTAGAGGTTCCTCTTTTGGCTCTGGAGAGGAAGCTGAGGCTGTGCGAGACAGTAGCATAGTGGGAGCTCTGTGTTGTGAAGGTTGTAGCCAGCCGTGCCCCATTTTGTGAGGTCCCTACTTCCTGGGGGTGGTACTGTCTCCTTTTGAACCCGGGCTATGTCAAGGAAGGGACATTTTCAGCCAGTAGCTATGGGTGCTTCCCTAGGTAGGTCAGGAGCAGTTTTCCTCTGCTGGAGCCACAATTGCGCTTGCAGACCCCACATCCATCCCTGGGGCTGGCTAAAGGGAGGGGACATAGGATAGAGGAAGGAGGAGGCATGTGACTCCTCCCGAGTGGCTGGAGTGCCCTCTTAGTCCAGGTCTGTTGTCCCAGAAGCCATCTACTTCACAGACACTCCAAGTGAACTTAGGAGTCTTGTTATTTAGTACTTCCTCAAGCCCTCTTAAGAAGAAAGTATTTTCCAGCCCCAGCGCTAGTGAAACATTGTTTCTGTTGCTGTTCTGTACCAGGCATTGGACAAGGGCCTTGTGCATATTAGGCGAAGGTTCTACCAGTGAGCTTCCCCCGCTAATCATGAATTCTTCAGTGAGGCTGATCCAAGAAGGGATGGTTTGAACAGAGCCTGCAGGGGAAGGCCATGCCACATTGGAGGCTGCTCTGTTACCTAAGGGACTCTGCAGAGAAGCAGCCCTCAAGAGAATGGGCTCTGTTAGGGCAGGGATGGCGGCCAGGAGTTCTGATTCTTCAGGCTACACCAAAGGGCAAAGCCAATAGGTCTGGTGCTCTCCCAGTTAGTGTGGAAACACACTTCCCACCTCTGCTGGCTGGAAGTAGTGCTATTCAGAAAACGGAGCGCGCCCTGCCTAGAGTCGGGCCTGGCAGGCCTACAGATCTGCTCCCTGGAGGAAAGGGTGGACTCTGCTCTAAGAACCCCATGTGACTGCCTCCTCTAGATCTGCTCTTGGCAGTGTCTTGAGACCTTGCCTTCACCTCACTGAGTTTAAGAGTGTGAGAGAAAGAGACCATGGAGGCCTTCTAAACACAGCATCTGACCTCACACAGGGCCTGCACGGGTCTGCTGCACCAGATGGGGTCCTGGAGCTGAAAGGAGAAAGTGGGCACAGGCCCCTATCTCCAATTGATAACCACATGCAAATGAAAATTTAGTGTTCTCCAAAGGAGTCTTACTGGGGAAACAAAGTATACTTAAAGTCAGGCCACGTGCCCAGCAGCAGATGGCCAAGAGAAAACAAGATCAGTGACATCTTTGGAGGTTCCTTGTCACACAGGCACATTAAAAAAAAATGAATCTTAGATATTACTTCCTAAAGGTAAGAGTAATCCAATCACCATTCCTTCCCTCTGCTCCAACCCCTCCACCTTCACTACCTACCAAGACCGAACCAGAAGATCTCTAAGTCCCAAAAGAACCTTCTGAGTGGATAACATTAGCCGATGGGGCAGATCAGTAAACTGAGGCACCAGCAGTCCTGAGTGACTGTTTAGGCTGGTCGGGAGGCAGTAGACAGGCTCAGACTTTCGATTCCACTCCTCCTGCATTAATGCGAGAGGGGCATGCCGTAATCTTTTTTTTTTAATAAGCTCATCTTATCTCAATATGCAAAACTATGCATGTGGCATGCAAATTAGCATTTCTTGCCTGCTCCCAGGATGTCAGTGCAACCTTTGGGTTTTACCAGTGATCCAACAGACTGCCCTCCCCCGACGCCCTGCCTTTTGGAAGCTCTGCCTGTTCTACCAAAGTACCTGAAGTCTGGGCTTCACAGAAGAAAGTTGGGGATTTGATGCCATGTGGTTGGTGAGCAGGTCATAGATTCTAGGGATGAGTCAAGGGCCTTTTGAACTTCCTATCCCTGCCCTTCCTTGGACCCCAGCACTGCAGCATTGGAAGTCTGTACTTGGGGGAGCGAGGGGCGTGAGCATAGGATTCCTGCTGTGACTGGAATGTGGAGAAGCTTCCTGGAGGTGGAAGAAAGGACGGTTCAGGTGACGGAACCTTGGACAGCTAGTACATCTGCCCCGAGAAAGCCAGCGAAGCATCTGAAGTCTGTTGAGAGGAGCGAAGCGTCGTCCCTGTGATGAAGGAGCCCACTGCACCGAAGCACGCAAGTGAGGAAGCTGGCAGGCAGGTGGCAGGACTGCAACCAAACTGCAGCCGCAAATCATGGGAGAAATGTCCCGTGGGCACAGGGTGGAAAGGACAGTCAAGCTAGTGCCTTGGTCTGATTCATAGTCAGGCAAGCATCTTACTGGGCCCAGTAACCTTGAGCTTGTCGCCTAACATCACTGCACCTCAGTCTCTGTGGAGGGAAAATGGGCTTACACCACGCCTCCTGGTCTTCCTCTCAGAGCTGCTGGTAGATTACTGGGGGTTTGAGCTACTGCTGAGTTTGGAAGCACTCATGGAAAGTGCATACTCGTGACCCCCCCTAGGTTCATGATGGTCATGAACACTGTCCCCACTCCTGCACACACTGCCCATCAGAGGTGGTGAGCCATGCCTGGCATATACCAGACAATGTGTAACTGAGCCCCAAGCCAGAGGCAGGACCAGAACCGGGGTACACTGCAGAGTGACCTAACTGGTGAAGGCGAAGCGGGGGCAAAGCCTTTCCTGCTGCCTGGGTGCACAGGGAAAGGAAGCTGGACCAAGAGGTTTCCTAGAGAGAAATATGAGAATAGGAACAGGAGGTGGGGTTCAGGTCAGTCTAGAACGCTAACAGGAGGCCCTGGGAGAGTCTCGGATATATCCCTGGGAATGTGGTCAGGTAGAGCAATAGCCAAGCAGTAAAGGCATCTACAAAGGTCAGCTTGACCTCTTCAAACACCCAGTTTTTTAAGCAACAGGAAAGTTATTTTAGAATAAAATTGATGCAGGGCCACAGTGTATGACAGATTGAAATGGGGTTGCTCTGAAGGAGGAAGTGAAGGGGTCCCAAGGTTTCCAGAACAGAGTCAAGTTGAACACCCCGTACCAGACTGGGGAACAAGGAAAGGTAAGTACTGGGCAGGTCTCAGCCTGAGGAATCTGAACTGTCATTTTACCCTTCACACAGTGACCTTGGAATAAACTTTTTTGCAGCTGCAGGCTGCACACCCCTATCTGAAGAATGGGAGGGGGGTGTCTTGGTTCCCTGGGGACCTGCTTGTCTCTCAGTTGCTGGAGCTGATGTGGGGCTGCACCCCATCATGTAGCAGAGACTGTTTATTCATCTTCCCAGAGCTGAGGCCCTGACGAGCTCATCTGCTTCCTAGCTCAGCTAATTGGAATCACTTTTCCCTTTTTTCCCTCTGACTCTCAGTAAATTATTCGAATTCCCCCAGTCAGAGGCCCGCGTGATGGACAGCCCTGTCACAGCAGCCTAAGTGTTTAGAGAGCAATTGTTCTGTGGAGGGCTGCTATTCCTCAAGCTGGTGCTGTGCAAGGTACCACAGGGAGAGTCTGCCAGGCCCTGTCCTTGCCCCTGCCCCTGGCCCTGCGCCCGCTTCACACCAGCCCAGCCACCAGAGCCTGCTTGGCCTAGCCAGCCATGCACAGGCTTCCGGTATGCGATCCTTGTCATAACAATCAGAGCAGCCGAGAGGTACTGCTCTTAAACCCTCAACACACATTTTTATAACCTTTCTGTTTAATAAGAAAGAGACAGCTCCAATTAGCTGGGAATATTCCGCAGAAATGGGATTATTTTAAAAGCTCCGGCAATATTATAAAATAGCTTCAGTAAGTGAACAGCTGTTGCCGGCTCCGCCCGCCATGCACACTGCGCCTCCCTCCCTCCCGCGCTCTGACACCAAGGCTAGGGCCCCAGCAGCTCCGTAGGCACGCACTGAGTGCTGTGCTCTGGCTCACAGTCCAGGAGTATTTCTTCCGGTAGCCACACGTGAATCACGGTACATGAGGAACAGGGACCCCCTGGTCCCAGACTGATGGGAGGGAACGATTTATAGCTTTCCCTGAGTTTGGATCCTAGCATTGCTGGAGTCCTGTTTTCTTCCAGAAAAGTCCATGTGGAGACATCAACACTCTCTTTAAAGGGCCTCCAGGGGCTGAGATGTAGGTCAGTGATAGAGGCTTTACCTAGCATGTGCAGGGCGCTGCTTTTCATCCCTAGCACCGCTAAATAAATAAATAAAATAAAGGATATCCAGCAAGTCCCTTTACCCCTGTGACCTGCCGGTGCTCCCTATTGACATCGGGACTCCTATCCAGTGTCCAGGCTTCCCTTGCTTTGCTAGAGCTCCAATCAAAGAGGCAGGGCATTGCCTGGCTTCCCTTAGAGGGCTCCATTCCCAGTCCTTTCTGGGGGAAAAATCCCAAACACCCCTTCTTTGGAATCCACACCTTCTATGGGCCTGCTGAGTCATTTCTCCAGAAGGGGCACTGTGTCTGATGCCTTGCCCATAGGAAGCTTCATCAGTAGGTAGCTGAGGTGTGGGGGACTGGAGATCCCGACTTGTCCCCTTTATATTATACTATCAGATCTTTACAGAACTCTGGGCTGTACACCTTTGATCCCAGCACTTGGGAGGCAGAGGCAGGCAGATCTCTGTGAATTTGAGGCTACCCTGGTCTACAGAGCGAGTTCTAAGACAGCCAAGACTACACAAAGAAACCCTGGGCTACATCTGACCCATGGGTCCACTGTCAGTTCCCAGGCTTTTCTGGGCCACTTAGGGCAATAGAGCAATAAGGAACCAGGGTGAGGGCCTCGGCAAAGTCCTAGGTCCTCTTTGACTTTCTGCACAGAGAGACGGGAGGGCTTTATCTGCATTCCTGCTTACTTACCCCTTGACACATAGCCATGAGGTTTCACAATGCTGGGTCTTTTTTAAACTTCAAGCTAAAGAATAAAGAAGGTTTGAGCAACCTTTGGGATAAATGGAGTTGGAAGGGATTTCAAAGTCTGGCCCATGTCACTATGTAGTTTAAGTGTGAGGAAATGCCTATGCTATCCTATAAGGTGGAGGAGAACCCAGGCTATCAGCCTCAGCCCAGGCATTTGTTCTGGTGGGTACCAGCACAGGCAACGTTGGGATATGAACTCAGCCTGGTGTGGTTGGTATGAGCCCTGACTCAGTTGTCCTGAGAATCAGGAATGGGGTGAGGGCAGGACCCCAGGGCTGATAAAGTGCAGGCAAAGGTTGGGGGGCAAGTAGTAAGCAGGAAAGACTCCTATAGATGCTACTATGACAGAACCAAGTCATAGAGCCAGCCAGTTGGAGCTCAGTGGAGTCCTCGGAGGCCCCACTTATCCTGCCAGGTGTCTCCCAGGCCTGGCAGAGCTGGAGGGCTACAGGGTAGGGAAGCTGCCTAATGGGCTCCTCTTGGAGGTGGGGTCCCTGTTGTGCTGGGTTCAGATCTTAGGCACCCTGCCTAAGGAATGGGGACAATTTCGGGACATCCTTGGCAAGAGACTGCAGCCTAGGAACTGCAGCGGGAGGCAAATGCACCATGTGCTAAATGGGGAAAAATGAATTTTACACCCAGACAAAGTGACTTTTATCATGTTAACGACCATGGTTTGCTCATCGTGTCTGGCGCAGTGAAATGGGGCCCGTGGATGTTTTTCTTTTAGTTCTGCTTTTAAATGGAGGCATTTCCCCCCCTCTCAGAGCAGACAAGCCAAGCCCCTCAAATTGGGATGACAGAAATGTCAATTCAGCAAAAATAAAAATGTAAGTTTTTGTTTTGTTTTCTGGCAACCCCCCTCCCCGCCCTGCCATTTTCATCTGTGTCTTCCAGCAAAAATTAAAGCTGGGAATGAAGCACTTGGGTTTGATGCGAGAAGTCCCAAGGGGATAAGGGAGGAATCCTGAGAGGGAGGCAGGAATGTGGCTCTGGTCCAGCTCCTCCCTGTGTGACCCGGGACCTGCCTCACCCATTTTTGACCCTAGTCTGCCCGTCAGTATCTGGGAAGTAGGCTGGAGATGGAAGTACCTATAGCCAGAGACCTGCTCTGCCCTGCTCGCTCAGATAGCCACGTCATATACATCACCCTGTGTGTCTGGATCAGAACTTTTCTAGTAGCCAGAGACTCCTCGAAAGCAAGCCAGGGCAATCATCCCTGAATCCAGGGGCCCCCTCCACTCCCTCCGCCACCGAGGCTGGTAAGAGGTCCTGAGTGGAAAGGGTAAAGGTGCTGGTGGAGGCTGTTTCTGAGCGCTGTAAGCAGTGGAGAGTTGGCCAGCCCCTAGCCACCCCACCCCCAACTCTTCAGCCTGCATACAGAGCTCACCATTGGCACATGGCAACTCCATATTGTACCCATCAGCTTTTAAGAAAACACCATCTGATGCTTTGTACAGTTGCCCAGTCGGGTAGCACCCAGCTCCCCAGGAAAAGCCTGCCCTGGGCCTACTGGGACAGGCTCATCTAAGGCAAATAAAGAGGTCTTGGGTCTGGCAGATCTGGCAACCTCTGCCCTGACACCATGCATTCCTGCTCCAGAAGGCTTGCCACAACCAGACAGGCAGGGCGTTTGAACAGCAGAGATCAGTGGACAATTAGCCAGTCCAGTGGAGGTAATTAATCAATGTTCCAGGCCTTCCATCCATCCAAGGCTATGTGCACGCTGCTCTGCCTGGGCCCTCATTAAAATCAGGGCCTGCTAAGCTAACGGGAATGGACTCAACTGCCATCTGTGTCCCTTTTGCCAGCCCAAATAGTATCGCCAACACTACAGCTAACAGCTCAGTGTTGCTGTTACTGTCATAGCCGCTGTCACCGTGACAGTCCCTCACAGTGGCAACAGCACCCCTCAACGAGGACTCACAATTCACTGCCATCATCCCCACCTACACTGTGTTCACTCTTCCCATGACTCAAAGATTTCACACTGTCCCCTTATTTGATTCTCCCCACCCTCCCAAAAGACAGGCAGATCACTGGTAGGGAGGCGAAGGCACAGGGAGATGTGCTCGTTAAAGCAGCGTGAGGACCCGGCCTCCCTGAAATAAGCTGGTTCCTAGAGGAGGGCCCATCCTCCCTCTTACGTCAGTCAGGATGGACACAGTCAGGCTGCAATAACAGTCATCTAAATCTTAGTGACGCAAAATAATAAAGTCTTATTTCTTTTCCCTGCTCCATGTCCTTCATGGGTCACCTGAGCCTCTGCTCCATGCCGTCTTCACACGGAGAGCAGGCTGACCAAACCGCTAAGCCGGGAAGATTGACTGTTGTCTTGGCAGATGAAGACAGGGCCGCTAAAGGACTTGCATCAGCTGAAGAATTCCTTGGACTGCTCGGAAACAAGATGGAGTTTGCTTTCCACTCTCATTGGCTAGAACCAGAGGTACAGCCCCACCTGACCACCAGCGGGACAAAGGTGCACACCTGTTTTTAGCCTGAAGAAGGTGATAGAGTAAGTGACAAGGGCATCAAATTCCCCTCCTTCCTTCTCTCCTTCCCTCCCAGTCCTACACAGCCACGCTCTCCAGCCCGCTGTTCCAGCAGGGTTATGAGGACTGAGACGTGAGGTCCATACTCTTCCTGTAGGGGCCTTTTGCTCTCTTCTGGCTCCGACATGTAAAAGTCACTCAGGTAGACAGGCAAGGAGGCTGAGGGATTCCTAGAGAAGAGGTCTCTCTGGGGACAGCACATGAGCACCTGTCCTGTTCCCAAGGAGCTTCCTGGAAATGGAACTGGGGAGGGGGCAGCTTCGCTTGGACTCAGGCAGTGCACTGGTCAAAGAATGGGATGTAGGCTGAGAAAAAGCCTAGCTGAGAGAGTGTAGAGAATTCAAGAGGGAAGTTCACGGGACAGATGAGGAGAGAGCCTCAGAGCAGAGGCCAAGACAAAGGAGGATAAGCGAAGAGGTCACTGAGGGACCAGCTTATTGGCCAGTGATGGACCTTGCCGTCTGCAGGCATTTGTACCACAGCATCTGGAACACCCAAGTCACACACCATTCCTCCAAACCTCTAACTTGGGTAAGGGTCCCCTGCAGTTTGAATTGTAGGACTAAATCGAGGCTAGAGAGTGGGGAAGAGCGGGGTGGTGGTGGTGCACGCCTTTAATCCCAGCACTAGGGAGGCAGAGGCAGGCAGATCTCTGTGGGTTTGAGACCAGCCTGGTCTACAAGAGCTAGTTCCAGCACAGGCTCCAAAGCTACAGAGAAACCCTGTCTCAAAAAAACAAAAACAAAACAAAACAAAAGTCTAGAGAATGGGGAGGAAAGGGGAATTGGGTAGCAGATCTGGGCTACTAGGGCTCAGCCTCAGGGCTCCATTATCCCAGCGCAGGGAGAAGCCAGGTGACAAAATGGGAAAAGTTCCAAGTAAAACCATCCCTTGTTCCCCTAGCACGAGGCTGCCTGCGCCTGTGAGGGTGTGGTTCTTCTCACATCATCCATCACTGAGCCAAAGAAGACTGGCCATGATTAACAAAACAAACAATTATCCTGTCACTACCGACTGCAGGCCCGCGGCTGATCAGCAGCGTGGAGTGGGGGGGGGGGGGAGACGACCAAGGCTATAATTGAGACCCTAATGGAAATAGTCCACACTTTGGGTGTTGACCTAGGATTGGGGTGCAGGGGATGAAGACTAAAGATTGGAGTTGCCAGGTAGGGCTGCCCATGTAGGAGTGAATTCCAGGAAGGCTGAGCTGTCCGGTGAGCCACACCCAGAGTGGGGGTAAGCAGGTCCCCCATATATCTTAGTGGTATGGTATGGGCCCATCCCTTTATCCCCTTCACTCCTTTTAGCATCTCCTTTCATCGTGCACCAGCTTACGCTAAGGGCCACAGTAGTTAGATATTATGCGCAGTCTCAGCTGTGGATTAGGTACCCTCCTCTGAACTCCTAGCTCAACTCCCTCACCCCAGGATCCCTAAACACTCAGCCAAAATGATATTTCACTCTTCTCTCAAGGCACTTTATCTTGGCTGCCTAGACAGGGGAGGTATTAAAGGCAGTGCATATGCGTCTAGCTAGAGAGACGAACAGGAGTTGCTGTCACCCAAAAACCTGGGTCTTGGCTCCTGAAAGATGCTCAGGGTCTGGTCTGGGGATAAGGAAGCTGTTCCCTGGGGCCCTGGAGAAGTAGACCCAGCATGTGCGGAGTCAGTCTAGAGGAGCCGGGGCCACATGGCCATGGCCACCTCATTCCCACCAACTCTTCCCCCGCTATATTCCCAGCCCCACAGAGGGGAAATCTCCTCCATCAGAGGGAAGGGACGAGAGAAGTGATTTATTATTCTATTCCATTATGCCTGTTTCCAGAGAAACTAATTATGGAGCATTGTTGTCTTAGATACTTTCAGAAAGATTACATTTTCTTACTTTGGCCGATAAAAAAATTAAATCCATCAGTTTTCCTAAACACATTACAGTAAAGACAGACTTGCTCCTCGTAATTATTAATCAGTTGGATTTGGGGACGCAAAGCATTTGACTTAAGCTCAATACAGTCACGAACAATGTCCCAGGATCGCATCTGGTATTGAAACAATTTTTCAATTTATTAAAAAGTCATTAATGCGGTTGGGATGGTAGGAGGAGGGGAGAGCTGGACTAAGACACTGAGTCAGAGTTCTGCATTGGGAAGAAACCCCAGGTAGGTCTTCTCCCTAAGCTCGCCTCAATTCAAGGAACCTGTTCAAGTTGAAGATGGACCTGGATAAGTCACCCCCCAACCCCAACCCAGCTGCCCACTAACCTGCCTGTTTTGAGTTTACCCTCCGGGCTATGAACCGTATGGAACACTGTGGTGGCAGGAACAGGCTACCCATAGGAAACAGTTTGCACAACTGAGCCCTGAGCCCACTGTTCCACAGTTCGGCACCCAGGGCTGAGTCAGCCTGACTTTCACTGTGGCGGGGAAACAGGCCCTCCTGCAGCACCAACACTTGGAGGCCCCACGTGGGGACATGTGGCTATTTGGAAGGACACCTGGTGTGGCTGGGTGCCTCGTTCCAGTTGCTGACTCCGCTCATTCAATCATTTAATTACTCCTCTGACACTCCGTACTCCCAGGAGGGACTTTCAAGGGTTTAGGAGACTGGCAAGCTGCAAGCTGAGCTTACCCTAAGTCCTGGCTCAAGTCAGAGCTGAGGGATGGCGATAGGACCCGGGCATATGTCACAGCTCGGCCACTCAAGAATTCTTGCCCCTACTGAACCTTGGTTTCCACTTCTGGAAGAGGAGAGTGCTTTTGCCTAGCTCTTCACCCAAGGCAAGGAGAGGTCATGTGATCATGTTTGTCTTGTTTGTCTTTCCTTAGCGGGAGCTCTGTCATGCCTCATGTGCTGCTCCCAAGTCTCTTGAAGCCAGATTTCTTTAAGGGACTGCTTCATTTGTTCTGTTCTCTGAGGCTAAAATACCTGCCCTTTCTACCTGCCCCTCCTTTAGACCTCTATTTCAGTCATCTCCCTTAAGACTGGAGTAGGGGGCCTCTTGATATTCCTGCAATCCATGGGTGGCATTTTTCCATCTCATGGTGCTAACAAGGGCCTCATCTTCCCCTATTTGTCTTGAGTCACAGAAAGGCAGAGTTTTGTCCCTGATACCCTCCAAGCAGTATAGAGACTATGTTCACCCTCCATTAAGAACCTGCTTCTCTCCAACTCAGCCTTGGACCTCCTGGGTGGGGCAGATTGGCCTTTCTACAAGTGCACTGCAGGTATATTGTCTACTGGTTTAAGGGTATTAAAACCAGAGGACCAGACAACTGGATCTTCTGTCTCTGTTCCCTACCTTTAGCCCAGTGCCAGAGAGGAATTCAGAAAGAAAAGAGAGTCTCACTCTCAAGATGTCTGTCTCTTGACAAACTTAGCAAGCCCTGCCTTTGTGCACCTTAGCATCCTTGTAGATGTACATTTCCCCCCAATTTCTGAATGAAAATGAGGTGGGGATGAGAAATCTGAGCGGTGGCAAAGACTCCAGAGGAAGGCAGAGGACCCGAGAGACTTGTGATCAAGCATCGGGAGTCCTGGGGGTGATGGGAGGACCTGGAACTGGGCCTGAGCTCAGATGAGTTCCAGCCCTGTTTTGTTTTCTGCTTCCCTAGACCACAGGCTGCAGAGACGTACGCCTGGGTGCCAGGCTCCTACCCCCTTGCCTCACCTCTCACCTGCGGGCAGGTAGAGTTGCACATGTCCCAGGTCCCAGACACTCTTTTTCCTGGGGATTTATGGAGGTTTTTATCTTCCTTTCTTGATCACTGGTGAGGGGAAGGAGAGGGCAAGCTGGGCTCCCTCCCCTCCAGAGGAGCAAAGAATAGCAGCCTGGCCACCCTGGAGCTTGGAAAATACTGTCTGAACCCCACCTTAGCAAACCCTCCTTCCCCCCATGGGGCCTCGTCAGGGCCTGGTGGATATGGGGAGGAGATGGCAGCCATTTAAGCTGTCACCAGCTCCATCAGAGGATTTAAATCACTGACACAGAGTAACAGCGCTGTAGATTATAGTGCGGGAGCCACGAGGGCTCCGCACAGCAGAGGCGGAGGAGGGATGGGAGGGGATTAAGGAGATACAGGCCAGAGTTATTGCCCTGGCACCCGAGTGGTTCATTCTCTGCAGGTAAAGCCAGCCCAGTGATGGGATCTGAGCACCCCACCTGTCTCTCCACCAAGACCAGACCCCCACAGGAACCCATATGCCCCTGAGCTTCTCCAGAATGCCCCCCCATACACAATTCATCCTCTATGTCTTCCAGATAAGAGTTGAGATCTTGGCTTGTCTCTCCCTCTGGCTGCCGATGGACCTTGCACCCAGAGGACTTACAACTATGAGCACCCCACAAGACGGGGTGGGGGCACCTGGCAGGGAGCCTGCCTGCTCCCGTTCATGGGCGCCTAGCCATTGTCTCTGATTGTATGGTATTAGTTGTAAATTACAGCCTTTGGGAGGCCGCATGTAAAAATAAAATAAAATAAGTGTCAAAAGACAGAGAAAATATTGATTCTTCAGGGAGAAGAAACGATGGTTTGGTTAAATTAAAACTTTGAAAGGAAATAGAGTATAGGAAGATGGTCCCTAAGATCCAAGAGCAGCCTGGGGCATGGTGGAGGATTTCTGGGAAGAGCATCATTTAGTACTCACGTGAACCAGGAGATCCTGATCTATCTAGGCCAGAGTGAGGAGAGCGCAGATAAGGTGAGGGATAGCATTCTGAAACTCACCGGGAGAAGTAGGCATTGGCTCATAAGCAGGAGAGCCACGGGAGCTCTCCGTGGTGCTGATGGCCATTGCCCTAGTGAGAAGCCAGTCTGGTTTCTTCCCCTCCACCCCTACCTCACAGCCAGAAGGACTCTGTCCCTTCTTCTCTGCCTGGATCTGTTCCACAGTGAGGCCCTCAATATAACCTGGTTTCCCTCATCTAGGGACCCTTTGCAATCATTCCTCTTTGGGTTCTTCTCCATCCTCTTTGTGTCCTCTCCCACTGAAAGATGAGGATTCCACCCAGCTGGTTCAGTAAAGCACAAAGGATGATGAAACAAACTGATACATTGAAGCTTTGACTGCAGAGCAAATAGAACATGTCCTTTGCAGGCATCATTTCCAATTAGGAAATACTGTTGTCAGACTTGCAGCACCTTAAGGTCAAGGCCAGCGAGTAAGCAAACATGTACCCGGACCTATGCTTGAAAACATGAGGGTATTGCATCCAGCAGACTTGTAGAGTCACCGAATGGGTTGCTTTGGTAACACCCAGAGGGGCAGAAAGCATCCCCATCATCACATACAGCCTGGGCTCTTTTGGAGGGATGAGGCAAATTTGAAGTTACACCTGTCTTTCTAGTGCAGTGGTTCTCAACCTTCCTAATGCTGTGACCCTTTAATACAGCCCCTCATGTGGTGGTGACCCCCAACCATACAATTATTTTCATTGATACTTCTTAACTATAATTTTGCTGCTGTTATGAATCATAATGTAATTATTTTTGGAGATAGAGTTTTGCCAAAGGGGTCATGAGCCTCATGCTGAAAGCCACTGTTCTAGAGATTTCTGAGGCTCAGGATAGGAGACTCGTGTTTCTCCTATGAGGAAAATGCACTAAAAAGACCTCTAGCTAGAAACTCAGGGTCCTTTACTCAATCTCCACAGTCATGGAGGATGCAGGGGCTCCAGACTAAGCCTGTCTTCCTTCTGGTTTTGAAGGTGGTAACAACAGAGGTATCTGTAAGAGCTTCCCATGATTGACAGATGAACTGGACACTGCAATAGCTGTGTAGCTAGACAGGGCCTGAGCTGGTTCTTATCAGAGAAGAAATAAGGTCCATAGATGCAAGAAAATCTTATGACAAGGTCCAGGAGACCTGCTCGAACATCATACATCATTCCCCCATCTAACCTGCAGCCCCTTGTCTTGCTCACTTAACAACTCTCACCTCCGCAGTCCACTGAGCCTTTCTGATTGACCTTAAACCATGGCAAGATGAGTCCCTGACATAGGTTGGCTGAAGGGGCCTTGGTGTGGTCCAGGCTTCCACACCTGCTCACCCATCAGCAAATAGGCTCAGGACTGCTGTGACCTGATCCCCTTGCCTGGGGCGGGGAGCACATCTTCTGCTGAAGGTACTGGTGAGAGAAACAGTCTCTGGCACCCTGATTCCCATTTCCTTCCTGCGCAGTTGCCCGACTGGTCCTCTTTGACTTTCCACAAAGCAATGCGCTTGCCTGAGTTTTTACCATGGCCTCCTCTCAGCCCTCGTGTCTTCCTGACCTTGCAGTTCATGCTCACATTCTCTGGATGTCCCTGCTAGAGGACAGTATGGGAACTCAGGAACTTCTTAGGGTGGGTGGTTCCTCAAGGGCTCCACGGGCACTGGGCAAGAAAGTCCCCTCCATTTATATGGATACTCTCTCATGTTGTTGTGTTCTCTATGGTTTGACCCCAGGGTGGCCTGTCCCTTTGTCCTTTTTCCTCAGTTTCCCTCAGCTCAGCCTATGCCTCAAAACCCACTCTTGCTCTGAGCCCTCCCTGTCCAGGGCCCATGCTGCTGGTTTTCACCCCGAGGCTTCCTCATCATCATCTCCATCTCTGCTTGCCCAGGCTGATGTAAAGTCCTTTTCTTTATGCCTCTTCCAAGCAGAGGGGTCAGGATGCTCTCCTATGGGCTATCGGGGTGGGAATTTAAGACCTGAAGCCTAGGGACCTTCTCTGTTCCATTCATGCCCATTATATTGGGTAACAGACACAGTCTGGTCATACCCCAATAGGCTGCTCATGTCTCCACCCATCCTATCATCTAGATCCTGGTCAACCTAGCAGATTCTCGAGATACATCACCTACCTTACCCAGTATGCACTTTACATCCCATGGACTCAGTTTTTAGAACCCTATATTGCTCTTGAGATTCCCATAGACCCCCTAAAAATTCCTTGTATCCACAAACTCATCTATATTGCCAAAAGAAGGCCAAAGCCCAGAGAGGCCCCAATGTCCACCAGTTCCTTGTAACCCAGAATAGATGCAATGGTGTGCAAATAAAGAGGGGGGCCCATAGGAGTGAAAAGCATGCAAGCAGGTGCCTTGGTGGGAGAAGGGTTGCAAAAGCCTAGAGAGAGATAGGAGTCTCCTGCTTCTTTGGAGGTGAACCTCCTACCTAGATCACTTCCCCATTCCATTTCCTCTCCAGCCTCTTCTTGTCCCTCCCCAGGGTCTCTCTCTATAGTCTTGACTGTCCTGGAATAGGCTGGCTTCAAAATCCACCTGCTGCCTCTGTTTCCAGAGTGCTGGGATTAAAGGTGTGTGCCATCACTCCTGGCTCCAGTCTCTGTTCTTGCCCAGAGAAAAACAAGACCTCAATAGTCTGTTTTGGGGAGTATACATCTCCCATAATCCCTCAACCTCCTTCTTATCCCTGGCTCTCTCCTCTGCTTTTCCTCAACCACTTCCGACCATCTTCCCATAGAAGAATCATTTCCAGCTCCCACTGTGCTCCAGCCTCCTGCTGTGTGACCTCAGGCAAGCCACCTCACCTCTCTGAATCTCCTTTTCCTCGGGAAGTGGGATAATCTTACAAGGTGCTCTGAGCAGCTCACTTGGAAGGGTCCTGTGACAATATGGCAGTAGTGGCAACAATGACAGTAAAATGGCTGCCTTTCTCTAAATCCTCCTCAATACCCACAGTGAGGATATTTTCCTTATCAATTTTTTTTATTTTTGCAAAAGCTGCCCAGATTCTTACTGCTACTTTGTTCTAAGTTCCTATCCCTAAGCACTTGTGTCAGCCCGTAGGATCATGCCCCTCACCAGAATAGAACAGAAACCCACTCCCCCACGTGGCGCGCACACACACAAATACGCACACACAAATGGTAAACACAATATAATTCATTTGTAAAGGAGACGCTGGTCGTGCTATCCATCTTAAGCTAAAATTCAATACTTCTCGGCGCGGCCTGCTGCTCCTTGATGAATGGAGAGGACAAAGGCTCTGTCTCACGCTTACTGCTGAGCCTCCTTCTCTAGAGCAAGGGAATGCCAGCCACAAGGTCCCACAGGGATGGAAGGAGCAGAGTCCTAGCTATTGTAGGAGGTCAACATCCATCCTGTCCTCAGAGGTTCCAATGGGACGTGCTCTGGCTTCACCCTCATCTCTGCAGCCTCCCTTAGATACACATCACCCTCGCTGGTGCTGCATGCTTTTCTGGGCACTTTGGAGTTACTGAAGGTTGGCCAAGGGTGGGCCAAGGGACCTCTGACTACCCAAAGTCGCAGCCTGTGGTCACTTTCCAAAGACCCTTGGCATTGGTATAGGCTATTGTCTGACTGTAGGTCACCATTCCTTTCCTGCTTAGTCTGGAGAACGCCTCAGGGTTAAGGTCCAGTTCAAACGCCCCTTTCTGGAAAGCAACCTTGACCTTCCCAAGTAGAGCCAAGTTCAAGAAGTCAGGATGCCTATAGCTTTTAGGTGAGGCTGGTAAAGGAGGCCAGAGAAAGTGTATCGCTTCTCCATTAATAGGGGATACATAGTGAACAATGGTGGGACATGAAAGGGGCTCAGAGGAAGCCATGCGAGCTGCCCAGGTGGGGCTATGAACTAATAAGCCAGGCCCTTTCCTCCATCTCTGCCTGGGGAGGAGTTCCGGGCATCCAGTGTCACCGCACCCGGGTTAGCGCTTGCACCCTGCCCTGCCTCTCTAAGTGAACATTCCTCCGCTCGGGAGAGTTTTATGGCTCGCCGTGCTTCCTCCGCAATGGCCTGTGCTGTTTACGAACCTCTCCCCGGCTTGGAAATAGACTGTCTTTCCTGAACGATTTTCTCTTTTCCCATTTACTAAACATTGATTTCCCCCCTCCTGCGCCTCTAATAGAGCAGAAACCAATACGTCTTTGTTTGCTTTGCTCGCGCGTTCCGTGCACAGGCGGCGGGGGGCACGGGCTGCTGCGGCAGGGCCGGGCGCCTGCTCCGCGCATGTGCGTCGGTCCAGGTGGTGCTGCCCTCCGCAGCGGCGAGCTCCAGCATGTTGCCCGTTACCGCAGGCGGCCAAAGTCTGGGACATCGGAATAGTGGGGCACACAACCTTAGGTTAACAGGGCGGTAGGACCGGGAGCCTCCAGTCGTCTGGGATTGCTGTGGGAGCCGGTAGCAGGTATACTAGTAAGCCAACTACATCAGTAGTCTCTGAACTCTTCAATTCTGCCTGCGATGCCATTAAGTGAGGCCGCTGCTCCTCCAGCGCTGCCTTTGAAGTCCACATGTTTAGGATGAACAGTGCATGAGCACCCTGGATACGTTTAGCAGAGGCCAACTTGGGCCCAGATGTGAATTTCTTTCTTCCTAGATGCAGTTAGTGAATTGTCAGACTACAGGACTCCAAACTGGGAGCTTCCCTCACCACCACCCCGAGGGCTTGGCATGGAGGAGAGCTAACAAGGCCAGGCGATGTTTCCACTCTAAGGACTCTAGCCACGGACCGCTTACACTTTTCCTCTCACTAAGTGTTGAGGTGGAGATGATGGCCGGGTCACCTGCTAAAGGCCTTAGTTGGAGAGGAATACTTCCGGTGGGTGTCAGAGAAGCCTGGGATTGCCAGGAATGAGCCAGGGCTAGTCATTGCCTCTAGCTGAGCCTCAGTCAGTTCCCCTGAAACAAGACGGGCTTTAGGAATTAAATGTGGCCTTGCCCATGTTCAGTAAAAGCTCCTTTCCATGCTGGGCATGGTGGTTTACTCCTCCAAATCCAGTATTCAGGAAGCTGAGGCAGGAGGATTGCTTCAGTCTTGAGGATAGCCTAGGCTACAGTATGAGATTCTGTCTCAAAGCAAACAAATAAAACCATCCATCCAAACAACAACAAAAAATTTCTTTCCATTCTGCCCCTCCCTGTCTGTCTGTAGCAGTGCAGATCAAGTAAGGTGAACCTAACCTCAGTCACCGTGACACAGCCATTCCCCATTCCTGCTCCTCAGTTGGCCACTGATATGTCCTAGCCCATCTTGCCAACAGTAAGGAGGCCTCACAGATGAACCCCTATTAGATCTGACGTCATTCATTCTTTGTACCCCAGAGTGTGTCTGGGTAAAATGCTGACATTTCTGACTGATGCTAGGGTTGCCCATCCCAGCTCTCAGGAATATCCACACTCACCACTATCCACTGAACAGCCCCAGAAAGGCTACCACAATTCTGGTTTCAAATTCTACTCTGTCTTTCTTGGCAATGGGCTTTGAGCAAATCATATCTCTCCTTTCTGGGGCTAGTGGGTAGTTCCTACTTTATAAGAGTGGGCAGGAATCAAATGGCATTGTAGAACTCAGCATCTGCCACCCAGTAAAGCCTCCAGAGTGGAAAGAATTAAGTCAGGCAAACGAAATGCAGGAGTGTCCTCCACATGGCAGAGGAAAACCAGAGGTCCAGGGCAGACGTCAGAAAGACTTAGTTCAGAGCTGAGGCATAGAGGGTTTGGGCAAACCAAGGCAATAAAAACAAACAAACAAATTAGAGTAGGGGACTGGATACAGATTGTCCAGAGGAAAGCTGAGAACAACTTGGGTGTTGAAGACCGAGGAGAAGGCGGCTGTCCTATCACAGAAAGTCTCAGAGGACCAAGGCCCCAAGAAAGCAGGGTCAGGTGGCAGATGGATGGGATACAACTGTGTCCCCTCTGCCTCTCCACAAAAGAACAAAAGCAGTTCTCACTGTATCCTGTACCCAGGGGAGCCCCTTGGTGTGCCTCTTAGGATCCCCAAGATCATTTCTAAGACTGAATGCTGGGTGTCCAGTGTATGTTTGGGGGACAGACTAGGATCAGCTTCCTTCACTGTACTAGGGGGCCGGTATATGATGACTAGTAAGGACAGAGTGCTGGTGGTAATAGGTCCCAGCCATCAAAAGGGAGCTGGCTATAGCTACAGACACAGGGAGCCTCACCCGAGAGAGGTCTGGACCAATTAGGAAGGAAAGGGAGGTAGCAATAATTAAAAATTAAAAGCCAACACGACAGCAGTTTAAAAATGGAAAGAACGAGTGAAAACAATTAGCAGAGATGAGGCAACAGGGCAAGTGCGATACAAATGGAGCCAATCACAGAGCACTAATGGCATCGGGAAACCTAATTTTTACAGTGTCAGGCCTGTGTGATTGAAGTACCAGGCCTACTTCTCTGAAACAAGCTGCGTGCTTGTCTGAGGGTGGTAGGACTTTGTCTCCTCCATGCAACCCCCGAGAGACCTGAGTGAAGAGGTCGCGGGGCAGAGGGGGGTGGCGGGCGGTAGGGGCGTGGAGGCGGGGAGATCCAGTGATGGCGCCAAGGGGCAGAGATGATAGGCTGGGAAACCGAGCAAGGGCCAAAGTGGGGAAGACATACCCCCCTTTAGTGTCCCTACCAACGCCGGCAGTGGTGGTGGTGTCACAGTCCTACGCACTTGGTTGCCGCGGAGACCAGGCGACCCTCCTGGCAGAGGGAGGCTGAGTCAGTTTGAGTAATGGCGGAGAACGCTGCCGCTGATGGGGAAAAATACATCTTCATAACAGGGTGAACCTTTTGGAAAATGGAATAAGTAAAATAATTGAGAGAAAGAAAATTGAGTTTTTATTGCTTTTTAAGTGTTTAAGTGGAGGTTTCATTTAGGGAAATTATTGTTGCTTTTATTTTTAGCCACTCAGTGGGGTGGGGAGGGGCTAGTTCAGGGTGGGGCTCCTGTTTCCTGCCCCTCCTCTTGGTAGCCACAGGGTACCTCCATTTCAGAGAAGGGAGAAGGAGAGCCTCAGCTGAGTCTGCAACCGTGGCAAACCTATGCAGATGACACCGTGTCTTCGGATCCTCAGCTGACTCCCATGTTCTCGCTGGTCAGTCCCCTTACTCAGCCCCACACCTTGCCAGCTCTTGCTACATTCTCGAAGGATCTTTGCTGCCTGTCTGGGATGAGCCCCATCTGACCCTGAGCTGCCTCTTGTCCCCAAACCACTTGACTTTCCACATTTCCTGCCTCCTCCTACCTGTTCCAGCGTCTCCTTCCCTTGCCTTGCACAGAGGTCAGAGAGGAGCTCAACACTCCTGGAAGGGCTTTCTTCCTTCCCTGGGTTGTGGGGAAAATGGGGGTGGTCCCCAGTCCAAGTACCTGATGTCTAAGAGGGCTGACTGAGCTCCACAGCGCCTCCTGCCGACCTGGGATCTGCAGCCTCACCTGCACTTGGATCCCCATTTTCTCTGTTGTTTGACTTTGTCCTTTCTGCATCCCCAGAAATGGCTCTGGCGAAGGCTCCCGAAGACCACGCTTTGGAGGTCACACATTGGACAAGGTTCACCCCTCCAGACTCCGAAGTCCCTTGTGCAGCATTCGGCACCACTCGGAGCCATTTACGGATCCATTCTTGTATTCCCTCCCCTTATCTGAGGCTAACTCCACCAGCCCCCAGAACCAACCATATTTCTTCCTGAGTCCCATATAGAGCCATACTAATGGACCTCTGAACCATACCCCATTTTACCCAACTCCCTTGCTCAGCTTAACCCCAATTGCTTCACTCCACAGACCTCTCGTGAGTCTCCAGAGTCTCTAGTTTAGCACATTCCAGTTCCCTGCCTCTGTAGCTTCTTGCTTCAGAAGCCTCGGGTGTTCTCATCCGCCCTGTACTGTGGCTCCACTGTCCCCAATGCCTGAGTGGCCTCTTTCTCCAAACTCTCCTCTAGCTAATTCTCTTATTCTTCAAGCTTTTAGCTCAGAGATCACCAACTGTAGTGGGGGAATATCCTGCGGTCCCTTCGCCTGGCATGGCTCCCCGTCCTCCACTGCTGTGGAAGACTTTTCCCCAGGGGCACATGGCCCTCTGAAGGGCAGCCATGACTCCTCATGTCATCTGACTGTGCGCAGCTCGGAGCCTAATGCTCAGTGTATGGTCTTACAGTGAGTGATGACCTCCCAGTGATGGGGCCAGCAAGTCCTCTCCTGTGCATCCCTGGACTCCCCTTCTCCCACAGAGCCAGCAGGCAGACTCAGACACCTTAGTAGAGCCAATAGTGAGCCATTCTAGAAGGAAGCTGGGTACTATGTCTGTATTTCATTTTGCTTGAGAAGTTGGAAGCTGGAGCCTCTCCTCCTGCTGGCTACGTCCTTCCTGCTCTGTCCACACCCAGTCCCACCCTAGTCCCTTGGTCACAGTGCTTTTCCTCTATGGAGGGTGTCTATAGTGTAGCATCTTAGCCAATCACCCTTTTCCACACATTCCCACCCCTCACTCATTTCATTCCTCACCCCCTTGCCCCCTGCCAAAGGTTCCCTGCTTCATTCAGCCTCAGTTCCTCACACTCAGGTCTCCATAGTACACACGGTGCAGCTGCTTTCTTCCTCCAGAAGCTAAGTTGACTCAATCTGCTGTGTCATTACCCTATGTGTGCATTGCCCACACAGCCTGTTAGCAGAGGCGGGTAAGGCCGTGGGCAGAAAGGCAGCTGGGGACCTTAGTATCTCGGCGAGTCCTTACCTGTTCATGCAGGAGTGCCGCAGAGCAGGCAGGTTTCTCAGAGTGGGCAGAATGTGTGTGCACATCCACCAGCACACACACCCAGCCACCCCCTCCCCAGCCCCGCACTCCTTGTGTTTCCACATGTATGGTACTTGCACAGCCATATCCCACATAGTTAGCCACGCATGCACATGTGCGTGCATGCACAGGCTATCTCCCACAGAGCCCCACCCACATCCATACCTGCTGATGTGCCTCCAGCTGCAGCTAGCAGCTATTATTAGCCATCACCGTCCTAGGCCTGGCGTTAGAGGCCTCTCTAATCAAATCTCAACAGACCGCTCCAGCCCCTCTCCTTGAGGGATCCCTTGACACAGGGGACATGGGACAGCTTAAGGGTGGGGCTGGAGGTGAGAGGTCAGGAGCTGGGCAGCTGACAGACTGTCCAGAGACAGGAGGGTCTCCATTTCTGTCCATCAGACTATCTGTATGGCTGTGGGAAATATGTTGGCTGCTTTACGGAAGCTCTCACAGTTTCCGTCTTTAGCATCGTCTCTCTGAGCCTGAGAGGGTATAGTAGCAGAAGGCTTCCCACCCTGAACTAGGTGGTACCTGGATTCTGGCTCACCCTGGGCTGATCTTGGGCACCAGAGAAGGAGAATGGGGAGAGAAGGCAGGACTCAGAGGAAAGTGGCCCCTTCCCGAGGGACTACTGGCCACTGGAACCCCATTGCTGTCCTTGCCTCTTCCCACAACACTTCCAACTGTCCTGACCTGCTCTCCCAGCCCACACTGTCCTCTCCTTAGAGACCAGAAGGCAGCTCCTCAGGACATCCCTGCTCCTTACAGAGGCCTGAAGCTCCCTCTCCAGTGTCCTCTGGTTGTTTCTGCAAGGTCAGGGGTGTGTCTGAGGCCACCTTTTTGGAGAGGGGGACTCGTTGTCCTTCCTGCTGACCACTAACGGATTCATCGAGAGGCTGTAACACTCTGCGGTCTTGCCTCCTGTGGACTGTTTTATGCCAGGCCACTGCCACAGCCCTCACCGGCTCTGTGGCAGTGACACATCCAGGAAAGGGAAGTAAGACTCTGGGAGTTGAAGATGACTTGTTGGGAATAGCAGAGGCAGGAACTGACCTTGAGCTAGGTCACCAGCTGGGCTGGCCTGACACCCTACTCCACTCCACATAGATGGAAGGTTAAGGAACAAAACACATGGTGGCCTCAAGCAGAGCCGCACATAGAGCCCTCTGGGTGTGGGATGCATGACATTCAAACATGCTGTTGTCAGAGCTCAGAAAAAAAAATAACATACCCAAATATGGCACCTTGGAGGTCATTCTGACCTTCTAAGGCATACTTCCTTCTGTTGCCAACTCTCTCCTCCAGAAAGGGTCATAAGCCAACTTTTCTGTTTTCCCAAAGCTAGTCATAAAGCTTACAGAGGCTACTCTGCTAGATTCCCTTTTCCCTTAAAGACCGGTACCTTAAAAAAACAGGTGTCTTGCCCCTTAATCAGAAGGGGTAAGAGGAAAGGACGTCTCACCTCAGGCAGGACACAGGAAGGCAGCACCATGGCTCGAGTTTATTACCCTGATACCACACCCCTTTCTCTCTATTTGTATTTCTCCACAGCTCTGCACACAAAAAATAAATATACAAATAAAAATTAGCATAGAAATTCTGTTTTTCCTAGTCCTTGAGCCCCTCCCAAGATTCCCGTGGCATGTAACACTGGCTAAAGAAAGTCCTGGTTTACTCCCGCTAATCCAGCTTTTGTTAGAGGGACATGGGCTACAACCCTTACGAGAGGTAAAGCAATCACAGGACGTTTCTTTCTTCGCTATTCTTTCTGGAGCTGTGTGACAAGGCTCCTGCCAGATTTCCTGAAGATTATGTTCTGTGGGGTGGGATCCAAGCCCTTCTAGGGCAGGCAGCCCACATTTGCAGCGGTAAGTGTGCCCCCTCGCCTCTCTTATCTCCATAAAAAAACAGCCCCAGGCCCTCTCTTTGTCGGGTGTCATTAGCTGCTCTTCCCTCACTTGGCCAGATTAGATTGGGGTTTGTTAAAGAAGTGGCCCAGGGGTCTTTGTCAGCCAGTGCTGTAAGACTGACCTTGGAGTGAGTGTGGTGGCTGCTGGCCACTGTTCCTCAATTCTCCTCCCTAAGGGGGGGGTGAATGAAGGAATGAAGAAAAAAGGAGGAGGGAATGGGGGGATGAGGAGAAAGAAAGGAGAAGGGAAAAGGGAGGGGAAGACAGGAAGGAGGGGGAGATTGACAGGAGGGAGGGGAGGAAAGAAGGAGGAGGAAGGTGAGAGGAGGAGGGGAAGAGGAAGGGGGAGGATATAACTGCCTGACCTGCAGGGGCTGGAGGGAGGGGGGAGCCTGGGCCGCAGGGGAGTCAACCATGGCTGCAGGAGACAGATAAGGTTGGGGAGAAAGACTCATAGTCACACAGTAGCTGATGGGAGCGTGGGGATTAGGGGCTCCAAGGGCTTGTCTTGCAAGTGGAAACCCAGGAAGATGAAGGCTGGAGGAAAGAAGAGAAAGCCCCTATTTAAGGGAACCCTCTGCCCTTGGGATGAATAAGAAAGCCCCCCCCTCCATGCCACCGGCCCCATCCTTGCCGCCCAGCAGACTAGAAGCAGGGACTATCTATTCAGGCCCAGGTGATTAGACCCAGTCAGGTTTCAGAGGAACAGGGCTGTATGGACGATTCCCTGTGTGCAGGGATGCCTCCCAACCAAAGACAAGCAGTAACTGTGACCAGCCTGACACCAGGCAGGCATGGCAACCCATTCTAGTCACCATAGCTGTCCCTGCCCCAGTGGGGTTTAGCTACCCTTGCATCTTTGTATAGCTATGTCCTACAGCCCCCCTCATTGTACGTCATTGATTCCTACACTCAACCTGGTGCCGAGGCTCTTACCCGCAGTAGATAAAGATGAGCACCAGTCAGTTGGAGTTGGGCTGGGTGCTGGGTGAGGGGAAACCCCATGTTGCCTGATGGAATTCTTCGGATTAAATTCTGAAAACTACCACCCCCTCACTCTCCAAGACAGGAGCTTTGGATGAAGCAAGCCTAGCCTGAGGCTCCCAAGCCTGCCTTGCTCAGGGTACTGTGCCCAGGAAACCGTCTTGACCAGTGTTAGCATAACTCTGTGTAGATGGGGTAGGACTGGCCTCGCTCTCTAAGTATGCCCAATACCATCATGGCGGTGGGCAGGTAATGCTAAGATATTAGAAGCCGGGGCTCCTGAGACTTAGTGGATGAGGCCGTTCCTATAGGTCCCTCAGAACTAAGCAAGGTGCCCAACTGCTGTAGTGTCTTCTTTGAGGGAGTCCAGCCAATGGGTTGAGAGATCAGAGAGGACCAGCTGCATCAGCTCCAAAGTGTGGAGACAGGACCTGTTGGCTGAGAGTCTGGCTCCTGCGAGCAGCTGATGAGGATAAATGGCTCCTGTCCAAGGCTGGGGTCAGGACTGGGTAAGGTAGTTTTGGGCCTGATGGATGACTCAGGGCTGGGCCAGGAAGAAAAGGAGGTCTCCTGTAGTAGATCTGCTCAGATAGGAGGGACCAGCTGCCCACAGCTTTGGGGTGAGAGCTAAGCTGCTGCAAAAGCCTGGTTGCTCATCCACTCTCGTGTTTGCCCCGCTGTACTTCCTGCCCACTATGAACTGTCTCCATTGGAAAGGTAAGGTCCCCCATGTCCCCTTGCCCGGTAACCTGCGTGCCCCTCCCACCACACTGGCCTCCTGGCTGTTTCTCCTGGCTGGACTTTGCCTTTGAACATCTACAACCTAGCCTGCAACACCCCTTTGCAATGTCCCCTGGGGTTAGCTTTGACATCCAGGTCCCCCACCCTTCCCTCCTTGGTCTCCTCATCCACACAGGCCTTGCTTGTTTCCTTTTGGAACCTCAAAATACCTTATTTTTTTTTAATTTTACTTAGTTCCTCAGTTTATCAGCTGTCTCTACCAGAATTGGGGAGCCCCGAAGAGAAGCAAGTCCCTCATCAAGCCCTCCCTAAAATGTGAGGTCCTAGTTACCTTCCCCATCAGGTCCCCAGGGCAGTCAAGACAGGGCAAAGCAGGCTCAACTCGTGGAGCAGTGGTGAGAGGGTTGTTGTCCATCTCCAGGGAACTCTGCAAAGGCTTATATGGCTTTGGGGTCCAGGCTGTAGGAGGGGCCATCTATATGATCAGGACTACAAGGGTACTGCAGAGCCAGAAAGTACATTCTTGGAACCCTGCCTGGGCTAGACCCTGTGACCAGAGCCTAGAATGGATGTTGACATAAAGTCAGGGCATCTCCGCCCCCAACATGACGGTGACAAATGAGAGGTGTCTGGATCTTTAACAAATGACAAGAAGGCTACTGCAGCCTGAGTGATGCAGGGCTTTGTGAGGTGGCCAAGGTAAGGTGTGCGGGAAGGGGGGACGGGACATGACGAGATGTGAGAATCCATAAACCCTTTAAAGAACTGTCCTTGATGGAGGGGGTAGTCCTGAAGGTATATGATGGTGTAAGTCTAGGGTCTGGCTCAGCCTCAGCCATGGGGGGGGGTCACATGAGAGCTCGCAGCATCTCCTGGTGCTGACCTTGGTAGGCACTGGCAGGCGTCAATGGACTCACCCAGGACTCCCGGTTCCTATTCCCATCTGCCCTGCCCTCTTCTCTCTCCTTCCACCCTCCTAACCTCCTTCAGCTCCAGGAAAGGTCCTTTATGGTTCACTGAGGGTAGGCTTGGTAGATGCGGTGTCTCACGTAGCCAAGCCGCAGCTCCTCCAGCCCAACTTCTTTTTAGACCCTTTGATTTAGAGGATAGGCCTCATCTTTCTTCAACTCTGTCTGGTCCAGACCCACCAGAGAAACCTCAGATCTCTTTGGAGGTCAAGTCCACAGGGATCAAGCAAAACAGCCCACGGATTTCACTGCTGCCACCTGGTGGTTGAAGGAGACAATATATGTTTTCTTTAAAAAAAAATGTGCTGTTGAAATGCCAGGAAATAAGGCGGGTGAAAGAAATAGCATAGAACTGAGGCAAAGATACGGGGTGGAAGTGGGGGTGGGGTGCCTCTTCCAGGCCACTATCCTGGGACTTCACTTTTCTTGGTCTAGGTACCACCAGAAGCTTGCAGAAAGTTATAATAAATACTTGACTAGGATCAGAGGCAGCCTATCCTGCCTACACTCTATAGAGCTCCAACGACACCAAGAGCCGCATCCTACCAGTCCTGGTGACAGAGAAGAATGGCAAGAAGAGGCAGAAAGAGCCACAGGGGCCTGGCAGTGGTGGCACACACCTTTAAACCCAGCTCTCAGGAGGCAGAGGCAGGCGGATCTCTGTGAGTTTAAGGGCAGCATGGTTGGTCTACAAAGAGCTAGCTCCAGGACAGCTAGGACTGTTACACAGAGAAACCCTGTCTTGAAAAAAAAAAAAACCACTGGAAGTGGGTGCAGACCAGCTGGGCCCTTCCTCTATTATCCCATCTTTGTCACAACTGGTCCTCTCTCCAAAGGACCTGGTGTGAGTCCCACAGCCTCTGTTCAGCACTTGGCTGTCACGCAATGGTGTCACAACTGTCTTGTGCATAGTTGTGTTTTCTTGCTTCTGTGACCAGGGACCTGATAAGGGCAGCTTAAGAAGAGTTCTTTTTGGCTCACGGGTTTAAAGTTTAAAAGTAATGCAGTCCATCACTATGGGGAGGCATGGTGGCAGGAGCGTGACGGGGTCACATTATGTTTGCAGCCAGGAGGCAGATGAATGCTATTATCCTCCTTGCTTTCTGCTCTACACTCAGTTCAGGTCCCCAGCCCATGGAGGGGTATCCCCTGCATTCGATGGGTCTTCTAATCGCAGCTGATCGTCCTCATGGGCACTCCAGAGACTTGCCTCTCAGGGGATTCTATATCTCGCCGAGCTGTCAATCAAGATGAACTATATCACGAACTGGGGAGGTGTCTCAGTCTGTAAGGCACCTTACACACAAGCACGGGATTCCAGTGTGCACGTAAAAGCCAGGTATCATGAGGTGTCTGTAACCCTGGGCAGGGAATGTGGAGATAGAGGGATTCTTGGAACTCATTGGCCGGCCAGCCTTGGCGAATCAATAAGCTCAAGGTTTAATGATAAATCCTAGACAGAAAAAAAAAGTGGTAGAGTATGGCGGGGAGCATGATGGCAGGAAGGCAGACTTGGTAGTAGAGAGTTTTACATCTGGATCCAAAGGCAACAGGAAGAGGGAGTGCCTCTGAGGCTGGCTTGGGTGCTTGAAAACCTCAAAACCCATCCCCAGCGACACACTTCCTCCAACAAGGTCACACCTACACCAACAAGGCCACATCTCCTAATCCCTCTCAAGTAATGCCACTACCTAATGACCAAGCATTCAAATATATGAATCTAGGAAGCCATTTCTACTCAAACCATCACAGAGTTCTTCCTTTCTGGTCTTTCCAGACTTACACTTAGTCCTTCTGCAGCCTCTCCTGGAACCCCTCCTTCCACCCTGCCTCCATTCCCTGGGAACTCCACCTTTTGATGCAGAACGAGGATCCCCCACGATCAAGGAGGTTTTCAGTCTCCCTTTTGCACACCTCCATTCCTCTGTGTCAGCTGACTAGCAGGAAAGCTCCCTCAGGGACCCCCAGTGCCCACACTGAGTTGAGACGCAGATAGATGGCTCACTCAGGTCCACAGCAGAGAAGCTTCCTCTTGCAGAAGATGGGAACTGACACAGAGACCACAACTGGACAGTGTGCAGAGAGTGAGAGACTTTGGAGAATTCAGTCCTGAATGGGATGTCTTCATCAAAGACTTCCCCTCAGGGCCGGAGAGATGGCTCAGAGGTTAAGAGCATTGCCTGCTCTTCCAAAGGTCCTGAGTTCAGTTCCCAGCAACTACATGGTGGCTCACAACCATCGGTAATGGGGTCTAGTGCCCTCTTCTGGTCTGCAGGCATACACACAGACAGAATATTGTATACATAATAAATAAATAAATAAATAAATAAATAAATAAATAAACTGATTTAAAAAAGCCTTCCCGGCCGGGCAATGGTGGTGCACGCCTTTAATCTGAGCACTCGGGAGGCAGAAGCAGGCGGATCTCTGTGAGTTCGAGACCAGCCTGGTCTACAGAGCTAGTTCCAGGACAGGCTCCAAAGCCACAGAGAAACCCTGTCTCGAAAAACAAAAAAACAAAAAAGAAAAAAAGCCTTCCCTATCTTCTATGCAGAAGATAAAGAAGACAGATTGTATGAGCCAGATGGCTAATAGCCGTCCATCTATTACCTCTAGATGACTCCAAGGGAACGATATCTTAAGACATTGCATGACTGACGTACATACGAACCCACAGGCACACGCTGGACTCGCTCAGGTTCAAGCTAGATGTGCTCAGCTCCGAGAGAGAGAAGTAGACACAGCGTCCCATCCCTAATCAAGATGCCCCAATTGGCAAAGACAAATTCGGTTTTCCCACTGACTGTCACTGGCGATATCAACCACACTCGAGGGCAGGCCCTGTGCCCAGAAGTAGTTGGCCAACACAAAATAAACTCAGTGCTATTTTTGTTCACCTTTGGCTTTGTTTTGCTTTTTTTTTTTTTTTTTGGTCTTTTTCTTCTTTGTTTTGATTATCATTTTTGTGAGTTTTTAATGTTGGTTTTGTTTGTTTTAGAGAGACTACATGAAGCTGGGTGAGTAAGGAGGTGGGAGGACCTGGGGGGAGTTGTTGTAGGAGCGGTGGGCTGTGTTCCCGCCCAGCTCCCACACGGCTAGCTTTATACCTGAAATAACAACACACAAATTGTATTCTTTTAAACCCTGATTGGCCCATTAGCTCTAGCCTCTTACTGGCTAACTCTCACATCTTGATTAACCCATTTCTAATCATCTGTGTAGCACCACGAGGTGGTGGCTTACTGGAAAGGAGCTTAACCTGCGTCCATTTTGGAGAGAAGAGCTATATCATGTGCTTGACTCAGCTTTCTTTCTCCCAGCATTCTGTTCTGTCTACTCCACCTATCTAAGTTCTGCCCTATCAGGCCAAGCAGTTTTCTTTATTAATTAACCAATGAAAGCAACAGATAGATAGAAGACCCACCTACAACAGGGAGTTGGAGGAAAGGATAACAAAATCAAAATATATTCTATAAAAAATTGAATCAAAATACTTTTTAAGGGCTGGAGAGATGGCTCAGCGGTTAGGAGCACTGACTGTTCTTCCAGAGGATCTGGGTTCAGTTCCCAGCACCCACATGACAGCTTACAACTGTCTGTAGTGCCAGTTCCAGGAGATCTGATACTTCACACCAATGCACATAAAATAAAGTTAAATAGATTATTAATATATATATATGTGTGTGAATATATATTAAAAAGTATAAAATGGCTGGGCAGTGGTGGCATGTACCTTTCCTGTCTCAGCACTCAGGAGGCAGAGACAGGAAGATCTCTGTGAGTTTGAGGCCAGTTTGGTTTACAGAGAGAGCTCCAGGACAGCCATGGAAGTTACACAGGTCTCAAACAATAACAAAGTAGAAGATGATCTATGAAGACACCAGAGACCAACTGGTTTCCACAAGCATACACACACATGGGCACATGCATTTGCATTCATACAGAAACACACCTGAATGAACATGTATAACACACACACACACATACACACCCCAATTACTATAACACACTGCCACTCTCCGCCTCATGTTTCTCCAAGAAGATTCTCGACCCTTGCTTTTGCTATTCCTAACTCATTCTGGAACCCTCCTATACAAGATCACCTCATGGTCATCCTGGACTACGTAATGAGTTTAAGGATAGCCTAGGCTACATGCATGAGACGGTGTCTCAAAAACAAACAGAAAAAAGAAGAAAGGAAGGAAGAAAGGAGAGAAATATGGATGAAGGAGATGAACAAATAGTTCATATCAAAGGAAATCCAAAGACATACACTTGAAGAAACAACTGTCTTCCTCTAAGAGAAGCAGTTAAATAGGCAAATCTTGGAAGCATCCCACGGTGGGGGAAGCAGAAATTAAAGCTATTTGCTGGGAGGAAATTGTTCAACTTCCCTGAAAGCAATTTAACAACGTCTGTCAAAATTTAAGATGCACAGCCCCCTTGACCCACCACAACCCACTTCTAGGGAATATCCTACAGATGAACTCACACACGTGTGAAATGATGCTCACTATGCAGTGTTTGGAAGAGTAATTGGAAACAGTGAGCCTGGGGAGCGTGTCTGGGTAAACAGGGAGTGGTTGCATCATGTATATTCTGCAGCTACTAGAATGGGCAAAGGCTGGGGGCCACATGCAGCGACAGAAACACGGGGAGTCCTGAATCTGTAGGATGCTAACCTGTTTTGTTTTGTTTTGTTTGTTTTTAAGAAGACAGCAGGGCCTGGGAAGATAGATGACTTGGTGGGTAAGTGTGCCTGTTGTGCAAGAATGAGGGTCTGAGTTCTGGTCTTCAGCAGTTACAGAAACAGCTGGGCTTTCTCCGCACACATCTGCGACCTCTGCTGGGAAGGCTTGTGAGGCTTGCTTGTCACCAGCCCAGCTGGAAAAGGTTGACCTCTAGACTCAGTGAAAGACACTGTCTCAGTGGAGTAAGGGAGCACTAGGAGATGCTCAGCATCTTCCTGTGAGGGCAATAGCACACACACACACACACACACACGTGCATACAAGACACACAACTGCAAACACATGTGCATACAAGACACACAACTGCACACACATGTGCATACAAGACACACAACTGCACACATACATGTGCATACAAGACACACAACTGCACACACACATGCGCATACAAGACAGGTACACACATAAACAAATAATAAAAATGACAACCCAAAGCTCACAGTGTTCTCCAGATCTCTCTCCGTTTCCATCCCTACTGTCCTTTTCCAAACAATTTAACTGCATCTGGCTCTACAGCCTGGTGATTGGTACCTAGGAGTTAAGAAGGTAGGAGACAGAGGCTGTATGTATTACCCTGGGCTCCTCCACTTGAGTTTTCTAAGCCAGTCAGTCATCTGGTTCTCTCTCTCTCTCTCTCTCTCTCTCTCTCTCTCTCTCTCTCTCTCTCTCTCGGTGTATGTTCAAAGCACTGATTCCCCATTGCCCTTTGGATGGAGGTCAGAACTCTGTAAGGCATTAGAGGGTCAATTCCAGTCAGAAGTCCATCCTCTAGACTCCATAACACTGATTGTCAACCTTTCTAATACTTCAGCCCCTTAATATAGTTCCTCATGTGGTGACCCCAACCACAAAACTATTTTGTTACTACTTCCTAACTAGGTTTGCTACTGTTATGAATTGCAATGTAAATATCTGATATGCAGGATGTCTGATATGGGATTCCCCAAAGGGGTTGCGACCCACAGGTTGAGAACCACTGGTCTAGCGTCTCAAACCTCTCCCAGGTCTCTGGCCTCTGCCTAGTTCTCTCTGCAACCTTCTACCCACTCCGGGGTGCAACCTTGAAGAACTTCTCCATCCTCCTCTGGCTTCTGATCTCCTGCCCTTACAATGTTAGTCACGAGTCCAGTCTCTGCCTCCCACCTGGGCTCTGCCAGGTGACTGAAAGCAGAAAGCCTGCACCCTGACTCCAGTGCCCATGCAGGGCAAAGTGGGCTAAATGGACAGGAGTTGTACGGAGCTCCTCGTCCCTGAGGCCTGGCATATTGTACTCTGCTGCAGAGGCCAGCTCTGGCCCTTCCAGACTCAGGAAGAAAGTGACCCTGCTTGACTCACTTTGGGAAGCCAGTCCAAAAGAATCCAGGGGACCCAGGGACTGGCACCTGGCCTGCCAGGGATCAAGGATCTGGTGTCTGGCAGGACCATCCAGTGGCTGAGGCAAGGTGGGAAAGCATATGTGTACAATCATTAAGATGCCATGTTTTTCAAAATGACTCTACTGCCAATGATGGCGAAACAATATACTAAATATGAGAAATAAATCTTGTTACCATGTAATGAGCTGCCTTATTAATGTGTTAAACTTGTAAGAAATACTTAAGTGTTTAATTGGCACCTAATGAGGGTGCCAATTAAGGATCATTATGCATTTCTTTAAAAATCATAATTGGCAGGGGGGCATTTCAATCAATGCCACAGGGCTGGCTCCATAGGGACCCCATCTTGGCAGTACATCTGGTGACTATAAGTGTGGCCCACCATCTGGTGGCTGGCCCCAGAGGAGCTCACAGCAAGGTCAGGGCCACCAAGGTTGAGCCTAGCTTCCAAACCTCACCACACAGCAAGGCTCACTTTCCCCACTACTGCCAAGTCCTGGTATTGACCAAAGCTAATCTGAATGGCACCTCTACCATTCTTCCAGGCAGACAGTAGCCTTCAGAGGACTGGGGACCCATTCAGGAGCAGGCTCATAGTTCTTCATCGATCCAAGAGTGATTGGCTATTCTGGGATCCTGAAAGAAGTTTCCAGGAGGCTGTAGGGAGGCTAGGCAGGAGGTGGGACAACTGCTTCAGGAGTAACAAGTCCTCATTCCTGGATACAGGCTGAGTGAGTGCTGAACTATAGCTGGGAGCTCCCTCTGGGCTTCTGGAGGTAGGACTGGGTCTCTCTCCCTGTGAAATTGCAGCTTGAATGCCCCACCCCCACCCCATAGCTGCTTAAGAGCATTCAGAATAGACCTGGATAGACCTGGTTTCCCCCCCCCCCCCCCNCCCCCCCCCCCCCCCCGCCTTCCCAGGAAAGTAGAGCCAAGCAGATCTATATTCCAGGCCAGGCTAGCTAAAAAGAGCATCTTGAAAAGCCAGAACATGATTAATTACTAAATTAATTGCCAAATTAATCACCTAGGTAATTGCCAGAGAACTGGGTGGAGGGCAGGGAAGGGGCCTGGCCAGGGGCAGGATGAGGGGTGACCACAGCCCAGGCAGAGGGTGAGGGGGCAGCAGCAGTGACCGGATGGTCTAGGATCGAATGGCTGGGGCACAATGAGAGGCCGCGCATGGAGGACCCTGGCGGCCAGACTGGGCTCTTCATGAACTGAAGTCTCTGTGTGAAGGTGGTACAAAGGGAGCATGGTGGGGGAGACCGGGAGGCTCAGGAAGGGGGGCCAGTAGGCACATACACATGTACTCAGAAAACTGGAGGGGAGAGAGTAACTGGCTTCTGGGGCTGGATAGAGCATGGTGTCTGACCTGGGCACTAGGGAGGGAGTGGGTGTCCTAAGACAGAAGCTGTAGCGAAATGCCCTTCTGGACATGTCATCTCAGGATCGAGCAGGGAAGCAGCCCCTGCCATTTGTGTTTCCACGAATCTTAGGAACCTCACCCTTGCCCGTGTAAAACATACCCCCATGGTCTTGTGACCCAAGGCTGCAACTTGAAGCCTTGTCAGAGGGGTTCCCTGGCTCTAGAGCTCAGGCCCTGTCCCAGAGTTCCCAGGCCAGACCATTCCCAGGCTGGATCCAAGAAGTACAAGGTCAGTTGCGTCTGAAGCAGGGGACTTCCTCGCTTGGCTCTGAGAAACTTGGGGGGAGGTCTGCACGTTTTCTGTCGGTCAGGGGCCACTTTCCTTTTTATAGTGCTGGCGATCAAAGTCAAGGCTCTGTCCGTGGTAGGCAGGCGCTCTACCACTGATGGGTAGCTTCAGTCCCCTTCTCTCGTTTTGAGACAGGGTCTTACTCTGTAGCTCAGGTTAGCCTGTCAGAGTCTCCTAAGTGCTGGTAGTGGGAGCCACTCTGAAACTTGAGCCACTTGGGAGAGTCAGAGTGGAAGGTGAGCCTGGAGTGTGACCTAGAACTAGGGGACCCTGCGGCCCAGTGGACTGCAGGACTTTCCTAAGACTGAGCATGAATGTGGCTCAGAAGCTTCACCCCTGCAGAAGCCTATGAAAGCCCCAGTATCCCCTGGACCACCCTTTGGACACCACTCCCAGTTTCAGCCCCATTCCCACTATGCCACCGTTAACCCAATATTCTGACCTGTACTGTCACCTGGTGGTCACAGAGGGAATACTCCCAACAGTGCCGCTGCCTCCTCTGGCCAGGGGGACTTGATTTCATCTCATTATCTAGACTGGGGAAAATGATCACTGAGAGGACAGGAGCTGGAGACACAGGTGTGGTTTCAGAGCAGCGTCCAATAGAGTCATCTCAACCAGCACTAGTCCCAGGAAAGGCAATTCAGAAAGGGAAGCAGAATGGGTGTGTTGCATGGTGCGGACCCCACACAGCCAAGTGCATGTTTGCAGGGTTGCGGTGATCTTGCCATTGTTAATGGCCTGCCTCTGAAGAAGCACATCCCAGTTGAAAACATACTTCTATAGTTTTATATCAAACCTAAGTCAACCCACTGCGAATCCCAGCACAATGTACCCTTGCCTATGGGTCCTCCTCTCCATCTTCCTGTGACCTCACCTATGCCTTCCCTCACTTCCTGGTAAGGGATGTCATTGCTCATGGCCCCGTTGCCCTGACTCTCAACAGCTGGGGTTCTTCTAAGGCCAGCCCCATCTGTGCCCGTCAGCACCAGAGCTCCGCAGAGGACCTGGTGTAGAAAAGTTGAGAGTGGTCCAAAAGAACAAATAATTAGTCAAGAAGGAGTGTCAGGTCCAGAGAATATTCTTTCCTTCCTTCTTTGTGAATTTTGGCAGTGAGATCCAGGGCTATCTTGCCTGGGGCCAAGTTCAGGCTCTGCTGCGTACTAGGCTCCCCTATTGTCCAGAGCCTTTGTTTCCTGTAATCTGGCCACACAAAGGATGCTCACTAGGTTGCCGGGAGATTGGACAGCTCTGGTTCTGTCTGTGAGGACCCAGGAGCTTCACACACTTCCACCAGGCTTCAGAGTGTCATTTTATTGATTTATTGTTGAGCTGCTGGTAAATCTCTTAAATCTCTGATAATCTTGTGTTCTTGACTTCCTTTGGTGAAGGAGTCTTTCACTGAATGCCAGGCAGGGAAGGTTAGGCCCCTTTTGTGGCTCTCTGGGTCCTGCAGTCTAATGGCAGGAGAGTAGGGTGGGCCCTGTGGATCCTGACCAACAGAAGTCTGGGTAGCAGCATGGGTGCCAGGGTGAAGTGAGAGAGGCAGCCAGGGTGCGGAGGTAAGGAATGAGTGTTCTCCTTGGCGAGAGTGCATGATCAAAGTTTCTGGATAGAGGAGGGGAGAGGAAATGGGGAGAGGAGGGGACAAGAGGAGAAGAGGTGAGAGGACGGGAGGGGACAGGAGAGGGGTCAAAGAATGGGGTCAGAGGACAGCTCTTAGGCTCTCCATTAGTACTTGGTTGAGGCTGTCAGTGCATAGAGTTGCCAGCAGGTGGCATCATAGTTGCTTTGAGAGGCTGCAAGGCCGATTGGGAGGGAGTGTGGCTGGCGACCTGTAAGGCTCCAGAAACACCCCACCCTCACCCCCTTCTAGACCTTATCTGAAGCTCTGGTCTGGAAGTGTGTAGACAGACCTGGCCCAGCCGAAAGCCTGATGCTCCCAGTCTGTGACTCTAGACCTCCTGTGCTATGTAGGTGGCCCTCTGCCTGCTGGAGGGGCCAATCAGGCAGAATTGCGACAATTAAGGGTGTCTGAGATCACCACACCCTTCGCTGTGCCTGGATCAGGTAGCCTGGAGCCAGACTTGGCACCTGAAGCCACTGTCAATGCCTACTCCGCGCACTTGAGTTGAGGGGTGCGGTGGATATTCACGGGTTTCCCCACTGTAGTGAACGTAGGTGAGGGGCCTCCTCTGAGCCAACTTTTCCAGGTGTAAGTCCTGCCTCTCCATTCAGACTGCAGCTCAGTACCTTTTCATTCTCCTCTGGACGAAGGGGAGTGGGCTATCTCTTTGATGGGGTCTCCATAAGCAAGTCAGTCTGCATACAATATACTGGGTCGGGGGTGGGGTGCTGAGAAATCAGTAGCATTTCTGGGTATCAGAACAGCCAGGCATGTTCTCTCAAGCTATCCCCCTGCCGTTCTGCTTCCTGGCCATAGGATCCTGAACTAGTCCCCATGGCTCTCTGAACACGCCTGCACTTTCTCTGATAAAGGCCCTGGAGGGGGGTGGGCGGAAGTACCTGGCTTGCACAGCTACTATGTAGCCCACAGGAGGCTGTTACTTTCAGGATCTATGTCTGGCAGTTTCTTCTTCCGCCTCCTTCCCCTCCTCATTTTTGTCCTCTTCCTATGATGTAGCCCAGCTGGGTCTCAAACTCACAATCCTACTGTCTTGACCTCTAGAAGGCTGGGACTGCCAATAGACACCACCATGTTCAGCTTTGCTTTGCCCTGTTTTAGGCAAAATAGAAAACCCATTGGCTGGGTCAAAGGGCAGGCGAGTGGAAGAGAAAGGGTGACTGCCCTGAGGGGTCAGGAAGAGCCCCCAGGTGGAGGGTGGCGAGGGGGAAGTGCCTATGAGGGTGAGCTGCACCAGGACTGGGTGTTCTTGCCTCCTCTGACAGTGGCCCCAGTTCACAGGGCAGCTCCCCGTGAGCTGTCACATCCAGAAGGAACGTGTCTGCGACAGGAGTGTGTTCCAGGTCCCATTCCTGCCAGTGCCGGCAGCTGGACTCCAGTCCTTCACCCAACCTCCGGCCTCTGGCTAAGCAATGCAGGCAGCTGGACTCCAGGCCTTCACGCAACCTCCAGCCTCTGGCTAAGCAATGCAGGCAGCTGGACTCTAGCCTTCAGCCAACCTCCAGCCTCTGGCTAAGTATGTCTTCTGCCATCTGACCAGATGGGTGCCTGGGCGCCAGGCAGGCAGGTTTCCTTCTGCGCCTACCTGCCATCTGTCCCGTTCTAGGCTCATAGGAACCAGGCCTCTAAGATGACTTTATCCAAGTCCTCCCTCTAGCACTCCTCATGAGGGATAAACCCTCAACTCAAAAGGCTCCAAGACCTGGGAAGAAGCTTTAGTTTATTTGAGTAGAGAAGCTCATCCCCAGGCTATGGATGACCTATTGTACTGGGCTTTCAACTAACTCAGAGCTAGGAAGCCTGTATGGTCAATACAAGAAAATCTGTCCAGAGTGTGGCATCTCTTGGATGCACGGTGCTTGCTGGGAGAGAGAGTACTAACCTCCACAGGATTTCTTGGGGGAAGTCATAGGTGAGTCATAGCCACAGCCACAGCCATATCCTGGACAGCTGAAGGAGAAAGTGGTTGGGCATGGCCCTGTGCCTTCTCCAAGTAGCCTTCCCTGACTAAAACTTTGGGGCCTGGGAGCAGCTCTGGTCAGTACCTCTAACTCAGCAAAGTCGGTCCTGGAAGTCAGGAAGCCCCTCACATGTTGTTAGCCACATTCAAAATGCTTGCTTAGTCCTGTGTACTTTGTGAGGTCTGAGGGGCCCGGGAAAGAAAGGAAGCCACATGTCAAAGACTCCTGTGTCGGAGGAGTCTGAGAGTCCCCACCCACCCCACCCCATTGTGTTATAAACATGTGAGCTGCAGAGGTGTTTGTAGGAGCATCCAGCTGGACTGCGGGAAACAGGGAGGAGCGTGAGTTCTCTCGCCAAGTGGAATCCAGCCCAAACTGTGACTTCTGCCAAAACTTCCGTTCCTGGGGACTGGCCTGGATTCCATCTGGGACAAGCGAGTGGGGTGGTGAGAGAGATGGCTGGGGTGAGGTGAGGTCAGACCTGGACTCCCAGAGGGATCTTCAGGCCTGCCAGTCACCTGATGGAGCAGGGCACCAATGGGTCTAGTGACCAGGTGAAACGGAAGAGGCAATGGGTCCTTGGCTCAGGGATCCTCCTGTCTTGCTCTGGACCAGGCCAAGCCTCTGATGGGGAGGTCTAGGCTGGAGATCATGTGGCAATGTGTCCGGGAGCCTCAGGAAGCCATGGCCCAGAAACAGAGGGCTTGGTACCCATTCTCCTCAGGGGGTGTACCAGGAGGCAAGAGAGAGTCTCAGTTCTCTCCAAGCTCACCCCACCCACCAGGCAGATTCCCAGCCTCTTCCTAACCCTCCACACTCAAGAACTGACCTATTTATGTTTCTGACCACTTTGGGCAATGCTTGCTGCTGTCGCCTTCTAGGCCTCTGTGAGGATCCACGTCACTCCTGTGTCGGCTACCAGCAACTGTTACTCAGAACATTCTCTTGTGAGTGGAGCCCGGACTCCAGAGGCCAGTGAGAAATTTAACGGGGCTCTTGTACTCACTTTGACTTCATCTGTGTCCCAGCCCTCCTCCTCCTGCCCTTCTAGCTCCCTACACATTCTAGAACGCTCACACTATGGGGGACACGTGGAAGGAGGCTTGATCGATTCTGCTTCCAAGCTGCCTGGGGCTTTCCTCTAACTGAGGACTGTGCTGTGCTGGCCAGTTTTATGTCAACTCGACACAAGCTAAAGTCATTTTGAAGAAAGAGCCTCAGCTGAGAAAAATCCCTCCCTGTCACACACACACACACACGCACGCACGCATGCACACACACACACACCTAATTGGCCTGTGGACAAGCCTGTGGTGCATTTTCCTGATTAATGATTGATGTGGGAGGACCCAGCTCACTGTGGGTGGTGCCACTCCTGGGCAGGTGGCCTAGGGGTGTATAAGAAAGCAAGTTGAGCAAGCCACGAGGAGCAGTCAGTGGGCAGCGCCCTCCCCCCATGGCCTGTGTACCAGCTGCTGCCTCCAGACTCCTGCCCTGACTTCCCTCAGTGATGGATGACAACTTGGAACTGTAAACTGATGTCCTCACCAAGTTGTTTATGATCCTGGTGTTTTATCATAGCAATAGAAACCCTAAGGCACTAGCGCAGGCTGTGACCCACTGATCAGAGATAGGATCCCTGACCTCAGGGAAAGGCTACCTCTCTCGGTCACCCCCCACCCTGCCTGCAGGTTCCAGCACTTCTCCACTAGGTACAGAAACCCCGACTCTGAGGGACCTCGCAGTGTTCCAGCCTTCTTCCTGTCCACCATACAGGGATCTCAGGCCTGTCGATCAAGTTCACCTTCGCAGATGAACTGTGAGAATTGGGAAGTGTCCTGCAAACTGGGATTCTCAGAGAGGTGGACTTTCTAACACACACACCCCTGTACCAGGGCAGGGGCAAGAGAAGGAAACCGCCTTCACGTCTCAGCACTCGGCTCCTCTACCTCCTTGGCAGTCCCTCTCTTGAATGAAGGCTCTATCACTGGGCTTTGCTCTGGGATTCTTGAAAAAAAATAATAATAAAAAGGATTCATTTGTATTTTGTAAAATTATCTGTATGCATAGGTTTGTGTGCCTGAGTGCAGGTGCCTATGGAGGCCCGAATAGGGGGCCTCTGAAGCTAGAGTCACAGGGGGTGTGATCCATCTGGCATGGATGTTGGGAGCTGGAGTCACAGGGGGTGTGATCCTTCTGACGTGGATGCTGGGAGCTGGAGTCACAGGGGGTGTGATCCATCTGACATGGATGTTGGGAGCAGAACTGAGGTCTTCTGCAACAGCAGTACATGCTGTAACCACTGATCAGTCTCTCCAGTCCTTCTCTGAGATTCTTATCCTTACTCTGCATGCTTGCTTGCTTCAGCTAGCTTTCTTGGGGTCTTGGGGTGGGGGTGATCAGGATGTCCCTAAGGAGTCCTGTCCCCTACCCTGATCTGCCTCTGCAGGACCCACGCTGAGAAGTAAGAGCCAGTGACCACTGCCAACTAACTCTGAAGGTGAAGTGAGGTGGCATGCAACAGGCAAACCTCGTCCCAGGTGGGATGGCACATGCATGTCCTAATCCTACTTGGTGACACCTAAAGGGCCCCTGCTCTTCCCCATCCTCTTCCTCTCCCTGTACCTGGGGCTCACAGATTTCGTGTTTGTTTCTCAGTATGGCCTTTCAAGAGTGTTCTCTGGGAAGCCACAGCTGTCCCACCTGCAGTTGTCCCCAGGTCCTAAGCCCTTGGAGGCCAGGATGCCCTGGGATTTCCCTCAGACATTCTTAGACAAGCCCCACCCTGACACACACACTGAGGCCTACCAAAGGGGTTCAGCTTCACAGGACAGCATAGGGATGTCTGAGCCTCAGAACATCCCAGGCATTCCCTGACCTAACCTTCTGCCTTTCTTTATGTTTAGCTGTAAATATAAAGATATGGACACACAGGGCACTCATAACACTGCTCATCTTTTTTTTTTCTTCTACTTGGCATCCTTCTCTTCCGTGTAGAACAAAGTACAGTGTGGGTTGGCTCACTGATGGGCTACTGGGCTGGAGGGAATGTTTCTAAGAGTCTCCAGGAAGGTCGGAATACTGCAGGAGTTTCTGAGTTCTCTCCGACAGGAGCTTCCCTTTACATTCTGAAGGCATCCCCACTGTCTGCCTGCAGCCAAGCAATGGGATTACTCTATTCACTTCGGCTCCAAGGTGACACTTCACTATATTAAACAAGAGACAGCCTCCTTTGAAGGCGCCCATCCACATCTACCCTGACACCGCCCGCTGCCAGCCACTGCTGCTTCTGACCTGAAGACCTAGTTTCTATTCATAAAGAGATATTTCATGCATGGGAGAGAGAGAGAGAGAAAGAGAGAGAGAGAGAGAGAGAGAGAGAGAGAGAGAGAGAGAGAGGCAGAGAGACATACAGAGAGTCTGATTGATTATAGGGAGGGGGAGGGCCTTCCTTAGAGGGGCCCAATTGCCAATTTTAGAAGCAGCAAATGTGGGCAATCAGCCTTACCCCATTCACCACCGAGAGTGGCAAGGACAGTCTCCTTAGGCAACCAAGCCTAAGTCCTCAAGGAGAACACATCCACCAGACCCTTTCACCTCAATGTTTATCAACCCTACACTCTGTGAGAGATTTGGGAATTTGGATTTCTTCTGAAAGTAGAAGATCTAGAAAACAGAGCAAGGTGAGTAGAAGGGACAATTTACCGTGAGGGTACAGTCTATAAATAGGCGGCCTGCCACTCACAGAAAGCAGCCTGTGTCCGTCTCTTAGCCAGGCCCACCCTTCAGGAAAGGGGCCTGGTCATGTGGCAGAAGGAAAGGGCACCGGGGTTCTCATACTTCCGTCAGCATCCCTGGTCCCTGGGTGTCACCCTTATTTCTTCAGGATACCAAGGGCTCTGCAGCACCCCCACCCCTGAACCAAGGGTTGACTAATAATGTGGGAATACACAGCCCGCTTGTTCATCCCACACCCGGCCAGTCTTCTGCGGGGAGGCTTTCCTAACAGCCAATCTATTACTGACAGGTTCATCCGTAACTCATGTGTGTGACCCATGGAGTACACGGTTCTCAGCCTTGCTGGAGCTCTATCCCACGACCCACAACCCCCACCTTCAGCCCAGCCCTCATCAGGGAACTTGGAGGCTAAGTCCCTCCATATTTCCACCATGCTAGTCTGAACGTTAGCTCTCTTAAGGGGCTTTCAGCATTATCACTGGGGCGTTCCTGGCAAACTGGTCACTGCAGTGTCTTTTTCCTCTACATCTCTGTTAGCCTCGCATGTGGGTCCCATACATAAAACCTGATCGACTCCCATCCCATGCTAAATATCCTTTACTTTGTGTTCCATAGAAAACCATTTTACTTTTGTATTTCAAGCCTAAGTCCTGTGGATCCCCTGAGACACCATATGGCACTCCACAATCTTTGGAGATCAAGCCCTCTTCCGGACCTGATCTCACAGGATTCTGTCCTCTTGACCTCTCCACAACTGCAGGCCTTGTCACCCCATCTCTCAGTTGAGGCATGAGGCCCCAGAGCAACCTTGGACTCCAGGCCAAAGGATTTCCATGGACAGATCAAGAAAAACAGCTGGGCTGCCTGCCACCTCATAGCTGGAATCCAAGTGACTGTCCCCAGGCCTCCCACAGAGCCTCACCTCACCCATTGTGTCCCCTCCTGGGGTTTTGCACCCCAAGTGTCAAAGACTCCATTCTCTTTGTGTAAACATCTTAATTACATCTTTAATGCTCTCCCACATGGAGATGCTGCGAGTTAAATTACAGCGTTGTGCATCCTAAATTACTCAGAGCCCTCCAGTTGCTCAAGCGCTAATTATTTATAGCATCTCCGGGCGGGGATAAAACCAGAGCTGGCCCCAAGGGATCCTCCTAGCCTCTCACCTCCTGACATGTGGGATCAGCCCAACAGCATGTGCCACCCCCGTATCCCCTCTAGCCAGCAGAGGACAGCCATGGTGACGAAGCTGGGGACACGCCTCTGTGCATGCTCACGTGTGAGTCCCAGTGGAGAAAACTGCCCCCCCCATCTTTGTGATTACTCTGCCCAAATGCCCCTGGTGTCAGCCTCCCGCGTCCAAGACTAGAGTGAGACCAAAGGCAGAAACCCCCTCCACGGTCCACGACACTGAGTGGCCCTTCCTGAACAGAGGGCGGAAGGGCAAAACTAAAACCAGACTCGCTTTCTTAGGTCTTTTCCTCATAGAACACTCCCCTCTAGGCAACCTTAACTTTTCCTACCAGTCTGACCTGTAACTGCCCTTAGACCAAAGGCCTTTCCCAGAACCCCATATTGGAAGGGGAGCCATTTCCAGGAGCAGCTCAGCCCAGCTTTTGGAGCCCACTGAAGAAACACAGTGGACAGAGGAACCCAGCCCTCTTTCCCTCTTCCGTGCAGTCCTGAGCACTGAAGGAGAGGAAGCAGCCTATGGTGATGCTCCACTCCATACCACGGGGTGGGAGTCAGCTTGCAAAGTGGAGCTGATGTGGAGGGCCTCCGTCTTATTCTGGAACAGGTACATGTCTGTGTACAGCCCACTCATGCACATGTGTAAAACCTTTCTCCACATCTCGGGAGTTGCATCTTTCCATACCCAGGCTCCCAATCTCATCTCTCTCAGCTGCCTTGGCTGCCAGTGATACGTGGCTGAGAAACTTCGTGATCACCCACTTACCAAAATATCCAATACCCTAACTACGGACAGCCCCTGGGTTTCTGCAGCCCTTTCTACTGGACATTTCCAGCTCTGAACCTGGGTCTCCTGGGCCTATGAATGGTGCTGCCTTAGCTGGATGTGGTGGGGTACTCCTTTCATCCCAGCACTCAGGAAGCAGAGGCAGGTAGACCTCTGAGTTGGAGACCAGCCTTGTCTACACAGCAAGTTCCAAGCCAGCCAAGACCCTGTCTCAAAAAACAAACAACCAAACAACCTTCCCCAAAAGGTGCTGCCCTACCCTGTCCCTATCATCTGGGGATTTGCCTCTCTCTACCCTAGAGGAGACTCCAGAATAAAAAGAAAGAAAGAAAAAGGCAATCCTAGAGAGGGGGAGCATGTCTCTTCTCCCTTGCCCTTCAAGCTGGTGCCCTTCCTCCCCATCAGAGAAGCAGACCTTGATGCGAGGTTTATGTACAGGAGACCAGGAAGCCATCAGCGGCTCTTAGCCTTCCTGCATGAGGGCTGCCTTCCGTGCCAGGGCCATTGGTTCCGGAGAAGTCAGTGGCCAGATGGCTAGCCTGGTCAGAGCTCTCTCTTCAAGCCTGAGAGTCAGTGGATGGGGCCTCAGCACAGCTGGGGTCTCTCGCAGCCCTTTCCTGTCTTGTGGTGGCGATGGCGCAGGTCCTGAGAATAGGTTTCGACAGCCAGGAAGTGGGCAGTGCTGCTGGCACTGTGGCAGGTGTCTTTGTCAGAGGTCCAGGCCTGTTCTCAGGCCACTCATGCGTGGATGGCATTGGCTACATCAGTAAACACCAGCCTGCTAGGCCTCTGCAGTGGGCCTTGGGAAGAGAGAGTGCCCTGCAGGGAGACAGGCGGGGGCATCAAAACCTTGACCAAAGCCAGTCTCTGGTCCAGTCGCTTCCACCCTCACTTCCTGGTGCCTGCTTTTGCCTGGTATCAGCTACGCCTTCTGCCTAGAATGCCCTTCTGCCAAGTTCAGTCTAGAAATGTGACCTGGCTCCAATGGCTCCTCCCTCCCAAGCCATTCCCAGCTTGCCCTGGACCTTGGCAGCAATTACTATGGGCTTAGTATTGAATTAATTCAGCATGTGTTCTTTCTGCCAGCAGGAAGATCTCACCTCTGGCCTTCTCACCCTCCATCAAGGACAGCCCCTCCCCCCATCAGCCCTTCATGGTCCTCGAGCTTTGAGGATTGGGAAAGTGGTGGCAAGTGGCCAGGTTACCTGGTGACTCAGAAGATAAGGGTATGGTTGAGGAGTGTTTGGCTTGGGTCTCCACAGCCCCGGACTGGCAGGCATTAGGATTCACCAGCCTACTCAGAGCTGTCTCTGCTGAAGAGTCTGAGCCCACTCACCACTCATGCAGGTCCACGGATCCTCATGGACTAGAGAAATCTAAGACTCCTTACCCCTCTCAGTCTTGCCTTTAGTTTTTGTTTGTTTTCCGCTTTCCCAGGTAGTACATGAGGGTAAGAATTTGGATGTCCATATGTCCACGAGAAAACTAGGCTCAGGGATCCCAGCTGGGCCTCCAAGATCTACAGGCTGTCAGAGTTCAGCCAGGCAGAACCCACAAAGCCTGGCTTTGCATGGTGAGTCCATGAGGGCCGGAGAACAATTCCAGCACTTTCTAAAAATATCTGAGGAGACCCACATACACAGAGCTGCCACCTCACCACCTGGCAGGGGATGGCAAAATGCATGGCAAGGATGGAGGGTGGGTTGTAGGAGACGGGACAGCTCCAGGAGTGGGTGGGGAAACTGGCCAGTGCCTACCTTGCCCTGTGTGGCCTGCAGGGAGGCAGCGGCCTGCATGGAGGCTGCATCTCGCCCATGTTCCAGGAGCTCCTGCTCCAGTTCGTCTTGCTCCTCCGTGGGGTCAAAGTTGTACATAGGCATGAGCTGGTGGCGTAGCTTCTCCAGCCTTGGGGGGAGGACAGAGGCTGTTTGAGGGTAGGATAGAGCCTTCCTCCCTCAGTCCTGGTGGCCAAGAGAGCCACACACCAAGTTTAAGGTACCCTAGATCTTCCCTCAGGATTCACTGATAGACATCTTTGAACCTGAAGTATCAAGCTGACTCTCAGATGGGCAGCCCTAGCACAAACACTAGCCATCCCAGGGTCTGGCTGTAGGATCTATGGGGACTGCCTGGGCCAGGAATCTACTGCAATCCCAGTCTCTATGGACTGAAGTTGAGAAGGGAGCCGGTGGCAGCCAACGTAAGCCGTCAGGGTAAAGGTAGCTGGATATTGATGACCCCCTACTCTTCTTTCCTTTCCCCACACCCGATTCCAGGGTTACACCTATTTTCTCAGAATCATATGCCTGCCTGCGTGTGAAAGCGGCTACCCCCAATCATGAGTGGGCTGAAGAGGCCTTGATCTCCACCCCCACACCCAGGGACAGGAGACTTAGTGCTGGGCCTCTTTCTCCTTTCACACTCACATCCCCTGGACCCTAGCCCAGCCCTTCCTGTAGGCTAAAGCTTCAGAAACCATCTGGGGAATTACCTCTTCTTCTTCCTGATGTATAAAACCTGCAAGAGAAGGAACAGCGTCAGATAGTGAGAAACGGAGATCCCCACCAACCAAGTATGTCCTCTTGATGGGAGAGCCGTAGAGGATAAAAAGTGGAACACTTGTGGGTCCCCATCCCAGTCAGACATGTATATCTTACATGTATGCTTCATATTTGCCCCACCCCCTGCCTCAATAAGGTCTTGCTATGTAGCCCAGGCTTGCCTGGAATTCCCTATGTAGTCTGCACCAGCCTTGAACTCTCCATCCTTCTAATTCAGTCTCTGAGAGCTAGAATTGCAGGCCTGCACACCCACACCCGGCTCCTTTGATATCTTCAGATGCCAACTGATCCCAAACTGAGTCTGCAGATTTGGAGATGGGGACCAGGCATAGAAAAACTAGTTAGGCCTGTCTAGAATTGACTGCTTCCAGCTCTCCAAATCCTGACTGACCTCCCACTCAGCATCTGCCTGGGACTCCTCAGTGCTGAAGGAGAAAGGGAGGACTCGGTGTGTCCCTTCCCCTCAATTCCCACTGAAACCACCTCTAAGTAAAACCCAGGACAGACCAATCACAGCCCGGCTGCAGAGCAGTAGCTCCAGGCAATGCTCGGCACAGCAGAGCCTTGGAACTCAGCTGTGCAGATCAGAACTCTGAAGCTAAGGGATCCTAAAGAAGTCCCTGGGTCCCTCCCTCCCTTGTCCAGACACAAGAGTTGACAACCAGATACTAACTAGAATTCACCAGCAGGAGTGGGAAACCTTGGTACCAAGCACCAAAGAGAGAGAAGGTGGGGATGTTTGGGAGACCATGCCTGGGTAGGGACTCCAAGGCCCACTGACAGCATCTGCTCTTCTCCAAGTTTTGAATATCAAGAATATGACAGCCAGGTATTGTCATGAATACCTTTGATCCCAGCACTTGGGAGGCAGAGGAAGGCAGATCTCTATGAGTTCAAGGCCTCGTGCTACATAGTGAGATCTTCCTTCAGAAAAACAAAAACAACAACAACAAAAAAACAAATCAACAAAAAGAATATGACAGCTTCTGCTTGGGGAAAACCACATCTTCGAGTTTGTCCTAAGCCCCTGTGGCTCGCACAATCTTTGTAATCAACTCAATAGCTTGAATCTGTTTAATTCTCAATCTGGCTGAGAGCTTTCTCAGCTGATCTCAAGTGGAAAAAAGCTAAAATGTCCCTTGCTCATCCACCTGCTCCAGGGAGTGACTCTGCTGTCCTATGGGTAGATGGAAGGGAAACTCGGGTCTAAGTCTCCCCAGCCCCCTTTCACCCTGAGCTCCAGCCACAGGACCCTGGTCTTGCTCCTTGACCTCGTGGCTTTTGATCCAAATCTGCCCCCTCTTCTGTGGTCTGTGACTCAGGAGACGGAAACTCCAGCCAGCTTGCAGGCCTTTGCCCTGCGGGCCCTCCGCCCCACCTGAGGACAGCTTCCTCTTCCTTTCCCAATCTCACAGCCTCTGACTGTCTGCCCAGCTGCACGTCTCCCAGGGATCTGCTGGGAGTTCTGCATCTGCCTGCACCACGCTCTTTTCATACTCCCCATGCGAGGCATGTGGCTGGCACTGACTCTTTCCATGCATCCAGGGCATGGCTCAAGGCTAGCACAAGGGAAAGGAAGAGGCATGGGAAACATTTCTGGAAGTCTTCCCCAGTGTGCCTTGGAGCTCTTCCCTGCCCTCCACTGTCTTTGTCTTACCACCTTCCCCTCTACCTTTGGTGGGAAGATCATCCACTCTGGCCTGAACGTCCCTTGGGGACAAAGAGTAAGGAAGCCTTATCAAATTCCCATGTCAAAATCTGAGACAGACTCTAAGCCATTTGCCCCTGAGGTTAGGGTATCTCAGGCTGTTTTAACCACCACAGGTGCCGAGGGGCAGCACTGCCATTCTTCCTCATTCCTACCCCAGGAAAGCTCTCCTTCCTGGCCTCCCTCTGCGTGTGATGCATCCTGGCCCTATTGCTGGCCAACAGTTGTTCCCTGGCATCCATCTGAAACCTGCAGGGCCCATATGGCAACCCTAGTTTAACCCTAGCTCTAGTCAGGCCTTGGATGACTAGCCTTGCCTTTTGTGTGTGCGAGATTGTGGGTTGTGTGTGTGTGTGAATGTGTGCGTGTATGCATTGTTTATTTGTTTTAATCCCACTGCTGAAGACTGAACCTAGGACTTTGTGCCTGCTATACATGCTATACACTTGACTAACTGATCTACATCCCCGTGGCCCTGTCCAGCCCTGTAGTTATATCCACATGTTCCTGGGCTGGCCACCCATTGCCTGTAAAGAACAATGGGCAGAATGTCATTATTACTAGGCCTTCTAGGGGACTCCAGGTGTACCCCACTTTCCCTCGTCTTAACTTGTACAATCACTCGTGGCCCTTCAGTGACATTCTTTGGTCTGTCACTGTTGAAGGATACTTACAGTGTTCTTCTAGCTCACCTCTGTTCTGATGGCTACCTGCCATGGCCCTTCCTGTGACAATGAGGTCTGGCTCCTACCTGGAGTCAGAACTCGAATGTTTCATCCCAGCTGTCTGCGACCACCTAGCCTACATAAAACACCTTGCCTATTAACCCATTCTTCATAAGAAACACAAGTCAGGTCCCCTCTCTTGTCGCTTCTGGCTCTGTTGTGTCCCAAGGGTAAAGGAAGACAGTCAGTAAATAATTGCCAAACGAATACATAAAAGAACTGCTAACAGCCTGCCATGCTAAAGCATCCCGCCCAGACTCTGTTGCCCACAAAATAGCTCAACCACCTTCTGGTCTCTACTGCAATTGAAACTCCCACACTCCTTTGCTTCACTGCCCTGCTTGTTGCTCACAGAAACTCCTATCTGCTTCAAAATCTACCTACCAAGACCCCTCCCCAGTCTCAATCTTTACCCCTCCCCAGTCTTTACCCCTCCCCAGTCTCAATCTTATATGCCCCAGCTCAACACACCACGTATTATTCAGACTTGTTTCTGGCTCTTCCAATTAGAATTGCTTTCTGGGCCCCGGTAAGTAAATCTTGGGAGTAGGTGGGAGGGAATTGCATTATCATTAATGCACCATTGTCTTCTAATTAGGGTGTCTGTAAGTCTAAACACTAATCACCCTCCCCCAAAGGACCACCTTCTGGGCCTTCTCCAGCTCTCCCCAGCTCTCACCATGGCCACAGCCAGGCCAATCACTGTGATGATCCCAAAAGACAGAAGCATGGTACCCACACCAGCTGAACCACCTGCCATATCAGGGATTCTGGTGCCATTGAAGCTTGTGGTTTCTGGGCTGAGGGTGTTAGTCTCTGTGGTAGACCCTTCAGTGGCAGGTTCCAAGTCAGGCTCTGTGGTGGGTGGGTGGCTGCTGAACCAGTTCTGAGTAGCTGGGACCCTGGAGTTCATGCTGATGCTGGGAGCCTGCCAGTGCTCAATCAACCTGCCCACTGACTTCTGACGTGAGGGGTGTCCAAGGCTGTAGCTCCCACCAATATGATGACCACCAGCACATCCAAATCTTTAGCAGGAGACCCCTGCCTTCCTGGGCTCTAGAAAGGCAAGAATAAAAGCAGGAGTTACAGCAGGGGCATGGCCTGAGATAAATCCTCTAGAGTCTGGAGGCACTGAGGAAGTAAAGGTTTCAAGATGGAGTAAGTCAAGTTTAGGGAGTATTAGGACAGAGGCTTTGCCTATGGTTCCTATATGGATGCAGGGACATGAAAACATGATTATATTGATCATATATGGAAGATAGAAGATGCAGAAGGCCTGAAAGGAAAAGTCCACCCTTGCACAAATATCTCTGTACTCTCTATTTCTCCTCCTCCTACCTCCTAACTCCCTACACCCCATGCACCTCTCATCCTGCTTGGGAAAAAAACTGCAGCCTTTACCTTGCTTGAAGGGAAACACTTGCCTAAGATGCAGAAAGACCTGATTTTGAATCCTGGGCTCACAGAATAATCCCAGGCAAGTCCCCACTTTTCTCTGTGTCTAGCCCCTCCCCACCCCCCAGTGGAAATGGTAAAAGCAATCCCATGCTGTGGTAGGGCTAGTTAGAATGAACAAGTCCCTCAGGGGGGACGTTCCCAGTAGGGAGAGAAGTTAGCTGAGCACAAGGCCTGTCCACAGGAATCTCCATCACTACCACCCACAAGCCAGGAGGAGGAGGGCACAGGAGTCACTGGACCTGTGTGACCCAGGCTGTGTGTGGTTGGGGCTGAGGTGGAGCTGGCGCTGAGACACCAAGAGGCAGAAAGGACAGACTGAGCTAGGTCCTCTGGCAGGGGGGCAGTTGGCAGGGGTGGTCACTGGACCGACCCCTGTCATTCCTAGAAGTAAGGCAAGGAGTTACATCTGCAAAGGCAGTTAGGGAATACCCACTTTGAACCGCCTTCTCCTGTTTCTCTTCTATTTTGGAACAAGAGAGTGGGAGATCACTGAGCCCTGTGGGTCTTAGGTAAAGCAGGGTGGGGAGGAGTCCTAGCAGAGGCACAGAGGGGCAGACCTAGAAAAAGAAAGGATCCTTAGCTTATGGCTACATACATGTTTCTCTGGGTGGCTCATAGGTGTGCATGGGATACCTCCTCTTGCAGGTGCAAGATTATGTGTGAAAGTGAGCACATACCCATCATGGTCCCCTAGGGAGGAGCAAAACTGGCAGAAGGTCATGCATGGAGTAGACTTATTCCTTTCTGACCTCTCCTGCTTGGCTCAACAAGAAGTCTCAGGTTCACTTCTGAGCTTTGCCACTGATCCCAGCCATGACCTTGGATCAGACCCTTAACTTGCTTTGAGTCTCGGTTTATTATGAGCCAAAAGGAGAGAAGGCATCCTGCTGACTATTTTCTTGGCCAAAGGGGAAGGAAGAACACTGGGGTGAAACTGGTGGGCACCGCGACCTCCAAGAAGCTGCATGCCATTCTCCATCAGGTCTCTGAGTCCTCCCCGCCTCAGTCCCCACGCCCGCCTCCACGACCCTGATTCCTCCATTCTTGTTCAGAAGCAGCCGAGCTCAGGCACTTACTTAATCCTCTCCGGGACGAGGAGCTCAGTCTGAGAAGCTAAGAGTGGTAGCGACCGGCAGGCGGGCGGGAGGCGTGGGCGGGGGGGGGGAACACCCAGGCCCCGGCTTTGGAGGCGACAGGTCCGACCCAAGGTCCGCCTTCCCTGAACGCAGGGATCAGCTAGTATTAGCCTGCGCCGGCTGACAGCCTGAGCTGGGGTGGGCTGGGTCCGGACCATGGAGGGGGTGGGGTTAGGATGAGCAGCCTCGGGGGATCCCCAGGAGCCAGAGAGCCTTGCCTCCCGCCCCCTCCGCGCCTCTTTGTTCTGATTGGTCAACAGGCCTAAAACCCGACCAACATTGGCCTACTCGCCTGTCGTTCGGATATAGCTCCGCCCCCAGCGGGAGCTGGGAGCTGAAATCCGACCGTGAGAAGAGATTCTCGGAGACTACCTCTGACCCTGGTGACCTGCCGGAAGTTGGGCAGTGGACCGTAGGTGGCCAGATCCTTTCTGGGCCAGAATTCGGGCTCCTGGCCAGCTCCACGAGCACTGGGACAGTCTTGTAAGCAGAAAATGCTTAGGTGCAGAGATTTGATGAGAGCAGTAGATTCGATCTTTGAAGCCTAAATTGAACTCTGGCTTGAACAGCAAACTGCTTCTCTTCCTTTTGCCTCCACTTCCTGCTTAGATAGGAACCCTGATGAAAGGGCTTTTTGGTAAATTGTTGGTAAATGACTCCAACTGTAGGGCTATAAATGGCGAGTCTTCAGTCCAGAGATGTTGGGAGCAGAATGGAATTATAACGGAGTGACATTATACTATAATTGTGTACCCCGACCCAAGCAAGCCTATACTCCTCATAACAGCTTCCATCCACAGTAAAATTCATCTCAGGACCGAGGCACTAATTCCCTCTACTCCAGAGTTAGATTCCCCAGCCCTTTAACCCCCCTCCCAACTATGGTCCTCTAGACAAAGTATACTGTTGTGTTGTCCAGGATGGCCTGCTACTCACTATGTAGCCCAGGCTGGCCTTGAAACAAGCCAACCCTCCACTCCCTGGGTGCTGGGATTTTGAATTTTAATTGATTTTTATGTGTAAGAATGTTTTGTCACCATGTATATTTGTGCACCATGTGCACATGAGCACGCGTGTGTGCATGTGTGTGTGTGTGTGTGTGTGTGTGTGTGTGTGTGTGTGTGGTGCTTGAGGAAGCCAGAAGAGGGCATTGAATCCTTTGGTACTGGAGTTACAGACTGCTGTTAGCCTCTGTGTGGGTGCTGAGAATTAAACCCAGGTCCTCTGGAAAAACAGTCAGTGCTCTTAACCACTGAGCCATCTCCCCAGAACCCCTTTTACTGGAATTTATAGGTGTGCACCAGTACACCCAGTACCCAACCCTGTAGCAGACTTTCTAGGACCACCAACTCCCCCATCATGTCTTGGAGACTTATTATTAGTTATGAATCTTGGCTTTAGTTTAGGCTTGTCCCACTAGCTCTTATAACTTATATTAACCTGTGTCTCTTCATCTACATTTTGCCTAAGCCTTTTTTTTTTTAAACCTTTCTTTCCTTCTGTATGTCCTACTCTGTGTCTGTGTCAGGCAGGTGGCTGGTTGGTTGGCTGGCCCTGGACACTTCTTCTCTTTCTCCCTTGAGTCTAGATTCCTTCTCCTACTTATTCTCTCTGCTCACCAGCCCTGCCTATTCCTCTACTGCCTAGCTATTGGCTGTTCAGATTTTTATTAGATCAATCAGGTGCCTTAGGAAGGCAAGGCAAAACAGCAAAACATCTTTATATAGTTAAACAAATGCAGCATAAACAAAAGCAACACATCTTTACATCATTAAACAAATTCGGGGCTGGAGAGATGGCTCAGTGGTTAAGAGTGCTGCTTGCTCTCCAAAGGTCCTGAGTTCAATTCCCATCAACCACATGGTGGCTCACAACTATCTGTAATGAGATCTGGTGCCCTCTTCTGGCCTGCAGGCATACATGCAGAATACTAAGAATATTTTATACATAATAAATAAATAAATAAATCTTAAAAAAACAAATTCAACACATCTTTACATAGTTAAACAATTATTCTGCAGCACAAACAAATGTAATACATTTGTTTACAAATATTCTATTAAACAAATATCCTATTCTACAATACAGCCCCCTCCCATTTTCCCCCCAATTTTTTATTTTTTACTTTTTTGAAACAGGGTTTTCTGTAGCCCAGTCTAGCCTTGAAAGATGAGCTTCTGGTCTCTGTGCCTCCACCTTTTGAGAGCTGGGGTTTACAAGTGCATATCACCATATCCCATTGATGGGCACCAAACCCAGAATTTTGTGCATGTTAGGTGAGCACACCAACAACTGAGCTACCCCCCAATGTGCTATGTTTTATTTTCAAAATTTTTAAATTTTGTTTCTTAAAATTATGTGTATGTGTGTGGGGGTAGGTATGTACAGGTGAGCGCAGGTGCCGCCTGAGGTACTTGGAACTGAAGTCCTCTGCAAGAGCAATATGTGCTTCTAACCGCTGAGCTATGCCTTCAAGGTTTTCTCCCACCTTTTAAATTTTGAGACAGGTTTTTACTAAATTTCCCAGGCTGGCCCTGAACATATGATCTTCCTGCTTCGGTCACTCCAGGAGCTGTGGCTACATGCCTGTGCAGGTCCTGCAACTGCTATGAATTTTATAAAAGATGCAACTAAAGCCTAGAAAGGCCTGGGCACTTAAACAAAGTTAACCAACGAGTTGCCAACAAAACCAGGATTCAAATCCAGTTTCCCAGTATTCGCTTTTCTGGTCCATATTTTATGTGCATGTGAGGTCAAAGGGGTCTTTATATGTCTAGTCCCTTCCCGAAAACAGAGACTGCCCTCAAACACTGAAACCCAACCACACGCTGCTAGACTTAGCTTACAAGGTGTTAGAACAGCACCCTTCCTCCCCATCTAGTCTTGGTTCTCAAACCCAACGCACATGGGTGACATCCTCGCTGTTTGTTTCTGCCCATACACCGCCCCTACTGGAAAGGAAAAACCGTGTGCTTGAAGCAATCACTGCAGGCTGGAGCCACAGCTCTGCTGCGACCTTAAGGAAGACTAGTGGGTCTGGGACCCTACAAAGCACCTCACACACCCCTGCACTTTCCTCTTAGTGGGGCTGCGGGTGGGTGCCAGTCAGCTCAGCCTCCCCGACCGCCCTCTCGTAGTCTTTAAAGGCGGAATTTATCGCTGTAGGAACCCTAGTCTAGGGGAACGTGGTGCACCCGAGCACTTTCTCAACAACACTGAGACGGAAACAAGGTGCCGAGGGAGTGCACTGCAGAATACGCATATCCGGGGGCCGACCCTGGTGCCGGTTCCTGGTGCCTTTGTGTAAGTAGGGCAAGCGTTCATTCCCTCAACCGGGTATGCACTAGCAGTAGAGATCGGGATAGGAGTGCATGGCCGCAATGTTGACTTTTGAGACCAGGCCGGTCCTATACCCTCACAGTCGGGGCAAATGGCTCGGAGAGAGGCACGCTTACCAGTGTCGTTGATGATAGTGCCCTTGCGTATTTGGGATGGAAGTTGTGTTGTTGAGACTTGGAGCTTTGCTTCCTTTCGTACCTGGGAACAAGTTGCTTCTTTCCTCTGAAGCCCCGTCTTTGAGGCTGTGGTTGTTAGCAAGTGCTCAGCAGATGTTAGTAAGTTTTCAGATAACTTATTTATGTTAACTTGAGTGTAACAAATTTTCAGCCTTCAATTCATGCTAATGACTAGGGTTATGGGTTAAATTGGAGGGAAAAATTCAGCTTCCAAGCAATGATGGTGCAATACAGGATGTGAAGCAAAGCTCCGAGCATGTCAGTCCCCTGCCCTCCATTAATGAGTTCTGGTGTATGGTGAACTGTTGTACAGGCCCTTGACATCCATTGGTTAAGGCACCAGTCACCACAGAGCTGGTGTTACTTCCCCCACATTATGGATGCTCAAACTGGTAGTCAGAAACAATGATTTGGCTGAGCTCACATACACTGGGGTCTGACATTAGCCCTACTCCCAAGCCCACACCCTGACTATTAATAGGAACCAAGCTCTACCAGTTAAACCTACTTCATCTAAAAATAATAATAATAATTAATAATAATAATAATAATAATAATAATAATAACTGGCCAAGACAAGGAGAAATCAAGTAGGTGGTTGAGGGTGTGAACATAGTCCAGGAGTGACAGACTAAAAAGCACACTCTTTTCAGGCAGCTTTTGAGTCTTTCCTCATGTCCTTTAGGGTGACAACAGCATCTGAGGAATAAAACACCAGAGAACCAGAGCTCATGACTTCTGCAGCCAGCCCAGCCTAGGGGTCACCCCGGCACCTCCCTCAGTGACTGGTATCACAAGGGAGACTTAGGAACTTGCAAACCTTTCTCTAAAACATGAAACTTTGGGGGCGAATACTTTGGACCCTCCTATCTGGTTCCAGGGGAAGGAGGGGAGCCCCCCAAGGCTGGGCCCCCAACTCATGGAAGCCTCGTTCATCTCTGTCTGGGCAGTTGAATGCCACAGAGGTGGTCAGCCACTGGACACAGGTCTTTGAGCAAAGAGGTATCCCAGAGGCCCGGAAGTCCAGTGAGTACATCGTGGCCCATGTTCTTGGAGCCAAAACAGTTAAGTGCCATGTTGGGGATAAAAAGAGGGAGGAAGGAAAACTCTGAGGAACAGATATGGGAGGCGGGGTGGGGTTGCTATTTTATTTTGTTTGCCTCAGGGTGCTTAGCAGAGACTGGTGGAATTTTACTGAGCAGATGTTTCAGGCAGATATTCGTTCACCCAACAAACGGTTACAGTGCATTCCAGGCTCTGCAGGCCCAGGGAGGACTAAGTGGCTAGTGTTGAGTCCAGAGTCTTGAGTCCATTGTCCACACAAGAAACCAAGGGAGCCAGCCACTCACGTTCTCCATGGGGACAGTTTCAGAGCCTGAGACCAGTACTTTGGACCAAGCCACTGACCCCTAAACAACTGCAGTACATCCAGGAACTGTGTAGTCATCGATTACAGAGGTAAGCAGCCATGGACAGATCTGAGAACTCTTGAGTTAGGAACAGAGAATCATCCTTCCCTAGTCCCGCCAAGTTATGGTCATAGAGGCGTAAAGTGTCTAATGACTAGAGATCTGTTGGGGTGCGGAAGTGGCAAGAGAGGGGCTGATATAGTAAGTTTAAAGAAGGGAAGAAGGGAAGGCCTGACTGTGTCCTAGGGTATTGCAGACGGGAACCTGCCTTGGCCACAGTCATTGTCACCTCAGCTCTGGTCTTGTTAGTCCTGGTTCTGGTACTGATGACCTCCCTGAATGCTCCTCTTGCAGGATGCCGGTGCAGTATATCCTTGGGGAGTGGGACTTTCAGGGACTCAGTCTGAAAATGGAACCCCCAGTGTTCATTCCTCGGCCAGAGACGGAAGTGAGTATATCACTGAGACAAGTCAGGATGGAGATGAGAAAATGGGAAGGTACCTGTCTTGCCCCAGACTTCCTCCAGGGGGTGCTGGGGCCCCATGACTGCCATTCACAGGGGCAGTGCCCTTCCACACTTCCTTCTTGCTGGCTAGGTTGGCTGAGCCACGGTAGAAGACTCCTCTTGCCTTCTTCCTTTGACTCTCTTCACATCCCAAGCCTCCACCCAGCTCCAAGGACTGGAAGTGACATAGAATGCTCCAAGTGTTGTCCCAGCGCGTCACTCATGGTGGCCATTCCTTAGGAGCTGTCCTGTAGGCCCATGGCCGACTCGAACCATAGGAAATAAATGGCCTCCAGCAACTTAGAGAACAGGGAGAAGTAGAGAGGGCACCTGGGGGCCCGGTATGAGCAGTGTGATTTTAGAGGCGGTTGCTGCCGGCTCAGATGATGAGAGTGTTGGCCTGCCAGGCCAGGGTATCTGTGACTGGGTGACCTGCGTAGGTCTGTTGTCTGGTCAGGTGATTGTCTATGTCAGTCCCTCAAACGGCCAGAGCTGGGGATTGTGTGGCCCATACATGCTGTCCCTTGGGGACACACCCTGATCTGGGAGCCATGTTTCTCTGTCCGTCTTACAATGCTCCCTTATTTTGTTGATGGCAGAGCTGGGAGCTAGAAGTGGACTCTGGTGTGATGTGGGGCTGCAGAGGGGATGCTGAGCAAAATCTGAGGGCGCTAGACTCTGGAGAAGATTGTTTCTGGGAAGATTTCTTGGCAAATAAACATTTTTGGGAAAAGTCCATCCCCTTCCACTTTTGCTAGCCAGGGCCTCTGAGCTGTCTTTCCTTCACCCTTTCAGTCTCTTTCCCTTGGTCAAGATCTTTCTGGAGAGATGGCTCAATGGTTAGGAGCACTGGCTGCTCTTCCGGAGGATCCAGGTTCAATTCCTAGAGCCTACATGGTGGTTTATAACCATCTCTAACTACAATCCCATGGGATCTGATATCCTCTTCTGGCCCCTGTGGGCACTGCATGCACACTGGACGTGGGCATGCATACCAGCAAAATACTATGCATATTAAAAAATCCGCTGACCACCTGGAGTACCCCCTTATCATGTGGTTGAAAGACTGAACTTCACCTCATTCCCCAAAATTGGAGCAGGAAGTCTGAGGCCTTGAGAAGTTAAAGAGCTATCAAGGAAGGGACCCATGGGCTGTACCCGAACTTCTGACTCTTTCCTGTTTAGTACTGACATAACCTGGGACGAGGTACAGACACTCAAAAACAGGATGTAACCTGTCATCTTCAGGCTTTTGGAAGATTGCCCTGTAGCTTTCTCCAAATACCTGACTTTGGGCCAGGAGATCACTCGCCATGCGTGGAGACTGTCAAGGCTCAGACATAGAAGGGCAGCTATCATGGTGGTAACTGGTGTGTGTGTTTGGATTCTGGGCGTTGGGTGTGAGCTTTTGGCTCCCGTGTGCCCCACCCACTCTCGGGGTGTCCGGGCCAGGAAGGCAGCTTTGCTGCTTGAGGAGGGGAAGAGTGAGGATGCTGTGGTTGGGGGGCCAGGCCTGCCTCACTGTACAGACATTTCTGAGAACTCACCAGGTTCGCCCCAATGTGAAGCCACATCAGGCAGGGGTGCTTTACTAAGAAATTGAGAGGACGTGGCCTGTGGCAGAGAGTAGAGAGATTGGGTGCAGGGGAGGGGTCACGGAGTCTGTATTCTCTATCCATCAAAGGGCGGTTTTTGCTGGTGGGTGTGAAAGTCTGAAATGCAAAGTTGCAAGTGGCTTGTGGCCTGATGAGTTTTATTTTCCCTGGGGGGGAGTGAGAGGGTGACCGAGTCTCCTGTATGGCAGTCTGTACAGTGGGAAACTGAAGTCTGGGGTGTGAGCCATTCCATCCCCATCTGTGTGGTATGACTGTATTGGCTGTGGGAGCCTAGTGCCATCACTGTTTTAGGGAGGCCATACACCTGACTGGTGTCAACCCACCAGGGAGATGATCCTACTAGAGGGTGCTCATGGGAAGCCCTCTGAGCCCTTGGTTGCCTCTATAAGGCTTATGCAGTCTCATTGGGAGCACTGGCTTGGCAAAACCACCCACTGCTCTTTCCCTGCCTCTGACTTCTATTTCTCTTATCTGTCACCCCATGTTTTGAATCCTTCCTGGATTCAGTTGGAACAGATGATCTGGGTCTGTGACCAGCTTGGCTCAGATCCTTCTCAAAGAGCCAAGAGTGTTAGGTAGAGGGAAGTTCTTTATTGCCTAGGAAAGAATTATCTAGACTTTCTGAATGTAATCTCAACATAGATAGTCCCCAGATGGTCTGATCAAGATGAGCTTTCCATGGTCTGTGGTAGAAAGGAAGGTAAGAGGCCACTGGTGTCAGTGAGGGCTCAGTCTCTCAGCCCTGCCCCAGGTGGCCATTTGCATGGATGGTGTGTGTGTGTCTGAGGTCAGGGATGCCTCTGTGAGGTGGCTAGCCAGTGTGGGCTGGCTGAGGGGTCATCCTCCAGCCAGAGTGGGCTGTTTGTGGCCAGGAAACCCAGAGAAACTCACACCCCTAACATAGGCTGTCATTTTGCTGGCCTTTAAGCCTGCTGCCTTTACCACAGCCTTTCAGTCACAGTCCTAGATTGTGAGCTGTTCGCCGGCCATAAGCCCAGTTTGGTGAACACACCCAGTGCTCTCCATTCATCCCTGGCACAGGACTGAACCTATAGACAGTAGTGCACAATGGGCTTGGATCGGGGCAGGCTGGTCCAGCTCTCCTCTCTGTCTACTTTGGACTTGTCACCTTTGGTATGAATGAGCATTGCCACTGAGATTGGGGCCCTAGGAAGGACAAAATGCTTTTGAGACTCAGGAGGACAAACTTAAAATGAAAGGGGGTTTGGATGATCTGATGCTGTTTGCTCCACTGGGCCTGGTCTTCTCATAATTTAATATCACAAGAGAGACAACCCCTGTCCTAGATCTTCAAGTCAGGCTGAAGATCTTTGGGTTGTAGAGATGCAACCAGTCTGCAGAATGAAGATGTTCTAAAGAGGTAACTATGTCCCTCAATCTATCAGACCCCAAAAAAGTAGGGATTTCTGGAGAAATCTCGTGCACTAGTCAGCAGGGAGCTTGTGTCCCACAAAGGGATCTCACAGTCCTAACAACTTGTCAGACTGAAGCCTAGGCAATGATGACTTGGTGGTGGGCAGGACCACACCTTGACCGGATGCCTAGACTTGCATATCCTTGGCCCGCTGTTTAAATTTTGATCTCACTTCAGGAATCTGAGATGGACTTGAAAGATTTGCTGGATTTCTTTGTCCCTCCTCCCAGTGTGGCCTCATTGAATAAATTTCTTCCCTTTCCCTTTCCCTTTCCCTTTCCCTTCCCTTCCCCTCTACTTCCTCTCCCCACTTCCTCTTCCCTCCTTTCCCCTTCCCTCCCATAACCTCTCCTCCCCTTCCCTCCTCTCCATTCCCCTCCCTCCCTTCTCGTTTCCTCTCCTCCCATAACCTCCCCTCCTTTCTGCCTTCTACTTTTAATTTGGCTCTTTTTGTTGGCTTATTGAGGATGGGTGGCCAGGTCTGATTTGGGGCACAGTTTGTAACCTCCAAGTCTGATAACAGAGACACTTTAGAGGGCCAAGGAAGGCTTCCTTCAAAGGCTTTCACCTACTGCGTTCCTCCCAGTTTCCTGAGCCTTGAAGGGTCCCTCTGCCCGTACCCAAGGGGGTTATCTTTGAGAAGACAACCTGCAGTATGCTTGGTCCCCCACTCTCCTCTGGGTAGAAACATTTCAGCTCTGGACAACAGCATCCTTCACCCTTCATTCCTAGCTCACCGTGTGCTGATTACTATGTACAGTCCCAGTGGGCATCAGATGGTGGGCAGGACCCTAAACCCTCTTGCGTTCCTGCTGATGATTTCTGAAAGTATACTTTTGCTGCAGAAGTGGGTACCGTCCAGACAGGCTCTCACTACACCTGTGCCCCTTTACCATGTTCTGTGTGTGCCTCAGCCACCTGCAGGTATGAGACGTGGACAGAGGTGTGTCCCTGCCCCATGAAGGTAACTGCTTGTCCCTTTGGTCTAGGAGTCTTCTGGGAATTCCCAAACACAACTCTGAGGGTACACCAGCCACCCCTGATTTATTTATTTTCCCCCCATAGTACTAGGGGTGGAACCCAGAACTTTACATATGCTAGGCAAGTGCTCTTCCTTTGCGCTATATCCTCAACCCCAAGCCTTTGATTCTTGACCACTACGAGCCACAGCTCAGGCTCTAGGTAGGGCCTTGACCCGTGGGTGTTTCTTTATGAGCCAGTGGTGATGATCAACGTATTAGTACTGTCTCTAGAAGGATAGATAGGACCAGGAACAGAGGGATTGGCCATCAAATATGGTTCTCAGCATTGCTGTGAGTATAATAATGGAAAATGTCCGGACAGGCATAACTAGGGTTGATTAAGTGCATGTAGGCAGATAAGGGGTCAGGTGTATGACTCTGACTAATTTTTACTGTGTTCTTGAAGGCAGTGCGCAGTTTTGCAGATGAGTAAACTAAGGCATGCAGGGACAAAGTGATCCACTCAGGTTCTTGCTGATGTCAGAATCATTTTGGCCTTGACAGTTCCCACCTGTCTGTCTTCACCAGGAACCAACTGCTTGGACCTCTTTTTAAGGCTCCCCAGGAGCAAGATGATACCCAGTCTAATCCAGACCCTCTGCCTTCCAGGAACTGGTTGAATGGGTTTTAGAGGAAGTGGCTCAGAGACCCCCTGCAGTGGGAGCCCAGAGTGGTCCCCTCATTCTGGAGGTGGGCTGTGGATCAGGAGCCATTGCCCTCAGCCTGCTGAGTCAGCTCCCTGAGGTAAGCCCCCTCAGCTTTCCTCCGCCCCGCCTTTATCAGACATCGAGATAGAGTGAGATAGTCACTCACTGTCCCTTCCATTGACCCTTCACCCACATCCTTCTTCTAGAAGCATTGAGGGAAAGTGGCCAGAAAAGGAAGGTGTGCCCAGCCCAGCAGGGCGATCACCTCTGCCTTCCACTCCTGTCTGTCTGTCTGGAGCCTAACTATAGGAAAATTTTGTTCCATGTTTCTTTTGAGGAGCTAGGGAGGAGTTCTCAGACAGGCATCTCCCAGAACTCCACCTCTCTTCCTTTGTTCTTGGGGCAGAGTCAAGTCATTGCTGTGGATAAGGGAGAAGCTGCTGTTCGTCTGACCCGTAAGAATGCTCAGAGGTATATGGACCAGGAGGTCCAGAGGGCCAGCACTGGGGAGTTGGACTTGGGGGCCTGGTCTTCACCTTTATTCTAGTATCAAACCCACTTCTGTCTGCCTTCTGCTCTTGAGGGAGAGGTGCAATGAGGGTTGCCTGGCGTTGGTCCCATGGCTTTATGGATGGACGGACTGTGAGCAGTGGCTGTATTGCTGGTCCAAGAAGGGCTCATTTCCCTCCTGGTCCTTGAAGCCAAGGGTAATGGCTTACATCCTATGCTCACCGCCACCTCCCCATCTCTCCAGGCTTCAGTTGCAGGACAGGATTCGGATCGTTCCCCTTGATATAACTTCAGGTATATCCCCTCTGCCCATGTTTTTGGGGTGGGGATCCTGGATAGAGGAATTTCTGGTGGGTGAGGCACTGCAGAAATGGGGTAAGGGTTTCCCAGTAAGCATATCTGTGGACCAGTGGACCATCTCAGATTAGCCCTTGCTGAGGACAGACAAGGAACTGTTGCTGTCTCCTTAGCTGACCTGACCCATGAAGGTCTTTTGGGGAGTGGGCGGGGTTTCTTTGTGTAGCCCTGGCTGTCTGTCGGCCTCTGCCTCAAGAGTGGCGAGAATAAAGGTGTGTGCCCCCACCACCCAGCAACAAGGCCTTTCTTTATCTTTGGATTCCTATGACTGATAAGTTTAACTAAGGTGTGTTTACTGGCAAGCCATGAAGAGATTTTCAAAGGAAAGCAGTTCAGAGCCAGGAACCTGTTATCTTAGCAGTGGGGGAGGCAAGAGGATTGCTATGAATTCAAGGCCTGTCTAAGGAGCAGAGTGAAGTCTAGACTAGCTTGGGATACAAGGTAAAACATCACACACACACACACACACACATACACACACACACACAAAATCAAACCAGCAACAACTAAGAAAGAAAATTTTAGGACCAAGACACTGTGAGCCTCTCTGTCTCCACCTGGCCTGGAAGAGGTGGTCAGGCCGAGCCTGGCTTGTGGGCTGCTTTGCAGGAGCCTCAGGTTTCCAGCTCCAGTTCTATTCTTCTGTTACTCATAGGGTCCCCGAGTTTTGTGGGAGTGTGATCTGCCTGGTTTAGCATCTGGTACAAGTGGGACCCGGACACAGCCATAAGGGGTTGGCTGAGGGCCGGCCTGCCCTCCCTATGCTTTCAGAACATACTGTTTATAAAGCAGAGAGTAGCAAGGCCAGGGGGCTGCAGAGCGAGAAGCCCTTCCTCTGCCTGTGAATCAGGGAGGGTTTTCTGGAGGTGGCACTTGAATATTGCTTACTGAGGAGGCCTTGACAGGGAGCAGAGAGAATGCGGACATGCTAGGTGAAAGGCTGCCTGTCAGAACATGTCCACTTCTGGCCAGCCTGCTAAGTAGAGACTCTGGCTACTAATCTTCAAGTTTGGCCAGGTCTAGAGACAGGCCCACAGTATGACTTGGGAAGAGGGACTGCCCAAGGGACAAGATGGCAAGTGGAGCTACCAACTTTCCCTTCTCAGTGGACCACTCCATTCTATGTATCCATTTCTTTGTCCACAGAAGGGTGTTGGACACACCTTTTGCCCTGGGGTCCCATAGACTTGGTGGTCAGTAACCCTCCCTACGTCTTCCACAAGGACATGGAACAGCTGGCACCAGAGATCTGCAGGTACAGGGTGGGTGGAACGTTAGAGAAGCTCTACTGGGATCCCTCTGTGCCGGAGGACTTCTGTCTGGAGAAAAGAGGTGTGGCCTGGAGGGACAGCAGTGTTGAGAGGCGCACTTTAGTGCCACAGCCTTACTGGGACAGTTTTTGCCCTTGCACGTCTGACTCCTGGAGGTCCCTAGCCTCTCTGAGCCTCCGTTTCTGCTTTGAAAAGCGGTAGTGCTTGCAGGACCACGGGAAGGACATCAGGCATCGTGATAGAAGGCACTTATAGAGGAATGTGCACCAGAGAGGGAGGCTGCCCCATGATGACTTAGTGGGAAAGCCATCCTGCATTTACAAGGACGGGAACCCCAGTGTAACCACATGTCCCTCCATAAGCCCTAGTGACACTGGGTAGATGCTGGCTCCTCTTTTCTAGGCTCATAGAAGTAGTCAGATTAAGAGCAGGAGCAGCTGGGTTCTGAGAGAGCCTCATGCCCTAAAGGCTGTCAGTGGGACTCCCACATCCGTCTGGCCCTGCTGGGGGGGGAGGTCTGCAAGAGCGAGCAGGAAGGTAAAACCTGCTGTCCATTTAGGAACCGCTTGCTAATGGATCCTCAGCTTACCTCTCCGCCCAGGGTCTAAGTCCCAGGCCTTTTGTGAACGCCCCCTGGCCTGTCGACCCTTTCACCTACTCTACCTCAGTCTCTCACCTGCCAGTGTTTTCCCATTCAGCTATGAAGACCTGGTAGCCCTGGATGGTGGTGAGGAAGGCATGGACATCATTACCCGCATCTTGACCTTAGCTCCCCGGCTATTGAATGCCTCTGGGTATGGATGCCACCTCCACTTCCACTGTGATTGACATGTCTTGGCAATCATTGTTCCCCTGCCTCTTGCAGTCCAGATGATGTAGAAGCACAGGTCCTGGCCCTACCTAGCTGAGCTGACCTCTCTTTCCACCATGTAGAAGCATCTTCTTAGAAGTGGACCCAAGACACCCAGAGCTTGTCAGCAGCTGGCTTCAGAGCCGGCCCGACCTGCGTCTTAGTCTTGTGGCTGTACGGAAAGACTTCTGTGGGAGGTAAGGCTACAGCTCCCGTCGCCGTACTCCTTCCGTGCTCTCTAGCAGTCCCCACCACTTGTGCATTCCTTAGAGCATAGATGATACCCAGATATGCATCCTGTCTCCCCAGGCCCCGGTTCCTGCATGTCCGGAAGTCTGCAGCATAGTGTGGCTACTCTGTGAACAGCTGGCCAGGATTCCAGTCTGCTGGGGGCCTGACTGGCCCTGCATGGAATACTGCTCAGAGGGAGGCAGTAATGCTGTCCAGAACCACAGGCATGGCCCATGGTTCTGCGATTCCCCACGATGGATGTTGCTAGGAGACTTGGAAATAAGGATGGAGTGTTCTTCCTGGGGCAGCAAAGAACAGAGACTCAAGAGCTGGGTTTCAGGCCCAGCTCTTTCTCCTCAGTGTCACAGGCTACTTGTTGTTCCTGTGGTGAAACTGCTGAGAAGATATTGGGAAATGTGGCCAGTTAAGTACCGAGAGAACAATAAATGGTAAACCAGCGTTTGTTAGCAGTATCTGTGGGCCCTTGTCCTCTGTATAGGATTAGGCCTGAGAGCCTCCTACTCCAGTAAGTCAAGCAGACTGTGTGATAGGGGTGGGGCCCAGTGTAAGGAGAGCACATGATGGGGGTAGGGGTATGAGGCTTAATCCTGTCCTTGGACACTGTAGGGGCTGCGCAGAAGAGCTCATTCTTTGGGTTAACATCGTCTACCTCCAGCCCAGTATACCTATGTACCCTTCCTTGACTGGGCCCAAACTGAGCATGGGGGCCATGTCTGAGGATGAGGGTGGAGTTGAGGGTTTTTTTTTTTTTTTTTTTCGACAGGGTTTCTCCGTAGCTTTTGGTTCCTGTCCTGGAACTAGCTCTTGTAGACCAGGCTGGCCTCAAACTCACAGAGATCTGCCTGCCTCTGCCTCCCAAGTGCTGGGATTAAAGGCNTTGGTTCCTGTCCTGGAACTAGCTCTTGTAGACCAGGCTGGCCTCAAACTCACAGAGATCTGCCTGCCTCTGCCTCCCAAGTGCTGGGATTAAAGGCCTGCGCCACCACCGCCCGGCAAGTTGAGGGTTTTTTGACACATGATCCTGGGGTTGCATGCCCACACTGATGTCAGTGAAGGTTTGAGACAGTAAGGTGGAAAAAACCCCACAGGACTTTTGTTTGCTTTTATTGAACTTCCTTTCCAAATGTGGAAATTCAAATTTGGAGTTCAAATAACCCACAATATATCTCCCCGGCTGATGCACCCAACCAAGTGTGGTCACTGAATCATGACCTTTGCTCCAGCTCTGGGCAGATTCACAGCTACCAGGAGGCCCAAAGATCAGGTACTGTCAACAGCAACAGGAAGCTTCTCAGTGGTGAGTGTTGATGCAAGATTGCATCTGGGTAGTTCGTCAAGTGTTGAAGACTAAACACGTCCATTCTACCTGACTCTCCCCTGCCCCCAGCATTTGCAAGGGCCTTACCTAAGGTGCAACAGCCAGAGACAGTGTGCTCTGATAGGCAACAAACAGCACCACCAGAGCCAAGACAGCTGGGTACCAGGTCCAGTCTTGGAGTTGGACCCAGTTACCGCCTTTCTCCGAGGTACAGACTCTTCTCAGTCCAAGCGTAGTACAGGAAGTAGCGTTGCTTTATTCTGTTCTAGATCACCAAGGTAGAACATGCATGCTGGCATCTAGATCACCAAAGTAGAACATGCATGCTGGCATCTAAATGCCCACAGTCCAGGCAGGAGGGTCAAACTGCTAAGAGAAGGCCTGCCTGAAGTCCCATGATACAAGGTAGCTAGGCTGAGAAAGGAAGTCAGGCCCTCGCTTTCTGGGAGTCTGTATTTCCAGACTTATGTCCTGTTTAAACGATGCCTGCTGCTGTGGTTAAAGGGTTTATTTGTGTTGGCAGAGGCTGTACTGCAGGTCTCAGAGCCCCAGCATCTGGCCCTGGTGACCTATCCGATGTCTAGCACTAGATATGTGGCCCTCAAGCCATCTCTGGCTTCCCTAGAAGTAGAGAGCCTGGGCTTTCCCTCACGACTGTTCCAGAAAGAGCCTGGGAGGGTAACATAGGGTACAACCAGAGCAAGGCTCCTCACCTCATGAGCCTCCTATGCCGTTTGCCCTTTGCTTGCCAAAGCCTGTATGAAAATCGCCTTCTCTCTCTTGCCTCTGCCCTTTGGCTCTGTCTCTTTTCAGACATCAGGCTGCCATGACCTCACAGCCGTCTGTTGCCCTCTCATCTCACAGCTTGGGTTATACTCAGTGCTGAGTTTTCTGACAGTTTTCCCTCCAGGCCTCAGTCCTATTTCTGAGGTAAGGCCTGGAGAGCCTGCCGGTATGGCACCCAAGAGAGTACAGTGATAGAGAACGACAGTGGAGGGGCAGTGGGGTCATTGGAGCAGGAGCCACCCTTGGGACAACTTTCTTCCCAGAAAAATGTAGGACTTGACTCCACTGGGATAAAAATCCAAGCCAAGTAGAGTGGCAAGGCAGGGCCTCCAGACTGTAGCTGCTAGCTTAGTTGGGCTAGACACTGAGTTGCCTTGCTGGAGCCATATCGACCCAGGTTTGGATTCTGGAGGCCGCCCCTTACCAGCATGTGACCTTGGGCAGATGACTGTGCCTTATTTAGCTTTGGCCTCCAAACCTTGGGAAACGGGGCCAAAGTGCTTTACCGCAAGGATGGGTGTGGGATTTTCTTGGTACATTGTGGCTGTTTCTGTTGCCTTGAGGGCAGACGGGGAAGGTCCTGTACCCTGCTGGGTCAGCTCAGCACCAATAGGAGGCAGGCAGATATGGCAGTCAGCAAAGGAAAGATGACAGGATTTTAGTCCTGGGCTCTTGGTGACTCCACCCACTGGAGATGGAGCCGTCGGAGCAGCCTCTTCCTCTCCTCACCGGTTCTCTCCATCAGGGCCATGGCAGCCAGTGGCTCCACTCTGGGAAAGCCAGACTCACATGCCCTATCCTCCTCTTTCTCCTAATGCTAGTGCCGGAAGCTTGACACAGTCAGGGAGTCCTTTGGGGACAGTGCAGGAGGATGTGGTACAAATGGTACCACCCAGGCTCTGCAGGTTCTACAGGCCCTGAGGTCTTGAGGCCAGATCCTGGGAGAGCAGTCTGTCCCCTGCTAGAGCAGGGGAGAAGCTATGGTCTTGCCTCACAGTCGGATGCTTTGTGTAACTTCCTATGGCTTATTCCTTGTGGTCTATTCAGCTGCTTTATTAAAATGTGTCCCCAGCTACAAGAAGTGCACCCTTTCCTGCAGGCCCACTTCCATGGACCCTGGGCATCTGTTCCCAATCTCTGTTCTAAACTTTAACTGGATCCACAGTACCTGAGCATGGTCTCTGTCTTGCAGAGTGCTGTCTGAAGAGGTGGGGAAAGACATCTCTGAGAAAAGCCCCAGGATACTGCTCCCTGGCCCCATAAGTAAGCTTCTATCAGGGTAAAGGGTTTCACCACTGAAGGGCCTGAGAACTGCTGGGCCCAAGTGGGAAACCCTTCAGTCTGCAGCCCGGCCCCATCTTTCCCTATCCACCTTCAGATTCTTTACTGCCTGGACCTCAGCTACCCTGCGGTACTTTCCTCCAAATACTTTCCCTTTCCCCAGTAATGCATCTTTCTGGAGTTCCCTTGCCCATCAGTGCCAATCCAGGTCATACCTGCTAAATCCTAGCACACTTGCCCTGACTTTGTGCCTTCCCTTACCCATATATCTGGCCCCTGAATTTGGAAACCTTCCAGTCTCTTTCTGGGAGCCCCTGTGAGACTGGGACATGCAGGTTTAGTGAAAGTCCACCAATAAACTGACCCCATATCCATTTTCTAGATGAGGCTAGAACTTCCCGAGTGGCCCACATCTGACCTGACAATAGCACTCGCACATTCTAGTCAGTAGGGAGAGGAAACCGTGAGCTCTGGCTTCTTGCCTGAGCCAGGCAGCTGCTCAAGTTGAGCCATAATCTCTTTGAGGGCTCCAATGCACCTGATCCCCGCCCCACAGCATGCCAGGGGAACAGGCTGTTCTTGGCGGCAGCAGGCGCAGGCGCCAGGCTTCCTGGAGCTCTAGGCCTTAAGCAGTCAAGGTGGTAGCTAGGATGGTGGCCTGGTCTCTCTTTGTGAACTCTCTGCCCTGAACAAGACCCTGGGTTTGAGACAAAACAAAGCAACTCTGTACACAAGATAGGCAATATAATGGTGATTAAAGACACCTATGTCCTCTTTCCCCAGCCCATGACTCTTGCCTTATATATGGTACAAAGGACGTTGCCAGATATGAATAAAGATTATGTGTGTATGCCTGTGTGTGGTATGTATGTGTTCACACGAGCATGCAGGTGTGAATACATGCATGGGGGAGCAAAGGCCTCAATCACCACCGTGTTTTGAGACAGGGCCTTTCACTGATCTGGATCTCACGAATTACACAAGTGCCAGGACTCCTGCCTCCATCCTCCCACACTGGGGTTACAGATGTGTGCCACCATGCCTAGCTTTTGCGTGGGTTCTGGGGATGCTAACTCAGGCACTTACTTGAGTTTGTGCAGCGGGTACCTTACCAACAGATGCTTCTTCCCAGACTTGTGGCTGAAGATCTGGAGAAGGGAAAGTTGTGAGTTGTTCAGGTAAACACATGATTCACAGGTGTCTATAGAAAGGAGACAGGTGTCAAAAGTGAGCGGAAGCAGAGGTCAGTGTTGTGTGATTGCAGGAGGAACCAGCCAAGAGCCAAGGAATGCAAACAGCTTCTTCCCTAGAGCCTCAGGGAAGAATGCAACCCTGACCACATCTTCACTAAGCTCAGTGGAATTGATTTTGGATTTCTAACCTCTAGAATTATACAGTGTAGTTGTGCGTATTAAGTTATAAAATCTATGGTAATCTTTTTTTAATTAATTAATTTATTTATTTATTAGAGATTTCTGCCTCCTCCCCGCCACTGCCTCCCATTTCCCTCTCCCTCCCCCAGTCAACTCCCCCTCCCTCATCAGCTGGAAGAGCAGTCAGGATTCCCTGCCCTGTGGGAAGTCCAAGGACCTTCCACCTCCTTCCAGGTCTAGTAAGGTGAGCATCCAAACAGCCTAGGCTCCCACAAAGCCAGTACGTGCAGTAGGATCAAAATATGGTAATCTTTTACAGCAACTATAGAAAACTAATACAGATCTTGATGCTCCATGGAGCTTGGTTAGTCACTTTGTATTCTTTTTTAAAATGTTTTTTAAATTACATTCATTTACTTATTGTGTGTGTATATGTGTGTGTCCATCCATGCCACAGCATGCTAGTGGATGTCAGAGGGAAACTTGTAGGAGTCGGTTTCCACTGTGTGTGTCCTGGGGCTTAAACTCCATTCTTCAGGCTTGGCCTTGAGTACCTTTACCCAGTTACCCTGGCCTGCCTATCACTTAATTTATATTCTTGTGACAAAATCTCTTACAAGGAGGAAAGATGAGTTTGGTTCCTTGTTTCAGCTCAGGATTGGCAAGCTCTGCTGGGCGTGACAAAGCAGAAAGATGGTGGAGGAAAGCGCCTCACCTCAGGGGTCCTGAGACAGTACTGCTTTCATGGCTAGCCTGGGCAGCCAACTTGACGCACCTGGGAAGAAGAGCCTCAAGTGAAGCATTGTCTCGTCAGACTGGCCTGTTTTCACATCCGTGGGCTAGTTTCTTAGTGCTAATTTATGCTGGAGGGCCTGCCCACTGTGGGAAGCACCTTCCCTAGGCAGGTGGGCCTGGGCTGTGTTAGAAAGTGAGCCTGGGAGCCAGCCAGTCAGCAGTGTTCCTCCTCGGTCTGTGTGTCACTTCCTGCCCCCAGGTTCTCAGTGCTTGAGTTCCTCATTGCTGGTCTGTAACCTGTGAGCTGAAATACACCCGCCCTCCACAGCTGGAAGGGAGAGGTTTCCGTCAGTGTTTTTATCACAGCAACTGGAACCAAATGAGAGCACACACTTTTCTTTCTTTTTTTGGTTTTTTTTTTTTTTTTTTTAGAGACAGGGTTTCTCTGTGGCTTTGGAGCCTGTCCTGGAACTAGCTCTGTAGACCAGGCTGGTCTCGAACTCACAGAGATCTGCCTGCCTCTGCCTCCTGAGTGCTGAGATTAAAGGCGTGCGCCACCATCGCCCGGCCGAGCAGACACTTTTCTATAGGTCCCAGTTTCTTACTGCCTCCAAGTAGGACCATCTCAGTCACGCCGCTAGCTGGGGACCAGGGCTCCGGCACAGAAGTCTTTGAAGGACAACCCAGGCCCACACTGCAACAGTTCCGTGATGGCAAACTTAAAAATGGAAGTATTTCTGGAATTGGAATGTGGAAATGGGCGGAGGCTGGAAGAATTTGGAGACACATGATACATTGCCTTGGATGCCTCTCCTCAGAGGGGATGTGGCCAGGGTGGGTGGTGGTGAGCCCTCCTCAGTCTGCCAGCCTGAGGTGTGCAACACTTTATGGTCTTTAGAGAGAGTGGGCCGTCTCTCAGAACAGAGTGGCTGGCCGAGACCCTAGGAGCCATGGGGAGAGTGGACTGGGATTAGAGAGAGTGCAAGGTTGGCCTCCTTGAACTATTTTTGATTATGTGAGGTCTACCCAGGTCCTGGTCCTGGATTCCCATGCAGTCATGTGGTTGGTTGGCCTAGCAGCCCTGGAGCGGGAGGAAGGCCCACACTCCCGCATGCCATGGCCGTGAGCTGAGTACAGCAACCTGTGTCTAGAAGAAAGCTTGCCCCCTCCATGTCAGTAGATAGCTGGGCTCTTGCCAATCACCAGGCAGTCCTTAGTCACCATTCCATCCTGGGACTGTATCTGGTTGTCCCTGAGGATCTTAGTGTTCTGGTTCTCCAAGCTGGAGTCGCCAAGCTGTTACCTTTGGACCCTGTCCCTGGCCAGTGTGAGGCTGTAACTACTCCGGATGAGGAACAAGGAACTGTGGAGAAGTTATCCCACCTGGACAAGGTGCAGCCCCTCCTGAAGCTACAGTCCTAACTCAGGTGTCACGTGGAGAGCTTCTGGAACCCCAGTGGGCTTAAGAGAAGTTGAGGACAGATAATAGTTCAGATACCTGGAATAGTTCAGATGCCTGGGATTAAGGGGGAGCTGGGACATGAATCCCCTGGATATACTTTGTATGAAGCCTAGAGGATTTGGTACTGTAACAAGACTTATACTTAAGTCCTGATTTTCCCTCTTCCCAAGCAGAAGTCTGCGCAGCAGGCTGGAAGAGGACGAGGCGGCACTGGAATTGTCATAGCTAGGTCCTGAGCTGTCTTACAGAGCTCAGAGCTGAGATCCACCTGTCGGAACAGGAGCAGAAGTTGCCAGAACTGTCCCACAGGGCTTCCCACAGCCACAGCAGCTGCCTTAATCCTGGCACATACAATGCAGAGTCAGCATCTCAGTCTCTCAAGCCAGGCTCCAGAGGGACTGCCACACTCAGGGATCTTAATTGCATTCACATAGCACTTCCCTCCTGACTCCTAGCTCAGAGCTTCCAGCCTCTGTTGTCTCCAAAGTCCTGAGGTCAATAAATGGCGCTTATATGTGGCTCTATTTAGCTCAGTGGTTCTCAACCTGTGGGTCGCGACCCCCAGGTCTTTCGAACGATCCTTTCACAGGAGGCTCCTGAGACCATCAGAAAACACAGATATTTATAACAGATCAATAGCAGTATTACTATTATGAAGTAACAATGAAGATCACTTTATGGCTGGGGTCACCACAGCATGAGGAACTGTATTAAAGGGTCGCAGCGTTAGGAAGATTGGGAACCACGGATAGCTCTTATAACTAGGGACTCTAGTGTATAAACCCTTTGGGCTGGGTTCGTGGACCAGCATGCGCTGCATTAGCTCAACCGTGGCCCTCGCATATACAGACACCCACATCGTGGTCCCACCTCAAGCCCTGGCAGTTGTGAGTAACGTTCCCTCGGTTGAGTAAGTGAGCACTACCACCTCTGATGGAGCTACCTGTGCATCTACCCTGACTCTCTTGGGCCTCTGAGGTACTGTCTTAGAGCTGTGGTAAAACACCTTGATCAAAGTCAACCTGGGGAGGAAAGGGTTTATTTCAGCTTATAGTTTCACTTCCTGGTCCATCATTGAGGGAAGGGAAGGGCAGGAATTTAAACAGGACAGGAACCTGGAAGCAGGAGCCAATGTGAGGTCATGGGGGAAGGCTGCTCACTGGCTTGTTCCACATCTTGCTCGGCCATCATTCTTCTCGCACCCACAACCACCAGCCCTGGGGAGGCACCGCCTGCAGTGATCTGGGCCTTCTCACACTGTCAATCAAGAAAATATACCACAGGCTTGCCCACAGGCCAGTCTTGTGGGGGCATTTTCTCAATTGAGGTTCTTTCTTCCCAATTGACTCTGGCTTGTGTCGAGTTGACATAAAACTACCCAGCACAGTTTTCTAAATGGCCGCCGGGTTACAGTCAGAAGTGTGAAGTGGAACAGTTTCTATCCTCAAGGCCCTCTTTTTTTCCAGATAACCTCCTACCAGCCTTGTAGGCAGTCAGTAAAAGCTAGTCCTCTAGCTCAGAGAGTAAGACCAACAAAAGGAGGTTACCTTAGTCTTGCTGGGAGACTGAACTGAGCTAACCTGAGCTAACTTTCTCTAGGGCCCAGATGGAACAACTTGGAGAAGCTCTGACCAGGTGGCCCCTTTCCCAGGGCCTGGGTCTCCCCAGGACTTCTGCTTCTCAGAGAAGAGGCAGCCACTGAAGTGACCCTGTTCTTTCAGTTCTGCTCCAAGGGCTGCATCTGAAAGAGCAGACAGGCCAGATGTGCCCACTCTGGGTCCCAGCAGCAGGTGCCATTGTTGGGGCTCAATATGCCTACATAGGTCCCTGTGTAGGTGAAGTTAAGGCCCAGTAGGGCAGGGGGCAGGACAGTTCTTTTGGGGATCCCAGTAACCACCACTTCCTCCACCCATCAAAGACTCCTATCTCATCTTGCTTTCCAGAAACAGTATCACTTGCTAGAAGAGGTAGTTAAGTCCCTCTGTCCTTCCTGGAAGTCAGTGGGAAGCTGAGTTTTGTGAGTATGCAGAGCAGATTCAAGCTAGTGCTGCCCGAGCCTTTTGCCTGGTCATTGACCTTGTAGCTAAATGTCTAGTGTCCATCTAGGCACTGGACCCCAAAGAGCCGATCTGCATTATTAGCTATAAATCTCAGGAAACCCTACAGGCCTTGTAACCGAGAACACCCCAGATGAGGCTGTACAGCGAACTGGGAGAGAAGATGAGGCTACCCCAATGTCCATCTGACCATCAGAGATGTGTGGAGATGGATCTTGGGGTGTACCCTGCAGAGCACAGCGCTAAGGTCCACCTCTCAGAGCAGGGGCAGAGGTTGCCAGGGCTGTCTCCACAGAGCTTTTCAGAAAGGCAGAAGCTTGATGAACTCCTCTCCTAAGGGACATGCAGGTCAGAGCCAGGACCTCAGTCTCCCAAGTCCTACTAGGTGTTAGGCTCCCGAAAGTCAGCTCACACCCAAGCAGAAGGGCTAGGAAACACCGAACTTGAAGGGTGCACACCAGGATAAGAGCATCGGATTATCCTAATCAGCCTTCATGCTGGCCTGTAAGGTGAAAGCTGTGAGGCCCTCATTTTACAGATAAGAAACCTAAACACAATCTAAAGATATGGCAGGCACTGGGGAGAGCCTGGGGAAATGCCTAGGGGCTGGAAAGCACATGAGCAGGGCTGTGTGGTGCCAAGTGAGCGGGAGTGCATTGGCCTGGCTGGGCTCTAAGTGCGCAACTAGGGACCAGGGCTAACTCATCTATTACTTGGTTTTGTATATTATGAGTGCTTTCCCTACATCTTTGCTTATGTATCCAGTGCATGCCTGGCACCCATGAAGGCAAGAAGAAGGCATCATATCCCCTAGGACTAGAGATACAGACGATCGTTAGCATTATGTGGATGGTAGGAATTGAATTTGGATCCTCTGGAAGAATAGCTAATATGTTTAACCAAAAAGCCATCTCTCTAGCCCTGGATGAGGGGCCTAAAAGCAAGTTTTTTGAGCTGAGTTACAGGGTCATCATGTAGGCATGAAGTGCTCTTCCATGGTCACAGAAAAAGGGGGTTCAGGCAAGTGCCGCAATGGTCCAATCTGGAGGTGGCTGGAGCTTGAGTGGAGGTAAAAGATTCTGAATCAGTTGACTCACAGACATTATGAGAAGCCAAATGGGGATGAGGATGGAGTGGTCAGAACCATGATGTGTGGTCCTTGGCTCTGATTGGCACCAGAGGAGCTTGGGACTGCTCTGAGCTGGAGGGTGGGGATTTGGAGACAGTAAGTCTAAGAGTAAAGGTTACTCTTAGAACATCCTAGAGGCAGTATTGGGCATCCAGAGATCCAGATGTGACCACATGGGAGAACAGCATCCAATTGGGAAGATGCTTCCAGGCCTTGGGGCTGTCAACAACAGTAACATCTGCCATGTGTAAGCGGTGATGAGTGCCACAGACCTTTGGTCTTGAGTCAGACAACAGCACATCAGGGATGCCTGCCTGGCCCTGTCAGGATAAAGAGTGAGGCCTGACTTGTCCAAAAGCACACAGCAAGTACCCTTGCTGGGGTTTGTACCTAGTCCTCAAACATCTGGGCAGGAGAGAAAGTGAGCAGGCTACAGAGGCCACCTGCATCCTGGGGCCTTACCTCACAGGTTTGGCAGCTGGTTAGAGGCCCAGAGCCAACACAGGTCCCTAGGCAAAGGGGAAAATGGCCAAAGCAAACAACACCAGACTCTGGTGAGCTTCCTCTTGGCTACCCAGCTTTCACATCCCGCTGCAGAGGAACCAGACAAGAAGCCCTGGGTTTTGTGGAGGAGGCAGGACAAGTAACCGGTGCTGAAATAGGACTCCTGTACTCTGGATGTGAGGTGAGGTGGGGCTGGCAGACACCACGCTCTGCCTCTTGACTGGCAGGTGAGTTAAGGAGGTAAGTCCCCATCGCATTGGGAGGAAGAAGAATTTGAGGCCCCAAGGTCTCACTATGTAGCCCTGGTTGGTTTGGAACTTGCTGCATAGCCCAGACTGACCTCAGATTCAGCAGAGGTCTGCTTGCTTCTGATTCTTGACTTATGGGACTAAAGACATGTGCCACCATTCCTAGCAAAACTCTCCTTCACTGTATCCTGGCCCCTTACAGCTGTTTATTCCTTCAAACTGAGTGTCACATGTCATTCATGTACACTTGTAAAAGTTAAAAGCAGCATTTTAATAACATAATGTTTAAAAGTTGAAATTCTTTCTTAGCATAGAGTCCATCAAGGTAAACAGCAAACAAACAAACAAAAAACCACAAATGCTGCACCAGGGCCTAGGATGGGAATTGTTTTTTATTTTAAAGATGTATTTATTTTTATTTTATATGAAATAAAAATAAATTATTTTTATGAGTGTTTTGCCTATATGTATATCTGTGCATCACAGGCATGCAGGACTTATAGAGTCCAGAAGGGAGGCTTCAGATCTCCTGGAACTAGAGTTATAGGCAGCTGGACATGGGTACTAGGATTCAAGCTCCAGTCCTCTGCAAGAGCTGAAGTTACACTGTCTGAGGTGGGTGCTGGGAACCAAACCTGGGGCCTCTGGATGAGCAGCCAGTGCTCTTGACTGCTGAGCCATCCCTCCAGCCCCAGGGAGTAAAATCTTATGGTGGTCTAAGTTTCCACTTTCTTTCAGCGTTGGATTTTCATCAGACAGGACTGAGGGACTCATTTCACAGGTAAGTGGTTAGGAACAGTGGTGTGCTTCTCAGCCTCCCTGACAGTCTCCGACTGCCACAGAAGGCTCAGTTCAGGTCATGGAGAAGATTCTGACGTGTGATAATTGTGGGCTGAGCTTGTTTGAGTCTGTGGTGTTTAGATATAATCATCATTATTAATTATGTGTGTGTGTGTGTGTGTGTGTGTGTGTGTGTGTGCCACGGAGGACTTGTAGAGATCAGAGTACAATTTTGTGGAGCCCATTCTCTCCTTCCACCTTCACATGGGTTCCAGGGATTGAACCCAAGTCGCCATGAGTGCTTTACTTGGTGAGCCATATCACTGTTCCTAATTATTTATTTTTAATTAATTTTTTTAGTTAGCATACAAAGTAATGAGTTTTCATTGCTAGATTTTTGTATATGTGTTTATACATTTTTTTTCCTTTTTTGGAGGGGGGTGCTTACAGGGTTTCTCCATGTAGCTATGGCTGTCCTGGAACTTGCTTTGTAGATCAGGCTGGCCTGGAACTCAGAGAGCCACCTGCCTCTGCCTCCTCCATGCTGACATTTAAAGCGTGAGCCACCATGCCTGGCTATATTGTATCTTGTTTTTATTCATTCCCCGTCCTCCTCTTTTGCTTGTACTTTTCCTCCCCAATGTTCCCCTCTCTTTTCTTGTCATATATGAGTGTGTATTGGGCATAGATTCTGCATATGAGAGAAAACATTTGATATTTTGCCTTGCCCTCATTGCCCTCTTTTTCCCCTTTCATAGTCCCTCTTCTGGGTCCTTCTGTGACGTGTGTGTGAGTGTATGTGTGTGCCGTGTGTGTGTGAGTGTGTGTGTGTGAGTGTGTGTGTGTGAGTGTGTGTGTGTGTATTTTGCTTATGAGGAAAAACACTGGACATGTGTCTGAGTCTGGTTTATTTCTCTTAGCATGATGACCTTTGTTCCATCCATTTCCCTACACTGTATCTTTCAATATGAAAAAAAGAAAAGGGGGTGAGAAAAAAGAGAAGAAAAGAGGGAGAAAGAAAAAGAGAAAGGGAAGAAAATTAGAAGAGTGTCAAGGTATTTGCTGCTTAATAATCTGTTACCTGCGAAAGGAAAAAATTCATATGAGCACCATGGCATTCACATACGTGTGTGTGTACAAACACATACACACAACAAATAAATGTTAAAAGTTTTTACATTAGACGGGGGGGGGGGGGAGAAGGAGGAGGAAGGAACTTGTGCGAGGGGCATGAAGCATCAGTTTTTTTTCTGTGCTGACTGTTACGTTACTGAAGCCTCCAGACCATCCACTTCTCGTGTCCTGGAGGCATCTTCTCCCACCCAACATCTGTCACAGCAACTGCATCTGGGTTACTTGTTTCTGAAAGGCCCCTGGAGTACACAGCCCCGACCTGGCTATACAGTACATGTGCCAGGGTTCTAAGGCAGTGAAAAGAAGGCCCAAATGGGAGGCGTGGTCTAGGGGCTTCCCCAGGCTTGATCGTGTCTTTAAGGTGGGCAGACTGGGGAACCCAGGGCCCCACAAAGTCTCAGGTTTCTCTGGTTCTGGGTACCTTCATTTCTGGGAACTGGCTGTGCTTTGGAAAGAGAGAAATGAGAAGCAAACCCTTTTGGGCCCCAGCATTACCCCCCCTTTTCAATCTTCTTCCGCTGAGTCACAGTCAAGAGCCAGGCATCTCAGCCTCCCTAGGGCCACTGGCTGGGGCAGAATTCAGGGTCAGGTGAGGACATAGCATCTGAGACAGGCTCTCTTTCCTGCCAGCATCCTCTGTGAGTGGTTCTGGGGCAGCTGAGGGCTTAGGGGAGGGGGAGCTGAGATGCTTTATGTCCTGTCCTTTCGGTTTCCTTGTCACATGTTTGCCCCTCAAGCTTTTACTAAGTGTCAACTGTATGTGTGCTGGATACAGGAAGGTAGGTGGCCCTTAGGGTCCTTGTCTTTCGAGAGCTTATGGATGGAGGCACAGATTCTTCTTGATTGTCCCCCAGTGAGGGACTCTGGGTCTTTAGGATTTCTCTTGTCAGCAACAGGGACCCACACAGGTTTTTCCTTCCAGGGAGAGCTGGCCATATTATAATGCTTATCAGAAAACTGCATACATCCCTCTGCACAGGAATGCACATGCATAAGCATGGGTGTGGCACTTGAACGTCAGCTGGAATTCATGATCATTAGGTGTCCTTAGAGAACCTCCGTCGGGTGGAAACTGGGTCAGAGCTGTGTGCGCGGGGTGTGTGTGTGTGTGCGTGCGTTATCCTGTCTCAGAGGCCCAACCACAACTTCTGTGTCATGGTAGCCTTGGAAGCCTCAGCACATCACCTCCTTTCATGGAAAATAAATTTGAACCCAAGGGTCGGTCCTCTTTCTTGGCTTGCCTGGTGTCATACAGTGTTTTGAGGGGATAGGTCTGCGAAGGTGACTACCCAGATCTCTGACATTTTGGGAGCCCAGCTGAGGACCAAGGTCAGCTCTTTCGAAGTGTCAGTGGCTTCTCCAGGACTTCCTGCTCTCTATACCTTTGCTAGGACTGTCCTGGCTAGTGTCCTGCATCCGTCCTCTCTCCTGAGTGAACGGGCCTTCCATTCTGCTGAAATGCTCCCCACCTTGCTCATTCTCTGGGATGTTCCTGGGACTCAAGACTCCTTCCTTCTAGCCTTTGTCCCCTTCATATCCACCCACTGAGGCTAAAATTGGCCCATGTACCACTTTTTCCTGTCCTTTATATATAAGAATTGTGTTGGGCTGGGGTAGATAGCTCAGTGAGCAAAATGCTTGCCGTGCAGGCATGAGGACTGGATCCATAGAAAAGCCAAGCGTGGCTGTGCCTGTTTATAATCCCAGTGGCTGGGGAGGTGGAGACAGGAGGATTCCTGGAACTCACTGGTCAGCTAGTCTAGCCTACTTGATGAATTCCAGTGAGAGATGCTAATCAGAAAAGGAGAGTGCCTGAGGAACGACTCCTGAAGTTGGCTCTGGTCTCCACATGCATGTTTACACACACACACACACACACACACACACACACACACACACACACACACACACTCGCGTGCGCATGTACAATGAAAGCTGAGCTTTTTATCCACTGTGTAAGCAAATGAGTTAGCCTACCATGTTCTCAAAGATGCTGGCAGGAGGCATAAAGCTTCTGGTTTGGAAACAAAAGAGGGATCACCTCTATTTTACTGGGAACAAGGGCTGTCGGTGCTCACTGACCCGACAAAGGTACAGAAGTGGAAAAGAGCTGTGGAGCTTAGTCTTCCAACTTCCTGCTGGGGCTCCTTAGCATCACTTCCCAAAAAGCTACATGCATTAGGGTCCTTGACTCAGTGTGCTGGGGGATGCAGGGAAGACAAGCCTAGGAGGAGGCTTTGCCTCCCGGCCACCGTTCTATGTCCCAGGAGGGCTGCAAAGGACATTTTAAACATTGTTTCACTTTAATTTTGAAATATTTGATCTAAGAATTTATGGTGAGGGGGACATTGAATTTTTTCCCAAAATTATTCTGGTATTACTTGTTGGAAATTACATCTGTTTGGTTACCATTCTCTCCTAACCTGCCTGAAACCTGTCGTTTGAAGTACAGTCTAAACTTATAAAAATAGATTTCTGATAGGTTTACAAAGATTGCAGGGGCATTACCAGTACCAGGGACTCAATGCCCTGTGCCTGGTGCAGTGAGACATCCCATAATCCACTCCCATGGTAACAGTTTGAACCCCAGGGAAACACAGGCAGGGTCTGCTCTGAGGCAGCAGAAACTCCCCTGCAGCTGTCGTGGAGGGCTTAAACTGCATTCTGAGAAGATTCCTTTCTATGAAAACATTTAACACGACTTAATAAAAACTTCAGGACTAAGGGCGGGCCTCACTGGTAATGCACTGGCCTGGCATAGAGGAGACCCTGGGTTCAATCTCTAAAAAAAAATTTAATTAAATAAGAAAGCAAAATTTTAATTTTAAAACATCCTATCATTTGACATTATTATGTAATATGTAACTTATTGCTTCAGTTTTTGTTGCTACCATTGCTGTGTTTTGAGATAGTAACAGTATGCCAGGCTTCCTGGAACTCACTCTATAGCCCAGGCTGGCCTTATTTATACTCACGGCAATCCTCTCGCCTCAGCCTCCCAAGTTATTTCCTTTTAACTAACTAATTATTAATTTCACATGTTTTTACATGTGCGTGGGGGCCCACATGTGGGTGGATATCCACGCATATGGATGCCGGTGCCTGTGGGGGCACTGAGGCTAACATCAGGGGTCCTCATTGGTTTCTCTGCCTTGTTCTTTGAGGCTCTGAGACTCTCCTGTCTCTACCTAACACCAGACGGGACTCACAGGCAGGTCACTTCGCCCCGTGGGCACGTCAGTGGGTTCTGAGCTCATGGAACTGCAGTCTTAGGTACTTTCCCTGCTGAGCCACCATCCCAACCTGTTACTGTTACTTCACTTCTAATAACCTTTAAAAAAAAAAAAGCAAAACTATTTATGCGTATGTGTGTGAGTGCCTGCTTGCACCTGTGGGCTCTATATGTGCTCCACAGAGGCCAGAAGAGGGTATCCCTGGAACTGGAGTTTCAAGTGGCTGTGAGTCTGCATGTGGATACTGGGAACTGAACCTGGGTCCTCTAAAGACCAGAATGTGCTCGTAACTGCTGAATCATCTTCCCAGCCTCAATGCCGTTTCTTTTAAAATTACTTTTTTGAGGTTAGGGATGTAGCTCACTTGGTGGAATGTTTGTCAAGTATGCCTGTTTGATACCCAGGACTGTATAAAGCCATGCGTGGTGGCACATGCCTATAACACTCCCAACATGCGGGAGATGGGGCAGGAGAATCAGAAGTTTAAATTAAACAAACAGACAGACAGACAGATAGATAAATATTGATCCTATGTTTAAAATACTTTCAATTTTGGTATTTTTCTTTTTCCTTTTTTAAAGTAAATTTTTAATTTTTATTTTATGTACATTGGTTTATGTCTGTGTTAAAGTGTCAGATCCCCTGGAACTGGATGGAGTTACAGACAGTTGTGAGCTGCCATGTGAGTACTGGGAATTGAACCCGGGTCCCCTGGAATAACAGCCAGTGCTCTTAACTGCTGAGCCATCTCTCCAGCACCTATATTTTTCATTTAACCTAACTTTTTTTTTGTTTTTTGAGACAGGGTTTCTCTGTAGCTTTGGAGTCTGTCCTGGAACTAGTTCCTGTATATCAGGCTGGCTTTAAACTCAGAGAGATCCGCCTGCCTCTGCCTCCTGAGTGCTGGGATTAAAGATGTGTGCAACCACCACCTGACTTTACTTTTTTTTATACCATTTGTTTATATTAGGGTTTGTTTGCTTGTCCATTTGTTTATTTTGCTTTGTTTTTTTGAGACAGTGTTTCTCTGTGTAGCCCTGGCTGTCCTGAAACTAGTTCTGTAGACCAGGCTGGCCCGAATTCACAGAGATCCACCTGCCTCTGCCTTCTGAGTGCTGGGATTAAAGGTGTGTGCCACTATTGCCCAGTATACTATGTTGTTTTAACCTTGTAAACTATCACTGTCAAAAACGGTAATTACATGCAAATCTTATAATAACTGATGTTGTAAATGGTTATAAAAACCATGTTTTCTAGAATAAAAATAAGAACAGCTACAGGGTAAATAGAGAACGCATTGTGAGTTAAGCAAATCTCTGTTCCTTCCTTAAACCTCAGACCTATCAGAGAATACCTAGACACGAATAATTATCACGAAGTTCAAAAAACCCTTGATACTGCCTGACTTTCAGACTTATAAAAGCTGTCTATTGATAGATATTTTTATTGCCATGCAAACATGTTTGTTAAGTAAGAGGCTAGCACATTTTTATTAGCAGTTTGTAGTTTATGATTTTTCAATATTTAGATTTGTATATTAGGACCGCTGCGTGTCCTTTTGCCCAGAGCACAGCATACGCCAGGGCCTGTGGTACAGAGGGAAGGAGGGAGGTGTGTGTGCAAGTGCTTCGTGCTGCAAAGGGAAAACGAGCAAGTGCTCTTGGATTCCTGATGAAGGGGAAGCTGAAGAGGTGGCACGGGGCCCAGAGAGCAGATCTCAGAGAAGAATGAAGTGATCCGATTTACAATTTATTTAGGACGCCTTACGGGGATTCCGTAAGGCAGATGATGGCACTGCCCTCACTTTATGGGGTGGGGGTGGGGAGTTGGGGGAGGAGGGGAGACTGAGTTTCAAGGATGTCCAGACTTGATGGTGATCTGGCCCTAGAACCACCTAGCAAGCCCAGCAGCTTTGCCACCCACATGGAGTCGGCCTCAGGTCAGGTTCTCCACAGCAAGCTCTCTCTGGCCATGGCCAGCCTGCCCAGGGACAGGAAGCAGGGCTCCAAGTGGCAGAGAATGTAGCACTCCACTTTTGTCTGCTGCACTAGGTGCCCCAGCAGCTCCAAGGTGAGGACACAAAGGGGAACTGTGTCTTGGGTCACCCGCACTGCCTTTTTACAAGGGTTTGGGGATCTCCTCCTTATAGACCACTTCGTAACTGCCCAGCACCTGCCCTGGCCTTCAATCCCAGAACCAGCCCTGGGAGGGGGGGCATGGTTTTCTCTGAAATATACTCATGGGTAGGTTACAGGTTGGTGCTGGGGTGGGAAGGAGAGTGATGTGTAGATGTGAGTGGAGAGGCAGTTAGTTCCCTGTTCACAACTGAAAACCAAGGTACCAGAAAGCAGGTGCTCGCTTAAGGCTGCCCAGGGATGCCAGGAGAGCCCTGGATGGCTTGACCCTGAAGCTGGGTCTGCTCTAAGGTGCAGGGATCTGAAGATCGGGCCAACGCCGACCTGGAGGCTTCCTCAGCAAGACCTGGCATTGCTGACCTCGCCTTGAAGGCCTCCTTTCCCTTACATTCCTCTTTCCACTGACCTGGTGGTGTGCTCATGTCTGACACCCTCCTTTACCTGTGCTCATGCACCCCCTTTTTCTGCTGTCCACGCCTATCTTTATGTTCGCTGTGCTCCAGGTTGGACACTAGATACCCTAGAGGCCACACCAGACCTGAGCCCTCTCTAGGAGAGCCCTTAGTGTGATGACAGAGTTGAAGGGACTAACTTCAGTCAAGGAGGGCTTCCTGGAGGTGGGGACGTAAGCTGAAGCTTTGACTTTGACAGAGTGTCTCCTCCCCAGGCCACTGGATGTCCTCTGAGTCTTTCTTTCCCTTGAATGGCCGTCAGGTTCCAAGAAGTGTCCCCTGTCTCTGCATTGCTGGTTCCAGGAAGCATAGCTCCTGGCAGCATTTGCCTGGCATTCTTCCTTAGAGCCTACTTAGGTTTCTGGAATCTGAGGACAGGGAGAGTTGGAGGTGGAGAACGGAAAGAGATAGATGACTCTCGACAGAGAAGACCCTCATGAACTAGACATTGGGAGGTGGCCCTAGACTGTCAGACAGGAGGGGATAAACACACTAAGGTTGGGCCTAGGAGGTCAATGAAGTGAACCGCCCTATCTCCTGGTCTGCCATGTGCCCAGGCCTTGGAGTTCTCCCTACACAAAAAGAAAATGATTTCTTGGGGGGGTCCATCACTTCCTCCAGTTTTCCGTACTTCATTTGACATCCCACTAAACTGGTCCCTAGCATTCTGTCCCACAAGGAATTGGCCCTCAGAGGAGGCCTTCATCAGAAAACATCCAGAGAGGGGCAGGCCAGGGGACAGTATGGCAAGTTCTCAACAGTGAAGGGGATGGGAGCAGGACTTTCAAGGGCCTGGAAAGAACATGACACCTTCACTATGAATCTTTTTATAATGTCTCTTTGCCTTCTTGGAACTGAGTAAGTCACCCCCCTCCAAGTCCCCCAGCAAGTTGGGTGGCTGACTGGGGTCAGGGAGAGACAGGCCCTGATGGGTTTGCAGAGGCAGTCCAAATTCCCTCAAGGTTAGTTGGGCCTCTCCTCTGGGTGTCTTCCACCCACTCCACCTCTGAGCTGGCACTGGGCCTGCCCATTCGCCTGGGACCTGCCTGAGCACATTGAGCAACCAGTTCCTGAGAAGCGTGGAAAGCTGTTTGGTTTAAAATTAACTCCCCCGCGCACCCTCCTGCCCGCCCTCCTCAGAGTTCTTGGAAGAGGCGCTCTGCTCTTCCTGGGAAGAGGCCTCTAGCCACAGCTGCTATGGTTCTGGCGAAAACACCTCACCCAGGGTGGGGGCGGAGCTGCCCACACCGTGCCTTCTCTGCCCTCCACAGGTAAACGGCTGAGACCCAGGAGAGAAACTGGGGACAATCAAGTTGCTGGAAAGAGGGTGCCGGTGTCCCCAAAGCCCACATCTCTCAACCCTGATACTGACTGGCCTATTCCAAGTGAAAAGGTACAGGACTATGCAGACCCAGCCTGGGCACCTTTTGGGTAGGTTACAGAGCAAATGGATCCCACAGACAATAAACCCAGAATTTTGGCCTGTGATGAGAATGTGTTTCCCATGAAATTAAAAACAGCTTAGTTAAGAGCCACCCAGCTTCGCCTGTTAAAGCTGAGACGACCCTCTCAATGCCAGACTGATGATAGCAAGATCCCAGGGGTGTAGACACCCAAGTGCCAGGGTTAACAGTACACCCTCCTAGGAGGTCTCTTCCTGACCACCACCACCCCCCGCCCCATCTTTTCAGGCTACCACGGGAACCATTTCCATCTGGATAGGACTTCATGTGTCTGAGCTTTGAGGAAATGTTTCCCGAGGACCTCTCTCTTCTGTGGCTCTTCCTACCAAACTGTCCCCTGAAAGGAGCTGAGGAAAACAAAGGAATGTTGGCCAAGGGGAAAGGTCAGCACACATGCCAGCACACACGCGCACACACACACACACACGCATGAATGCACACACTGATGTGCTCAGTGGGAAGGGTAAATGCTTCTTGGGGGAGGCTGAGAGCCGAGAGGCACTTAGAACATAGCCATGGCCTAACACAGGCTGGAACTGAACTCTGGATATCTGGTAGAAAGAGCCCACGTCTGGTGACAGGAAGTATCTGGTCTGGTTTATTGGTGCTAGGGCTAGGGAAAGTCCCCAGAGCAAGGTTCTGACTCTGGCCCTGGAAAGCATGTGTTAGATGCCATGCCCCCTTCAACCGTACCATCGGGATATCTCTGGGGACAGTAAGTTCCTGTGTGGGTGGAACACTTCTGGAGGGCTTGTAATAGCCCCAAGTCTTCCCAGCCTTCAGAGGCTACTTGCTGTGCCCTGGACTCTGCTTGCTTTGACCAGGCCTGGGTCATGGAAACCATTGTCTTTCCACTGAGCAGGCAGCTTTTGGCCTCCTTCTGCACTCAGCCTGCAGCATCTCCCGCCCAGAGATTAGTATCGGCTTCCATGTGCTTGGCTTTTCCCCAAAGTCAGGCCCAGTCACTCTCCACTTACCCTCTGGTCTGCTGTCTGGCCAGAATTAACCCTCCAGGGACCTCCTCTAGCTTGTGTCCCAGACACGGATCCCAATCCAACTGCCCTGCGGTGACCACTGGGGTGCCCCCTAGTTGGCTGGCTGTACTTCCCCACTGAGCCAGAGAGGGGTGGGGAGGCCAAGTGTTAGCCTGCTCCAGATTAAAACTGGTCTAACAGGTTGTTGTGAAAAGGGCTGCTCTGGCCTGCCCAGGCTCCTTTGTAAAGGAGGAAATCCTCAGCGACCAGAAGCCTGAGACGCAGACCCTTGGCGCTGGATAGCACTTGATTTCAGGCCCAGGCCCCTGGCCCTTCACTTCACCGCAGACACCTAGGGTAGGAGGGTTTCCATCTGAGAGTGAAGATCATGGCTTCAACTCCATTCTAGCAGGATCTGCTCAGACAGCAAGTTAAATGCTGAACTTAGGTTCAGGGGCCCATGGACCAAGGGAATGCTGGGTAACTCAGTAATCTTGAATGAAACACTTTAGCCAGTTAGATCTGCTGACAAGAAATACCTGGGTGGCTTTGGTACCTGCCCCCAACCATTCCAGAGGCACTGAGTCTAGAGAGGGACTCCACACATAGGCCAGCTCTCCAAACCCATCTTCCTCTGCCAGGGCAGAATCTTCCTGGGCCTAGCTCCAGCACTGCCCCCCCACGCCTCCAGCCAAGCCCTGCTGAACGTCTTTACTCTTCAGAGATCAAGGCTTTGGCAGGCGAGTCTTCAGAGACAGGTAGAGTAGTGAATAAGGCCTAGGGTCAAGGCTTGTGACCCTGAGCTAGCCATATTTCTCTCTAAGCTAGCGGTTCCCAACCTTCCTAAAGCTGCGACCCTTCATACAGTTCCTCACATCGTGATGACCCCCAACCATACAATTATGTTCGCTGCTACTTTATAACTGTAATCTGCTACTGTTACGAATCATAGTGTAAATATCTGTGTTTTCTTATGATCTTAGGCGACCCCTGTGAAAGGGTCGCAACTCACTGGTTGAGAACTGCTGCTCTAAGCCGTACTCCTTCATCTGGAAACAGGGACAACCTCTGAGAGTGTGCAGGGCTGGAGTGTGAATTAATGGGGATGCCGGGCGGTGGTGGTGCACACCTTTAATCCCAGCAGAGGCAGAGGTAGGCGGATCTCTGTGAGTTTGAGGCCAGTCTGGTCTACAAGAGCTAGTTCCAGGATAGGCTTCAAAGCTACAGAGAAACCCTGTCTCAAAACAACAAAAAAAAAAAAAAAAAAAAAAAAAAAGGGGGGGGGGATGAGCCACATCCAAAGTTGCCACCCTTGCCTCCTCTGGTTTCCTATGGCATCCCCTGTGAACCTTCTCACTGGCCATGATGGAGCCATCCCCCTAGAGTCCTTTAGAAACAAGCATCAGAGCTCAATACAGCCTGCTAGACCCTGAGGCGATTTGCCAGCTAGAATAAATTCAGTCATGGCCCCCTTGTCCTTCCTACTCCATCCTGGATTCTAGGCTTGTTACTGCCTTAAAGCCATTGCACTGATTGTTCCCAGGACCTGGCACAGCCCTTGCCCGCGACATCTACAGGACCGCCCCCTGCTCTTCACTCTAGTAGCCAGGTTCACTACGGTGCTACTCAGACATGACCCAGGCCCCCTTTGCTGTGGGGTGATCCCATGCCTAAGGCCATTCTCTGCCCCCACCTCCTGCCGTGTCTTTCTTCACCCATTCAAAACTTGCCCATTTGTTCCTTGTTTACAGCCTCTCTTGAACTTCTGACAAGCCCCATGAGGATGGAGGCCGTGTCTGTCATGTTCCCTGCTTTGTCCCTGGGGCCTTGATGGAGGCTGGCTCAGTGACCAAAGAGCATATGCGAAGGGACCCAATCAGTAAAGGGTTACTATTTGGATATTGCGCAGGGTCCAGCATGCCCACCTCATGGTTCACCCTTCCCCGCTAGCTAGTGCCAACAGGGTTGCCCTTTAGAGTAACCCAGGACCATCCAGGGGTGATGGTACTGGCCAGCTGCTTTTCCCTTTCTGTTAGGCTTGGGCCATTGACTTGGGTCTGGGGTCCAGTGACATGTTTTCTGCTGTCTCTATGTCCAGGCAGGCATTGCTATTCCTCTCATATAAAGACTGAAATGCCAGTCGCTGACAGCCCCTTCTCAGGAAAGAGGTAGACTCTGGCTTGCGGTGAGCCAGGCGTGGTCCATTGCCAGGACGGCTCCAGTGCTTTCAGCGGGCAGAGACAGGTGGAGAGAAGCCACTGTCCAGGCTGCCACCTGGTTGCCCAATCTCATCTCACAGAGCCGCGGGGGCAGAGGCCCAGTTCGGTGAGTGTTCTGTCCTGAACTCTCTGCGTGGCCTCAGCCAGCCCCTGCTCCTGGTATTTGAATCCGGAGTAGCATTTGGACCCCACTCCCAGGGAGTACGGAGTCCTCACGCAGACTTGCATCTGGCAGGCACTGTTAGGCAGTCCCTACTGGGAAGAATGGGGTTTTCTCTGCTTCCTCTTGTTATAGCAGCACCAGACGTGGAAAGCCTAACTCTGGTCCCCATGTGCCCACTACTTTCCCACTAGATGACTCAGATCTGGGGGGTGGAGGGAAGCAGGGTTTACCCCTCACATTTTGGGAATGAAGAAGAGGTTGAGATCAAAGTTGAAGAAAAGATGCTACCAGGGCCATGGTGACACCTGGAAGAGGTGCACTGTTGGCCCCCACAGTCAGCAAAAGTTTTATCAGCTCCCACCAGCAACGGAGAAGGTGTCAGACCAAAGAGATGGACTTGCGAACTACTCCCGGCTTTTAAAAATATCGTCCCTCCTCCATCTACCTCTTGTTCATTCTAGTCCAATGTCATTCCTTTAAAAAGTATTATTTCTTATGTGTGTGTTTCTGGGTGTGTCTATTGGTGCACATAGGCCAGAAGACAGCATCAGCCCCACTGGAGCTGGAAGCTCTGGGCCTTTGAAAGAGTAGCGAACATTCTTGGCCCCTGAGCCATCTTCCCAGCCCCCACAATGTCATTCCTCTTCTTTGTCGTGACTGTCTCCTTGTCCTCAGTCCTGGGCCTCCCTGATTGTTTTTTCCTTTTCGTCTTCTATATCAAGATGCTGTTTCTCATAGCTTTCTGCTCACGATCCACCATTCCTGGCCTCCTGTATTTGCAACTTCTAATGGTCTCAGGACTAGGAACACATCCCAAATTGTTTCCAAAATAAGGCTTAGAGGGCCATGAGCATAGCTGAGAGCTTTCCTGGGAGGCCCTCACACACCAGAGAAAAGATCAGGCATAGCAGGATCCCAGCAGTCTAAGTATTCCCAAGTCAGACCACCAACCCTGGACAGCGTCTCCACCTTAATTATATTTCTGATGTACAAGATCTTGACTCAGAAGAGAGGGTCCTCTCACCCCAAACAGCCTGAGCAAGAATTCTGACACCTCTCCCCCAGACCAGACTCTACCAGCTCCTGGGTTACTATCTGTGTCAGCTGATCTGCCCCATGCCTGGGAGGCGCTCTCTCAGGCATCACGTCAGAGATCCATACCTCGTGCCTTTGTTTCCACTCTGCTTTCTCCTTGCAAGGCCTGGTGGCCTGAGCTCTGTGACTCCTTCTCAAGTTACCCCCTCCCTCCGTGCCCACTTACACATTGAAAGGATACTTCCTCTTCATCCACCTCTTGGGCTTGGAGCTCTTCTGCAATTCACTGCCTACATAGCCAGCAGGGCAGCGGATAGCACCCTAGAAGGCTTGCCGGCAGACCACCTCCTGTCTCTCATTTCCCAAGGGGAACAAGAAAGGCAGCTCCCTGTTCCCTGCACCCCCAGGCCCCTGGCAGAGACCGCTCAGTCCTGTAAGGTTCTGAGCTTCGGCTTTTCCCGATGTGGAACTGGATCGCAATAACAGGAAGAAAGAGAGACAAACTACCTGCTACACCAGATGACCCGTGGAAGGCCTCGTAAATGGAAGGCATGATTTTATTATCGTTACAGAAAAGTCAGTGGAAGAGAAACTACCAAACTGGTTTCTGTGCTAGAATAATTGTTTTATAAAGTCTCGTTAGGTACGCATTTCTCCCTCTCTCACACGCGGGCAACTTCCTGGACAGGAAGCAGACACAGAAGAGCTGCAGCAGCAGCCCTAGCCAGCATCCCCTTCCTGACCCTGAGCGTGCCCTCCGCAGGGGCTGCACCACAGAGAAGCCAGCTCCGTGAAGCCATGGCATTGCCCCAGAGGAGATGAGTGTGAGCTCTGTGTTTCTGGCTCCCGTTTGTCTGGTTACCCAGCCTCCCGGAGAGGCTAGGGGAAAAAGGGAGTGGGCACATTCATATGCAGGTGGTCAGGGCCAGGGCATTCAGGACTACTTTGGGCCCAATGTCTTGTCTGGGGATGGGGGTCTCCACAGGGAAGAACCAGGGCTGGGGATCTTTGGCTGACTCAGGCCTTAGGGCAGAGAAATGGGATGGCTCACGCCATTAATCCACCCCCAGTCCCACAAGGAAAATAAATAAAATAAATACTGTATACTGTGTAGCCCCCTCCCCACCAGCCTGGCCTACTTCCCCCACCAGGGGCTGGCACCATCAGCCTCAGTTCCCCTTGCTGATACTCTCCCAGAAACAGACTGGCTGCTCTCCAGATGGGTAGGGGACCTGCCCTACCCAGCAGATGGAGAAACCAGGGCTGGGAGAATATACAGAATTCAGGTGGTTAGGGCACGCCAGTGAATGGAGGCCTGGGTCCAGCCTCCAGGGTGAGATGAGGTCCTGCCTGTCTCTCTCTGCTCTGACACATGGCTCACCACAAACAGCCACATGGGACCTGGAGGCACTGACCTCAGAGTTGTGCGACAACCCCTCTTCCACCTGCCTTGTTCTTGCTGGCACTTTCTGATCCAGCTCTATGTATGCAGGCACCAGGGTGACCGAAGAAGGGACAGCAGGAACCCAGTCCAGCTGGTGCTTGTGTCCCCTCCAGGCTATAACGATGTGAGGCAGAGCAGGGTGCCAGGCCCCATCAGAGTTGGAAGGGGTACTGTCGGAGGTAGTCGGCCATGCGCCGGGGCAGCGGTAGGCAGTCCACGTCGGCCACCAGACGGTTGATGACGAGACGACACAGATGTTGTAAGCTGCGGGCACTGCTTCTGCGCACAAAGGGCTGCACCAGTTTTAGATGCACAGCGGTAGCCGTGGGGAGGGGCAGGGTTGAGTCACCAGGTGCATCTTGTTTAGGTGCAGGCAGGGCTGGGGTGGGAATGGGATCCGGGCTGTCACTCCGGGTGTCAGCAGCACAGGAGGCCACATAGTGCTGCACAAGGCTGACCACATCTGGGAAGGCCAAGATTCGAGGTCTGGACAAGCAGTTGGAGTCCAGTCGGAAGCTGGAATCAGCATACTCGATGCGTACATTGGTGGGGCCACGGGTAGTTTTGACGGACAGTGTGAACAAGTAGCTGGGGTGGGTACTATCTCGTACTAGGAATGTACCCTCTGGCATCTTCTGTAGGTGTTGTCGGGCCTCGCTGGCCGTAATGGAACCCCAATACCATCCTAGACAAGCAGAGAGGAGGCCAAGGGACTGATCAGAAATTACCTAAAGGTACCAACCCAGGGTAGGCCAAGATGGAGAGTCACTTCACAGTTCCCTGGACAGGGATGTAGTTCTCCCATCAGACTTAGGGGCAGGGCCTTTCCAGATCAGAGTCAAAATCCCAAGAGCTTAGTTCCTCCATAGACTTCCCAGAGCAAGGTCTGTCTTTCCCGAGACTTACCAGATTCCCGAAGGTAGGAGAACGTCTTGGCTATACACAGCAGGTCCTCCTCAGGGTCTAGCACCTTTGGTTCGCTCTCTGACTGGACAGGAGTCTCCTCTGCCACCTCCTCTGGGAATGCCCCAGTGGGCAAGGGCTGCATGGCTGACCCAGGCAGCTCCAGAGACTGGGCCCACAGAGGCCGCTGCCCAATTCTCTCCACAGCCAGCAAAGGACAAGATCTAAAGTGGGAAGACAGGCGACAGAGGTCTCACATATTCTTCATTTTAAAAAAATCCTTTGATTGCTTCCCCCACATACATAGATTTAAAATAAACAAACAAAAAACAAAGAACAGGGTCTCATATGTAGCTCTGGTTGGCCTGGAACTTGTTATATAGACCAGGATGCCCCCACATTCACAGAGATCCACCTGCTTCTGTCTCCCAAATGCTGGGATTAAAGGGGTGCGCTACCACATCCAGCTCGTGTATACAGGTCTTTCCTTTTTGTTTTTTTGGGATGCTGGGAATCGACCTCAGAGGCTTACACATGCTCTACCACTGAACTATACCCATAACCCTGGTTTCCTAGACCCCACTCTCCTGCATTTACTGCATACAAACTAACCCTCATCTGGTATCACCAAAATCACAGGCCACTCCCCATGAGCATTTTCAGCCTTCCTACCACAAGAACGGGGGCTCTGTCCAAGCAAAAGCTATCTCCCAGTTGAGCTCTGACTGAGGTAGCCTGTCAAATACCACTGTATCTCGTGGAGCCACAGGACAAAGGAGGGTGGGATCCTCAGGGAATCTGGAGATTACAGGAGAAAGCCTAAGGTTACCCGGTAGCTTCCTGTCAAGGGAAGTATCTGTTAGGGGGACCCCAGTCCACACTGGCTAGGACTTCAAGACTTCAACAAGCTTTTACCCATACCTTGCCAGATTCCCGTCTTGGGCTCTGCTCCTCGCAGGCGAGGAGAGACAGTGGCCTCTAAAGGCACTGCCGGCTCTCATCTCTCATAAATACGAGCACCCACCAAAGGACAGAACACTCAACCTACATTCCAGACTCCACCCTGTCGAGTCAGCCCTGCTATGCTGTGTGGTTTTGTGTACAGTTTGCTCTTGTCTCGGCTGTCATTTCCCCTCCTTCCAGGTGAGCATCTACTTGCCCTGAGGGGTTTGGCCATTTAGAGAGCTGAGGTTAGGGGAACTAAAAAGACTGAAATTCAAGGGAAGCCCACGGGGTGTGTGTGTGTGTGTGTGTGTGTGTGTGTGTGTGTGTGTGTCCAGGGGCTCTGCTTCCTGAGGAAGAAATGTTGGCTTTCTCTTATTTCTAATATGATATGTGCCCAGGCCTCAGTTCTGTGTCTAGGCCCCTGTTGGATCTTAGGACCTCAAGATAATGAAACCCTAGGCTCTGCCACACTTGCTGTGGGAAGGCCGTCTGTATCGGGTATTGCTTGTAAACAAGGGGTGGTTAGGAGCTGGTGGCAGTCAGCAGGGACAGAAGCCAAACCTGACAGTGTAAGTGGTGTTTAGAAGGTCAATGTCCTGTGACCACTCATGAGAAGGGGTGACTGGCTCTGCCTGCCAAGGGCTTTTTCCACACTCAAGCAGTCTGACTGTGCTGGGAGAGCTCTGGCGTCCCACTTAGGGAGCGAGCAGCAGAATTTTGAGGTGACCACCCTGCTGTGGCTCATAGCCAATCCAGGTACCATCTGAAAGAATGTGGGCAGCTAGCCAGTCATTCTACAAGCTCTGTGGTAAGCATGGCCAGACAACGTAGTGAGGCCTCTTGCACAGTCCCACATGTGTGTGTAGTAGGCACTTCTGGGCTTAGTATCGTGTCTAGGTGTAGAATGACTGTTCCTCCCTGCAGGTGGCTGGGGAGAGACTATATATCAAGGCATGGGAGTGTCTACCACTGTGTCATCGTGGTGGGGCCGAGGACCGGTGTGTTCCAAGAACCTGTGTGTGCACGTCTTGGAATCTAGCCATTAAGTCTGCCTGAGGACACATGCCAGTGAGATGAACCAAGCCCAGGGAGGTGGGATACACACACAAAATCTGTTAAAGATGTTGTTTCCCTAATACCCAACACTGTCCCTGAGGTTCCCAGGGGTCTTCAGTGAAGGCAAAGTCAAAGAGGCTGTGGGAACCGAGAATGGAGCAGGGGGCCATCCAAGAAGGAAGACAGGGTGTAGGTCTACTGGGGAGTCCAAACTTCAGGTCAAAGAATGAACAAACATGATAGGAACGTCCCAGCACCTCCATGTCTCTCCTGGAGACCCAGGACTGTTTAGAGCAAGGGCTCTTCAGCCTGGCCCCACCTTCCACTCTCCCTCACTTGGCACCATACCCATGTCAGTTAAAAAAGTTAAAAAACCACCACCAGCCGGGCGGTGGTGGCGCACGCCTTTAATCCCAGCACTCGGGAGGCAGAGGCAGGCGGATCTCTGTGAGTTCGAGACCAGCCTGGTCTACAGAGCTAGTTCCAGGACAGGCTCCAAAGCCACAGAGAAACCCTGTCTCGAAAAACCAA
>NW_026067915.1:8068526-8143191 GCF_014885135.2 Alexandromys fortis | reverse complement strand
TCGAAAAACCAAAAAAAACAAAAAAAAAAACAAAAAAAAAAACACAAAACAAACCAAAAAAAAAAACAAAACAAAACAAAACAAAAAAAACCACCACCAGAGCACCACACAGCTCTCCCTGACTTTGTAATACGCATGCATATGTATTTCCGCTCCTAGTGTTTCCTAAATTCCTGACTGATAGACGACCTAAGGGGACCCTGAAACAGTAAACAGATGTGCCAGGACCATTCAGCTGGGGCCAAGACTTTGTCCTATCAAAGTCCCACTGCCACCACAATCCCATATTCCGTGCCTTTGGGAAACCTTGGAGAAGGCAGGCAAAAGTCTTTGTCACACTGAAACCTCGATCTGGGCTAAAAAGAGGTGTGTGGGGTGCTCCTAACGGTGTTGGTTATTAGCCTTGGGAGAGTCAAAGACAGGCTGGTTTCCCCAAGAGCCTAAACACTAACCTAGAACAGAGCAATGGACACCTGAACACAGAGGGATCTTAGGGCTGGTCACCGATAGATAGGAAACCGGAAGGCTAGGTAAACTTTGGGTTAAAAAAAGGTCTAGACTGGTAAACTCCATTCCGGAGGACCTCTTACAGTTGTTGCCCCTGAGATCTCAGGAATGGGGGCTCCTCCCACCGCTCGCCGGCCCCGTTTCCCTATCCTTACTACTAAGTGTGTGAGTGTGTGTGTGGGGGGGGATCCTAGGAGTAGCACTCGAGGTCCTCTCGTACTTCATCACCTCCAGCCGGTCAAGCCCTCCCAAATCCTGCAGCTAGCTGGAGGCCTGTGATCTCCTGCGCTTCCCGCACGGGGCTTGGGCAGGGAGAGAGTGCGCTTACCCCTGTACGCAAAGGACCATGTCCCAGAGGCAACGGCGGCTCGAGAGTCGGGGCTCGGGCAGGACGGAAGGAGAAGGGAGCCAGTGGGTGTCGAGGGCGCGAAGGTCAAGGTCCCGGGGCGCACGGGCGACGAGCACGGACTGAAAGATTCTGGAGCTAGCAGGCTGAAAGGACGAGGGGGACGGGCTGGGAGGGCGGGGCGGGGCCAGGCGCCTCCTAATCTTTTGTCCGCTGTGTCCCAGCCCTTCCCGGAAGCCGCATCTTCCTAGAACCGCAGGTTTTGCGGTGGCCGGGAGGGGAACAGGGGCGCTGGCTTCTAAGGCTCTGGACTGCGAAAGGAAACACCTTTGACAGATTTCCAAGAACTTTCCAGGAAAACTGGGCGGGAGCCCCATGACTTGACCAATAGCAGAGCTGGAGGTGGAGCCGAGCATCTGGACGGACCAATTGAAGTGCGTCGACATTGGACTGACGTGACTGAGTGAGGCGGGACCTAGAGACCGGTAGAGAGAAGACTGGGTTGGGGGCAAGTTTGAAAGAAGGAGGGTGCGACTCTGGCAACTCGAAGCCAGATTGCCTTCATTTCCTCTGCTTCTTTGGGGGATGGGTGCGCTTATCTCCCCGTGGAACTACAGCGCGGGGCAGGGTCTGGGGCGGTCCTCCTAGCTAGCCGTTCCTAGCTGATCGGACGTTGTGTTAGGACTCCGTATTGGGTCTCGCTTACAGCAGGACACTGTGTGTGGAGTTGCCGGGAGGTAGGTGGCGTGCTGTGAGATCTGGAGTGAGACTTAGGGAGAGGCGCGGAGTGCATAAGGGGGCCTAAAAGGATTCAGGTTAATCTTTTGTATCAAATGAGTCCGTCCCACCCGTGCCTGATCTCTGAGTGGACCTCCAGTCATGGAAATTATCCCCCTGAGAGGTAAACGGAGACAATCAGCTCCCAGATAGCTCCAGTCTATGGCTTAGTGAGGCACAACCAAATGCTGTGAGAACAGAGTTCAAACAAAGATAGTTTGGGGATAGGATCAAAGCGGTAGGGGACAGAACAATGACACTGCTCTCTTGTAAAACAAGAGAACTTACTATGTTTTGTTCCCAGTAACAGTAGGAGAATTTAAGAGAGAGAGAGAGAGAGAGAGAGAGAGAGAGAGAGAGAGAGAGAGAGAGAGAGAGAGAAACATCCAGACTGGCCTGGAACTCAGTAGGTAGACGGGGCTATCCCCGAACTTCTGAGTACAGGCTTCCATTGTGGAATTACAGGCTAAGCCATCATGTCCAGTTTTCCAAGGAGCACATTAAAGGACTGTAGGGTTTATTGAGAACCTCCTCCCAAACCTTGGTCCAGGATATGGGGAGATGAGATCTGGAGAGCCAGTAGCATCCACTACTTCTACACCCATCATGTTCCAGTACATTTGTCTCTTCCCTTCACACAAGTCACTCCACCCAGCTTCCTCAGAAAGGGTGGCTACAAGATCTTTGACAGGGATGACAGGTTTCTGGCAGTGTGTAGAATCTTGAATAATAATGTCTGGGTTTTCCCCAGCACAGATAAGGCTCTGGGTGCCCCACCCAAGATAGGGAGCTGAAGATAAAACTCTGTGAAAGGGGAAGAGTACTGAGTGAGGATCAGAAATGACTCCAAGGAGAATGACTCCAATTCTCTGTATCTGCCTTGAAGGGGAAGCTAGGCTTCAGGTTAACACAATCAGGGCTCCCAGAGAAAGAAGCCAGTTTCTTGGAATATGGTAGGCGTGGAGCTGGGGTATCTAGAGAGCAGGGAATCCCCCCCTGGATGGCAGCTAACTCTTCAATAGGGGCTATCTATTGCCACATTGCTATGAAGATAAGGGGATTTCACAGGTGTCATGCAACCAAGCTGTAATTTTCCTTTTCAAAATGTGGTGTGTGTGTGTGTGTTCATGTTTTCAAGTGCCATGGCACTCACGTGAAGTCAGAGGACACAGTCATGTGAGTCCCAGGGTTCACACTAAGGTTGTCAGGCTTGGTGGCAATCATCTTATGTGCTGGTCTGTTTCACTGGCCCCAAGAGCTGTGGTTTTGGACTTGGATCTTTTTGATGCACATGTCAATTGCTCTACCAGTTCACTGTGACTACGGAACACGCACCGTGTGCTAGACACTCAGCAAATTCCAAGTTTATTCTGCAGTCACAACTACCAAGATAATGCCATCTTTTATGTGAGGAAGCCAAGGCACAGGCTACAGTGTGCCTTTGGTTGTATGCCTACCAAGTAGTGGGTTGAATCAAAGCCCTACAACCTTCCACAGACTTCTTTTCTAGGTCAAGGTAGCCTGCAAACTCCTTGGCATCCTTCTCTGTGCTCACTCTAGTCTGTATCAGAGCACCTGGCTATCCCCTTGAAAGCATCTCCTATAGAGGTCAGGGATTAGAAACCCCAAGTGGTTTTGCTCCCCAATAGTCTTTTGTGGATTTGACAGTGTTATGTATCCACTTGTGTGCTGGGAACCGTGGCGGGGCCGAACGACAAACTGCCCACCTACTTGCTTCATTCAAGCTTCATTCAAGTAACTTTGGCCATTTCCTTATTATCTTTCCAGTCCCTGACTGCGCCCCTTGATCGGACCCCTCCCTGACTGCTGGGCCCACACTGCCACCTAGTGGCGCATCTTCTTAAGACCTCACTAGCCAAATATCCAGAGGTCGTTGTTTCTAGTGTATTCTGCCCCAGGCACTGCATGAATTCCGGTCGCTTCAGGACCCTTTGCCCTCCCCCCCCCGAAAAATCACAATATGGATCACAAGAATAAACATCAATATTCCCTCAATATCTGCTTCTATCCTCTCACCATGAAGGTTTCCTTTCATCAAAAGGCAGCTGTGGTGGGGAGCAGGGACTGGCCTCCACCAGGCACTTACTGAATGGTCTATTGGTCACTGTAAACTATTTCAAAGGTCCCAGTCTCTGTTACCTTGACCACACTATTACAAAGGGCTAAGTGGCAGAGTCTGCTGCTATGAAGCCAACCTGCCCACACCCATCCTATGTTTTGAATCTTTTTTTTTTTTTTATTTTTCCAGACAGGGTTTCTTTCTTTCTTTTTATTTATTTATTCATTTATTTATTATTTATTTATTTAAGATTTCTGGCTCTTCCCCACCGCCACTTCCCATTTCCCTCCCCCTCCCCCAATCAAGTCCCCCTCCCTCGTCAGCCCAAAGAGCAATCAGGGTTCCCTGCCCTGTGGGAAGTCCAAGGACCACCCACCTCCATCCAGGTCTAGTAAGGTGAGCTTCTTCTAAACTGCCTAGGCTCCCACAAAGCCAATACGTGCAGTAGGATCAAAAACCCATTGCCATTGTTCTTGAGGTCTCAGTAGTCCTCATTGTCCGCTATGTTCAGCGAGACCGGTTTTATCCCGGGCTTTTTCAGACCCAGGCCAGCTGGCCTTGGTGAGTTCCTGATAGAACGTCTCCATTGCGAGACAGGGTTTCTCCATAGCTTTTTGGTTCCTGTCCTGGAACTAGCTCTTGTAGACCAGGCTGGTCTTGAACTCACAGAGATCCGCCTGCCTCTGCCTCCCGAGTGCTGGGATTAAAGGTGTGCGCCACCGCCGCCCGGCTTGTTTTGAATCTTTTTATCAGTGTGAACGGGACGTGGTTCTGGGTGGCTGCAGCAGCACAAGCATCGAGAAGAAGCTACATAGTCTGATTTACCTGGGTTAAATGGACAGCTGGAAAACCTCCGTTTATGATTGATATGGTAAATCTGTGTTTATGTAATCATAGACATTTACATTTAGATTTTATTAGTGTGCATATGTGTGTGCACGCACACACATGCACATAGTTAAACATGCCACACGGTGAGTGTAAATGTTAGAAGGCAACTTTGTGGCGTCTACTCTGTCCTTACATCTTTGCATAGGTCCTAGGGATTGAACCTAAGTCTGGGCTTATTTAGGAAGTACACACTTACCCACTGAGCCATCTCACTAGCCCAGGAAGGGCATTTTTTTTTATTAGACTACTTACTTTATATACTTCAGTGTATATACTCTGTAGCAAGCAAGTTTGACTTCTATGAAGATAAGTTTTAACAAAAATACAGCTTATGGTGGCTCACATCTGTAATTCTAAAACTTGCGAGGTTGAGGCAGGAAGCTCAGGAATTGAAGGTCATCCTTGCCTATTTAGTGAGTTTGAGGTCAGCTTGGGCTACATAAGACCCTGTCTCCAAAAAAAAAAAAAATAAATTTAATTCTTTCTGAAATGCCCAGAGATGGGTTCATATGGTGGTGTTCTTGGTTTCCATCATTACTTAAAGGAAAGCTTAAACAATGTTGGGAGCCCTCAATGTCCTCAAATTCCTTGAGGCTGGGACCCACGTAGGGGGCCCAACCTTGACCTTCAGATGGAGCAGCACATCACAGAAGGAAAAGTGTGGTGCCTGCATCAGAAATCTGAAGAGGACCTGGGAGAAGCTGTCGCTTGAGAACCCTGCTGATGCCAGCATCATCTCCTCCGGCAACACTGGCCAGCCAGCGAGCCCTGCTGAAGTTTGCTGTGGCCACTGAAGCACTCCAATTGCCGCCACCTCACTAACCAGATCCAACCAGCCTTCAGGAGCCTTGGCTTCTGGTGGTGACTGATCTTGGAGCTGACCATCAGTCCCTCACAGAGATGTCTCATGTCAACCTGCCCACCACTGCTTTGTGTAACACAGACTCTGTGGACATTACCATCCCAGGCAAATACAAGGGAGCTCACTCAGTGGGTTTGATGTGGTGGATGTTGGCCCCGGAAGTACTCTGCATGCCTGACACTGTCTCCAATGAGCACCTTTGGGAGGTTATGCCTGATCTTCTACAGAGACGGGGTGAGACTGGGGAGAAGCAGGCTGCTGCCGAGAAGACTGTGACCCAGGAGGAATTCCAGGGTGAATGGACTGTGCCAGCTCCTGAGTCACTGTCGCTACCCAGAGGTGGCAGGCTGGTCTGAGGGTATGCAGGTGCCCTCTGTACCCATACAGAAGTTCTCTCCTGAAGGCTGGAGTGCCCAGGCACCCACTGAGAAGTGGTCAGTAGCTCCCACAGTGCAGGCCACTGAGTGGATGGAGTCACCACTGAGTGGTCCTGAGCGGCTCTGCAAATACCTGAGCAAAGGTAAATATGATGGAAGGAAAATAAAGTTATTTTATTTTTTTGGCTTTTTCAAGACAGGGTTTGTCTGTAGCTTTGGAGTCTGTCCTGGAATTAACTCTTGTAGACCAGGCTGGCCTCAAACTCACAGAGATCTTCCTGCCTCTGCCTACCAAGTGCTGGGATTAAAGGCATGGACCACCATCACCCGGCTTTGGTTTGGTTTTTTTTTTTTTTAGGATTTCTCTGTGTAGCCCTGATTGTCCTGGAACTTAATCTGTAGATCAGACTAGCCTCAAACTCAGATATCCAACTGCCCCTGCCTCCTAAGTGCTGAGATTAAAGGTATGTGCCACAACTGCCCAGCCTAATCTTTTTAAAAATATTAATTTTATTTGTAATTATGTGCATGTGTTTATGTATGGGTGTCTTTACATGAGTGCGGATGCCCAAAGAGGCCAAGGTGTAGCACCCCTTGGAGCTGACGTTACAGGTGGTTGTGACCCATCTGGATATAGAGAATATAACTTGGGTCCTCTAAAAGAACAATATGTGTTCTTAACAGCTGAGCCCCCCAACTTTTCTTTTTTAAAGAAAAAAAGGTATTTTTACAGGGCACACACTGAGATGCCCAGCCACAGCTCTTTAGTTGCCTAACTTTCTGTTCCTTATGGAACCCTGCTCATAGAGAATGAGAACCTTGGGTTTACCAGCTTCAAACTGGTTACCTACAGGAAGCAGTGCCTGCCTCGGCCTCCTAGCAGCCAAACCTTCCAGATTGTATGCACCTGATCCTAGGTGCAAGTAGGCAAATGTATATGGGTGTGTACCTGCACACGGCTATACATATCTGTGCACACGTATGTTGTGCACATTTATATTTATGAATATCTGTGTGTGTCTTGTGTGCACTTTGTGTGCACAAGACTTTTTCTTTTAGGTCACCAACCAGTTCCCATGTCATCACACAGAGATTTACTCTTAGTTTTGAAAGCTCAGCCTAGTTTAGGCATGTTTCTGACTAGCTCTTTTAACTTAAATTAACCTGATTTTTTTGTTTTGTTTTGTTTTGTTTTTGAGACAGGATTTCCCTGTGTAGCCCTAGTTGTAGTGATATTCATTTGTATTTTAATAAATAAAGCTTTCCTGAAGATCAGAGAGTAAAACAGTCACTGTGGTCAGCCTTGATGACAATGATGACACACATCTTTAATCCAGTAACCACACTAGATTGCCATAGAAACCGGACACTAGAGTTAATTATAAAACGGGAGGAGACAACTCTCAGACAGTCTCATTCTGAGAATTCCTGAAGGCAGGATTGTCATTTCGGACTGAGGTAGAAATAAGAACCAGTGGATGGCTGTTTTGCTTTCCTGACCTTCAGGTTGAACCCTAATATCTGTCTCTGAGTTTTTAATTAATCATGCTACACCTAGTTGTCTTGGAACTAATTCTGAAGACCATGCTGGCCTCCAGCCTCTGCTTCCTGAGTACTGGGATTAAAGGCTTGTACTACCACTGCCAGGCTAAATTAACCTGTATGTCTACCTTTTGCCTCGGGGCTTATTACCTTTCTTCTGTACATCTTACTTCCACTGCTTCTCTATGTCTGCCCGACTGGCTGGCATCTCCTTTGCTTTCCCACTCCTTCTCTCCTTCTTTCTCCCTCTCTTGTTATTCTCCTATTTATTCTCTGTCCACGAGCCCACCTATCCTTTCTCTGCCTAGCTATTGGCTGTTTAGCTCTTTATTAGATCGGTCAGGTACCTTAGGTAGGTAAGGTGAAACAAATTCAACATGTCTTTACATAGATAAACACACATCCTTATATTGTTAAACAAATGCAGCATAAACGAATGTAACACACCCTTAAAGTTACAGTAATATTCTGCAGCATAAATGTAGCACATCTTTGCTTGGTTAAAATAAGATTCCACAAGAGTGTGAGTGCCTGTGTAAGGGTACACTTGCACATGTGAATGAGTAGAACAAAGAAGGACGCACCATGTGAGGAGGCCATTATTTGAGAGACCCCAACTTTGAGGTTGTGCTTTGGGGTTGAAATGGGGGCTCTCTTGCTAGTTGCGGGCTTCAAGTAGGTCACGTGCCCTCTCTGGGCTTGTTTCTCTTGTGTGTTTTCACTGTGTGTCTGAAGGGATGGTCATCTCTTCCTTCCCTGTCTCAGTGAGGCCATGTTGTTTATGTAGAACATTTCCTGGTCTACAGGAAGAGCTTCTTATGATCAGTGGAGGCTCTTATCTTGGGACCTCTGTGTCACTGATTGTTGCTAACTTAAAAGTTACCTGGAGATGACAGAGTCGCCAGTTCTGGAGGAGACGGGCTGAGCCTTCTGCACACAGAGAGTACCCACAAATAGTTGCTGTACTCTTCAGAAAGTGGTTATCTGCAACGGGGTGCAGTTGTATAGATAGAAGGGCACCAAGTTCCTGCTAGCTAGGAACTAATTCTCTGACAGTTGGGGACGTGAAGCCCATGCATCTTTGTGTGTGTGTTGTGGTGGAAGGTTATAGAGGAGGTCTTCAAAGTCACCAATTTCTGGGCCAGGAGATTTATACACCGTGGAGGTAGACGCCTTTGTGTGGGACAGAGGTCCTGGTGACTGAAGTTCTGAATATAACCTATAGAGGGCAGCAGAGACCTGCTCAGAGGGCCTGCCTATAGTGCGGTCCACTTTCCAAAACTCTCAAATCACTCCTTGCGTTCCTCAGCTTGTGGGTTGTGGATATGGTTGGATGATTTGCCACAAGAGACACAATCTCGATCTCTGTGGCTCTCGTCGAGTTTTTTTTTTTCCCTTCATGGGCGCCTCTGATTCTTCTGTATTTCTTCTGGGAAAGCTGACTCGAGATATCCATGACAGGCTAAGATGGACTAAGAATGAAGTTGATGCCTAAACGCAGACAGGGAAATTTCAAGGCTAATAGAGAATCTGTCTCTGGGGTGGGAGAAAGGGAGTTTAATGTTTAATTAATATTTATTTATTTATTTATTTGGTTTATCGAGACAGGGTTTCTCTGTGTAATAGCCCTAGCTGTACTAGAACTTGTTTTGTAGATCAGGCTGGCCTCCAACATAGAGAGCCACCTTCGGCAGTGCTGGGATTAAAGGCGTGCACGACTAGCCCGGCTGTTTTTTTTATTATTATTAAAAAAAAAAAAAAGACATAGCCTCACGATGTAGCCTAGGTTAACCTCGAACTCAAAATTTTCTTGCCTAAGTCTTCTTTGTGCAGGTGTTCATCACCATGGCCGGAGACTTAAAACAGAACCAAAAGCGCAAACCATAATAAGGCGAAAAGCCTTCTTTATTTATTTATCGATGCACCGGACCAAGTGGAAAAATCAAAACTTCTGATTCAAGTATATCCCAGGCGTGTTCACCCTGTGGCTGCTTCAGGACAGCATGAATGTGGCCCCAAACCATTTATAGCTGACAAGTAAATCGCAAAGCCAAAAGGCTGGTCAGAAAGTACACAGAAAGAAAAGTTGCCTAGTGCTAGAGAGGTACCCTAAACCACCAGGGACTGAAGAGCGGCGAATCAAACAACATACCACTTCGCAGGGCAGGTTGGCAAAAAATAAGTTGAATTCTAGAGCGCTTAGCCACCTGAAAAGTCGGGAGTCTAGCAAGCCCCCCGACAGTGTGCAAGAGCCCTTAGACAAAACGTCTTGCGCTGTCATTTTTCTAGGTCGCGGATAAAATCCTAGACTCTTAAAGCAGTCGGAGGAGTTTCTGCTAGCGTCCCAGCCACTTCAGGAGGCCACGCCCCCATCTTGTCCGGGCTCAGGGCGGAGCCTGCCAGAGACTGTGTGCCCAGTCTTGCCCAGCCCAGACCCGCCTGGCCCTTTAAGGCTGACCTAGCGGGGCCCCAAGTCCGGATGACGTGCCGGGAAGGGGGGTGGGGGTCACGTGGGCCGCGGGCGGCGAGACTCCGGCCCAGGGCGCCCCTCGGCTGCTGGCTCCCGGGATCACTATCCCTTGCCCCTCTGGCGTGCTGCATGGCTTCCGTCTAGTGCATTGCCTCCAAGTGCGCCTTCGCCAGGTACGCTTTCCCTGGGCCCCGGCATGGCCAGCTCTCAGGATCTGGTGGCTACACAGCGCCGGATTCCTTCCCGTCTCGACACGTGCCTGGATTGAGGGACCTCCTCTCTTCCCCCCCCCCCCCGCCCCCCAGCACGTAGGTACTCTCAGGCAGTTTCCAGCTTGTCTTGGGCCAGCAGCCCAGTCAGTCTAGTTGTGGAGAAACCAAGGCTGGGGTGTGTCCAAAAAGTCCCTGTGCCGAGTGACTCTTTCCCTTTCCCTCAGGTGCCTCTGGACGCGCCAGGCTGGGGCTACCTCCGAGCGCCCCGTGGGAGCCATGGATGGCGAGACAGCAGGGGAGAGGGGGAGTCTTGTGCCCCCGCAGGGTGCACTCGGTGGACCCACCTCGGGCGGTGCTCAGGCACTAGGTGTACGACGAGAGCCCAAGAAGTACGCGGTGACTGACGACTACCAGCTCTCCAAGCAGGTGCTGGGCCTGGGTGTGAACGGGAAGGTGCTGGAGTGCTACCATCGGCGCACTGGGCAGAAGTGTGCCTTGAAGGTTAGTGACCCATCTCTCTGAGGGCCGGGGTGACCTGGAGTGACCAACAGCAGATACTTGTGGGGGTTATGTCCAGGGTCTCTATTAACCATCTACACTTGGCATCATATTTTATTTTTATACTCTTCCTCTAAGATCGGACTCGTGGTCCTCCCAGCCTCACACATGGGGAAATAGAGGCTCAACCTACCCAAGCTCCGGGTGTGTCCCAGAGAGCAAGGGGGAGGAGTCAGTGCGAGTAAAGCGCCTGTACCCGGAAGGTGGGAGGGAGTGGCTGTCCTCACTGGTTTCTAGCTTGGGCTTTGTATTCAGGCCCAAGTGGGGCTCTTACTGCTTGGCGATATCCCCCCTTCCCCCCCCCCCACACACACTGGTAGCTCCTGCTCTGGAGATGGGTCTAAGTATCGCTCTACCGGAGGCTGAGCCCCCAAGGATCAGAGTGGCCTGCTGCTTCCTCATTGCCCCTGCCTGCTTTAGGCTTTACTATGAGCCTTTTGGAGCTAGCTAGTGAGGCAAAGACTAATTAATGCCCATCACAGCTTAGGATGCTCTTTGACTACTGGGCTCTTGATGAATTGTTTGCCCTTTGTGGAAAGGGGAAAGCTCTGCCCTAGGCTGACCCCACCCTGGACAAATGATGAGCATCCATTTAGAGTCACACCATACCCAAGGTTCCCTAGAAGCCTGGTACACTGATGTTGCTGGAATGGGGGTGTGGCTTGGAGGAGCTGACCTCACTATCTGAACCTGGCTCCAGGCACCCAGTTCCAGTCCAAGAGCCCGCACCCCTACTCGTGGTCCCACCCCACTCCTATCCTGTTCCTTCAGAATCCCTCAAATCGTCTGTCCTTGGGAAGCTGACCCAATTGGAGGTCATGCCATTGGCACCTGGATGGCACAGCATGTCGGAGAGTGACTCTCGGAAGTGAGTTTAGTAAAGGTCTCTTTACAAGTTGCCAGCAGCAGCCAGGGTGCAGAGTCCTATAGAGGTGGCTGTAATCTCTACCAAGTGTGTGTGCGTGCCAGCTCTGTGACCTTGGGTGATACCTTGGGCGGTTGTAGTTAAGTCTCTGACTTTGTTTAGGGAGAAAGAGCAGGAGTTGGTGTGAACCTGAAATGAGAACCTGTTATAGGTCTGGAACTGGCCTTGAGAGGCTTCTGGACTTATGTAAGACACAGGAGCTGCAAAGGGTTCGAGTGAGGCTCAGGCCCCATTCTTTGTCTTTCTCTGGTGTATCAGAAGGGGCCAGCACAACCTCTGCTCAGTGACTGTGAACATAATGTTTCAGTGGCTTCACCTTGCGGGGGACGGGGACGATGGCATCTTCTCACTCATAATTTCTGTCCCCTGCCCAGAAGTTCAGAAGAGCAAGGATATATTGGGGGACCTCAGCATAGCCCCAGACCTGGGCCCAGGGAACTCAGCTGGCCAGGAATGGGTACTGACCCTTTCCCCGGCTGCTCTAGCTCAGCCTAGGAGAAGGTCATGGACTCTGTGCCTTTGTGCCTCCCTAGAGGCACAAAGTTTGTTAGGCTGTCCTGTTCTGACCTTGTAGTCTGACTTGGTCAAGCCATGCCTTTTTTATGCCCATCTTTAGGTTTTGTTGCCTGAGAGGTCAGAAAGTACCTAGCAGGAAACCTAAATGCAACAGGCATGCCAACTCTGGTCATTGTTCCAGTGGCTTCTAGCATTCACTAGGGCCCAAGAGGAGCAGGCCCTTGCCCTCTTCCCCTTTCTCTCTGTGCTGACCACTGGCTTGTTCTGCTTTGCCCTCATGCACAGCAAGGCCTCTCTCCCCAGGCCAGCTTCTGTGACCAGCAGAGCTTTCCTGGCGCCCCAAGCACTTATGCTGTGCTGTTGGAACTGGAGGACGGGGTACCTCAGGGGAATATGGGGGCATGCAGGCTTCGTACTCCTACTGACATCTTGTGCTCCTCCCAGGCCTAAGTGAGTAAAAGCAGATGTGGTCCCGGTACTTAGTGTCTTCAAGTGAAAATAAAAATTGAAGGCCCTGGGGGAGACATGGGGAGACCACACGGGTAGGGCCCCTTTCTCTGTTCCTGCTGCTAGACGACAGGCCTGGGACCCTTCCTTTCCGATCACCACAGCCTGCTGGAGTGCCCCCTGGGCTCCCAGTGCCTCCTTTTCTCTTCTTTGTTAAAGAGAACGGAGGTGGGGTGGGGTATCTCCTGTAGAGTCTTCCAGGTTGGGTCTGTACAGTGAACATCCTCCTCCCAGAATCAAGATCAGGGAGTTGCCTGGCTGCCTCAGCCCTAACAGTTCTTGCTCATTGGTGTTGATGGCTGAGGTAAGCTAGGCCGCTCCGGACGCCTGCTGTGTAGGCCCACGTGATGTCCTGAAGCACAGTGCCACAGAGTAGAGATTGGAAATACATCCTCCAGACCAAGAGATATTGGTTGGCGTCACCAGAGTCTTGATGTCACCAGGGTCTTGGACTTGACTCTGTACCCTTTGAGCCTCTGAGTATGGCATACAAGGCTCTTGCAGTTCAGTCCTCTGGTTTTTGCTTCTGTGAAGGTGTCATGCCCCTGTGAAGGCTCAGTTCCACTACCACCCTTCCAGAAAGCTGTTCCGACTCTGCGTTTTGGAGCAATGGAATCTTCTTTGCCCCTAAAGCTATTTCTTAAAGCTCCCTGCAGCACCTGGGCCCAGGGCCTGGCATATGGTAGTGGCTTCTCGACGCTTATTGATATAACCAAGCTCAAGGACCTGGACTTTTTCTAATCTCTCTCACAGTCTCGCTGAGATTAATGACAGGAAAATGCTGTTTCCCAGTCTAAAGGCCTGGAACGTCACAAAGGAATACAGCAGCTTCACTGTCCCAGATAGAGGCCCCTGGGAGGCCTGTGGAGGAAGGAAGTTCATCCTTCAGTGAGGTCCTTTCTGCCACTTATCTGCCACTGGGCCACACCTGTGAGCACGGGGGCTTTCTCCACCCAGGACGCCAGGAAGAAGGAGGAAGAAGTCTGAATGAGAGGCAGAGAGAGAGAGAGAGAGAGAGAGACCAGCCCCAGGTTGCTCCACCCTGTTGCTCCATGGGTGGGGATGGCCTGTTGGGGCTGGTGCGGTAGAGCTGGATTTGAGGTTAGGTGGGGCTGCCAGGCAGGGCAGGCCTTTTCTCATTTGGCAGCCACTACCCCCTCACCTGCATCTCCAGTCCTGTCAGATGAGCCTCTGCTCCTTGTTACTCAATCAACAGGCCAGAGGCACATGAATGGGCCAGTGGCCCTGCACAGCAGAGTCCCTGGAAAGGAAAGGGTTTCACTGGCCAAAGATTGTCACCAGGCGACCCCTCACTTAGAAAGAAAAAATAATCTGAATATCCTGGAGGTTTCTGAACTGCCAGAGGCAATCAACTTGGTTAAGCAGATTTTAGGACAACATTAAACTATACAGCAAAAGTGGGGTTTAGATCTAGGCTTGAATGTTCTGAGATTGTTATACCAGGGCTTCTCAAAATTTTGCCACTTTGTTAGAAAAGTTTTACATGACTCTGAGTTTATAGAATTATAAAATAGGTATACAAATCATACATTTACTAATAACAAATCATCAAGACATTTAATTCTTTGTTGTAGGTACAATGTGACTATTAAAATGAAAGCAAAATTCCATATGAATGAGATGAATGCACTTGTTTATTTATCTATTTATTTATTTTGTCTTTTCCAGACAGGGTTTCTCTGTGCAGCCCTGGCTGTCTTAGAATTCACTCTGTAGACCAAGCTGACCTTGAACTCACAGAGATCTGCCTGCCTCTGCCTCTGGAGTGCTGGGGTTACTTTTGTTTATTTTTTGGCATAAAGATATCTTGGCCAAATATTTGACATCACTGAATTTAAGAGAGTTTTTCAGAATTGATCAATATTTTGATTTTCTAAGTGTTAATGCTTTTTTTCATAAATATTACAAAATGAAGCGGGCATGCCTTTAATCCTAGCTCTTGAGAGGAAGAGGCAGGTGGATCTCTGTGAGTTCCAGGCCAGCCAGGGCTATACTGTGAGATCCTTCTCTAACAAAGAAGAGTGGGCTGGAGAGATGGATGAACAGTCAAGAACACTTGTTGTTTTTGCAGAAGAGTAGGGGTTCAGTTCCCAGCATCCACATGGTGGCTCACAACTGTCTGGAACTCCAATTCTAGGGGATCCATTGCCTCCCTCTGGGCTCTGTGGGCTTCAGACACACATGGGGTACAATACATACATGCAGGCAAAACAGTCACATGCATAAAATAAAAATAAATCAATCTTTTAAGAAAAGAAAATGGCAGAAGTATGTTTAGGGCCTTTCCAGAAATTGCTGGAAATTCTGGTCTCAAGTCAAAATCCATTTTAATGATTTTTTTAAATGGAACTCGTCAGTTGCTCAAACAGCAATTTTAAAAGTCAAATATTCTAACAATGTAATCCAAAGATATGCTAGTGTAAAACATACTGAGGAATGATGGTAGAAAAATATTAAAGGTCTTGTTTTCTGTAATTAAACCATTGTTTAATTTGTTTCTGTAAGAGCAGACAAGTTCATAAACATGGTTTAAAAAAAAGCCACTGCCATAATTTCAGTTGTATTAACTCTTAGCTGAGACGGTTCAGACAGGCAGCTTCCTAGTTGCATGTCGTGATGGCATGCAGGGTGCAAAGGGCACGTGTTGTGTGTTGAGAACCGAGGCTGTGGGGAAGGCATATGATCAGTGCTGCAACCCCCACCTTGAATTCAGTCTGTGTTTGGGTTTGAAACTTTTGGTTGTTGTATAGTCAGAAACCTTTTACTGTCGCCGAATTTTTGACAGCTCCCACATTAAGTTAGGCAAGCCCTTATCGGCTTGAGCCACTGTTTAAGAAGCTGTGTGTTCACCGGGCAGTGGTGGTGCACGCCTTTAATCCCAGCACTCGGGAGGCAGAGAGAGGCAGGCGGATCTTTGAGTTGAGGCCAGCTTAGTCTATAAAGCGAGTTCCAGGACAGGGTCCAAAAGCTGCACAGAGGAACTCTGTCTTGAAAAACAAACAAACAAACAAACAAACAAAAAAGAAGCCAGTCTTCATACCATGCCTGGTTGAAAAGAGTACTGCCAACCTACTTTGGGATTTCCTCTGCTAGACTTCCAGGATCTTCTCCCCACTGCCCCCTTTGAAGCCTGTCCTAGAACTTGCTCTGTAGACCAAACTGGCCTAGAACTCAAAGATCTGCCTGCCTCTGCCTCCCTAGTGCTGAGATTAAAGGCGTGCACCACCACCATCCTGCAGCTTTTTCTTTTAGACCACCAACCAGCTCCCAAACCATGACGTGGAGACATTATTAGCTAAGAATGCTTGGCCTTGTCTTATGCTTGTCCCACTAGCTCTTATAACTTAATTTAACTGGTTTCTCTTCATCTATATATTGCCTGAGGCTTTTTAACCTTTTTTTTTTCCTTCTGTATGTCCTATTCCGTGTTTCGCTGGGGTGCCTCTCCGTCTTTCTCCCTCATTCTCGCTCATTTCTGGAGCCTAGATTCCTCCTCTTATTCTCTTGGCCTGCCAGCCCCTCCTATGCCTACCTTTACTGCCTAGCTATTGGCTGTTCAGCTTTTTCTTAAACCACTCAGATGCCTTCGACAGGCAAGGTGAAACAAATGTAACACATCTTTACATAGTTAAAGTAATATTCCACAACATTCCTTGGTATTGTATTTTTTTTTTAACATTTACTCATTTGCGTGTGTATTCATGCACTTGGGTAGTGCATGCCATGGCCTACGTGTGGATGTCAGAAGAACCGCGGAACCAGTTCTCTCCTTCTTCCTTGTGTGGTTGGGACTGAAGTCAGGTTGTCAGCTTGGTGGCAATAGTCTTTACCTGCTAAGTCATCTTGTCAACCCTGGTTCTGTAGATTTTTTTAAAACTAGATTTATTTTATTTAAAAAATTCTATGTATATATGTATATTATGTTGATGTGTGCATGTGAATGCAGGTGCCAGCAGAGACCAGAAGAGGGGTGTCAGATTCCCCTGGGTCTGAAGTTACAGGCAGTTGTGAACTGCCTGACGTGGGTGCTTGGAAGTAAACTCAAGTTCTCTGGAAAAGCAGTAAGCTTTCTTAACCTCTGAGACATCTCTCCAGCCCCTGGTTCTGTAGATTCTAACACGCCCATGAACAGCTGACAATTTTCTAGAGAAGTCTGTCTGGCAGGCCTATCTCTAATCCCCAGCATGCATTGCTTTAATGAATTCTCATCATTCTCCTTTTATGGATGAGAACACTGGGGTTCAGAGAGACTTGCCCAAGATACACACATCTGGTAGATGGCAGGGCTGGGGTAAAGCCTAGGAAATTTGGTGCTAGCCTTAGCATCCATGTCACCCCTATGTTGTGCAAGTTCTTGAAGACAAGGGGAAGTCTTTGAGACCTGACCTATAGAAGGACGCTAGTATGCCCTCTATAATTTTATCTGGAATCTTTGCAATCCCAGCTTAGCCCTGTGTGATACTGCTGGTGTTTGCCTACGTCTACCCAGTTCACTCACTAGCTGGAAGTTCTTACCTGTGAATTCTCAGGTGTGATTCCATGAGGTCAGTATACAAAGGTTATGGTGGATGTGGGGCTCCTCAGGCTGTGTAGCTTGTCTCTGGCCTCATGAAACTGAGCCAGTATGCCAGAGCCCAGTCGGTATACCACAGACAGGAAGTCTGGCTGCTGAGTGTGCAAGAACTATCCGTACTGGGGTACAGTGTGTGTGGGAGTTTCTGGAAGGTGTTTCCCTCTTTAATCCAGACCTCTGGTCTGAGAAGAAGGGTCTGGTGTGGGTGACAATATGTCTGGTTTAGAACCTTAGCACCTATGGTAGGATACCACTTCCTCACTTGCAGATCAGGCAGAAGACTCTGGCAGGATGTGGCTGATTTCAGGGGGCCAACATCACAGGCTTGGGAAACAGGAGGAGCTGAGAGCTTTAGGGAGGAGGGTAACTGGAAAAGCACCCCTGCCGGGAGTGCAGTAGAGATGTCTAGGTCACTTGGGCTGTTGTCCAGCATCTAGTGTCCATGACAACAGATGTCTCTTTATCTCTCCTGAGTTTCAAATTTGGAATAGCAGTTTTCCTCCTTGTGTTATAATGGAAGTTGGAAAAACCTTGGTTTTGTTGCTCTTTAGCCTCCCGTGGTCCCAACCTTGTGGCTGGCAGCAGATGTCCAAGTGTGACGGCCATTACACAAGAGTTGAGGACATAGTCATCTCCGTGTGAAGAGTGATTTCAAACATACCTGTGCTCTAACAGTGTGCAGAGCCTTGCTGGAGGGCTGGCTCCTTGTAGCATGCTTTTTATTTTGGGCCACCAACCAGCTCCCAACTCGTGACACAGGTACTTATTATTAGTTACGAATGCTCGGCCTTAGCTTAGGCTTGTTTCTTGCTAGTTCTTATAACTTAACCTACTTCTCTTCATCTACATTTTGCTTTGGGGCTTTTTTTTTTAACCTTTTTTTTTTTCCTTCTGTATAGCTTATTTTCACTTCTTCTTGTGTCTGGCTGGCAGCTACCTGTCCTGTCCTTCTTTTTCTCCCTTGTTCTCTTCTTTTCTCTCCTTTTGCCTATATTGCCCCTCCTATTCATTCTGTCTGCCTGCTAGCCCTGCCTGTCTCTCTTCTGCCTGGCTGGTCGGCTTTTTATGAAACCAATCATGTGCCTTAGGCAGCCAAGGCAAACAGCAATACATCTTTATATAATTAGACAAATGTAGCACATCTTTACATAGTTAAATATTCCACAACGGCTCGAGGAGCACCACTGTTTTCACAGAACACTGGCTCTGCTCCTCTTGTTCCATTTGAGCTCTTGTGTGACCCTAAATGACAGGTTATATAGGGTGCAGAGAAAACAGGGGCTCCAAGCTTAAAAATCTTTCCTGCTCTTCCTAAGTAACCTTGGACAAAAGTCAGTTTGGGAATCTTTTTGTCAAACTCTCTTTGTGGTTGAACCTGGATTTGTGTATATATCAGGGAGCAGGATTCAGTCTTGGTGGCTGGAACTATGTTTGCATTTTTTTTTTAAAGACAGGATTTCTCTGTGTAACAGTTCTGGCTGTCCTGGAACTCACTTAATAGACCTGGCTGGCCTTGAATTTACTGAGATCCACCTGCCTCTGCCTTCCAAGTGCTGGGATTAAAGGTACACACCACAACCGCCCAGCCTATCTTTGCATTCTTGAGGAGACATCACAAGCTTTTAGAGGGTGGGGTCTCTCCTTTTGGTGGCTCACATACCAATTTTACTTGTATTGGCTCTTATAAGGGCTCTCCTAAGTTTCCTCTGCATCTGGAGGAACCAGCCCTCGTCGGGTGGAAGGAAGCTGGGGTAGCTGCGCTCCTCCCCACCCTCTTGCCCTTTTGGAACTAAGTGGATTAGATTGTGGGTTTCAGTTGTGACTGAAAGCCTGCTGTGTGGGAACTCCAGAGGCTTGGCCTTGAGCAGGAATACAAGGCACCTGCTTTGGGAACCAGGACTCCCTGGAAACAGAAGTGCTTTCAGTGCAAGTTTGGTGTTAATGTTGCCATTTTCTGTAGACTAAGCCTTTGCCTTTGCTGTTTCTCTGCAATAACACTGTTTCTTTACCTCTTTGTCCCTCCCATTTTTCCTTTCCTGCTGGTTTCTCCTGCTGTGGCTCCCCCTCCCCTCTCTCAGGCCTTGCCACTGCTGGTTTCAAGTGTTTCCCTCTGGGATGAGCCCTCCTGACCCAGCACAGGGCAGGGCAGGTGCTGGGGATTCATTCTAGTTAGCCTATCACTCCTCCATGCTCAGGGGAGGGTTGGGGTGAGACAGGAGCAAAGAGCGCCTGGCTGTACCCACGCCACTCCCAGTGTCCCCTCCTGTTGTCAGCTTTGACCAGGTGCTGGCAAACAGTGGGGTCAGGCGCACTTGGGCTGAGCTGTAACTTGAGTGTGGAGAGGGGGAAACCAGCTTTAGCTGCAGTCTCTCCTTACTGGATCTCTTACTGGCCCAATGGCCCGAGACTATTGCTTGGACGACAGTGTGACAAGGTGCATTATGACTCCTGAGGTTACCCGGCCAAAGTCAGAAAAGGAAAGGACCAGGGTCTTAACAGAGCCTTGAGGCTAGCAGAGGAGCCTGGGAGAGGCTGGGAGGACTTGGAATGCGAGGTGCAACCTGATTCTCTTTCTGTAGGGTGGGGCAGAATTTGAGCTGCCCCTGCACTCTCTGGGACGATCCCCAAGAGACTTTCTAGACTGTACTTAACTCTGTCATTCCAGTAATCTCAGAGGCTATTTCCAGAGTGTGAGTGGCCAGGGCCTGTTCAGCCACATCCATTACTCCATTCGGCCTCCACAGGGGATCCAGAACTTGTCCTACAGATTTTCTCTACATGAACAGCCCTCTTCTCAGGATGTGGAAGGGGGCCTGGCAGGTATTCTTCATGATCTCTGGTAGGCTGCTAACCAGGATCTGAAGGGTAGAGATGAGAGCCTCACTTGCTGAGTGTCTACATGCTAAATGCAGTCAGCAGAGTCTGAGAACTGGTCACCACCCCCCAGGACATGGTTGCTGCCACTGAGGTTCAAAAAGGCAGAGTAACTCACCCATGTTCACAGAGCAGGGTTGTGTCCATGCTGGGCTGGGTGCCAGGCTTGGCAGGCAGCTAGTTCCTGGCTCTCGGCCATCCCTCTCTGTGTGCCATAGTCAGCCCAATCTGTAAAATGAGGGGCTGGGTGCTTTCCTTGGCAAAGGGTCTTCCTTCTGACCGTGACAATTTGGGTGGGCAGTGATCATGAACAGTGCCAGGGAAGTGGGCAGGAGGGGGTCCTACTCGCTATTGGGGTTGGCTTTGCAAGTGTTGAGCTGCAGGATGGAGATTAGCCAGAGGCTGCCCCGGGATGCCTGTCCCCTCGCCACTCAGTGGATGGTGCTGCCGGGGAAAGTGCCAGCTGCATGATGCCGCTAGCAGGGTCTATGGTCAATGACGGACAGGCAGCTGGGGTTATGACTCGGTTTGGGAACTCCTCTCCATTCTCCTCCATGGCTGAGGTAAATGTTTGAGTCAGGCTAACTCGGTGCCAGGGAGCATCCTCAAAAAGCCCAAGAGAGCAGAAATGACTCCTTGTAGCCCACCTCCTTCACAGGGGTGTCCCTTGGCAGTGCCAAGTCGTCATCCTGGCCCTAAGAGGGCAAGATCTCACCCCTTCTCCTGCTCATGTCCATGGCTCTATGCATGGCTTTTAAACTTAGGAAAATTCTCCTGGAAGCTGGCTAGGTATTGGGGACTTGGGCATACTCTGGGTGGACAGGGACAGGAGTAGAGAGGACCTGGGGTGGGATTGGTCAAGGAAAACTGAAAGCCTGCACGCATCACCGGTACTTCTGGAGGAATCTGAGGGAAACTATGTCTGCCTACACTCATGCAGACCTGTGTGGGGAGCTGGAGAGCCGTGGATGAAGCTAGGGAAGAGGGAAAGATGCTGAGTTGAGCTGGTACAGGCTTCCGGAACTGCAGGGCCAGGATCAGAAGGTTCTCTAGGGGCTCTTGCCACACCTGGGATCTAGGCCATCTTCCCTGTACTCACTTTGTTTTTAAAGTTTTTAATTTACTTATGTGTATGGGTGTTTTGTGTCCTTGTGCATGTGCATCACATGCATGCCTGGTGCCCTCAGAGGCCCTGGGAGTCGAGTTACAGACAGTGGTGAGATGCCTAATGTGGTGTTGGGAATTGAACGCAGGTCCTCTAGAAGAGCAGCCAGTACTTGCAAACACTGAGTCATCTCTCCAGCCTCCTCACCCCCACTTCTTTCTGTGACAACAGATAAAGACACACGTGGGTTCTGGGATCAGACCCCGGTCCTCTGAAAGAGCAGCCAGTGCTCTTGACTGCTAAGCCATCTCTCCAGCCCCAATGTTGTTGATTTGACAGAAAAGAAAGAAAGGGAAGGAAGGAAGGAAGGAAGGAAGGAAGGAAGGAAGGAAGGAAGGAAGGAAGGGAGAAGAAATTACTTTTCCTCTGAGAAGACAGAGGTAGGCAACAGGCTGTCCTTGTGAGCGCCCTTGCAGGCCCCACGGTTCTACTTGTCCCTTTGAAGAACTGAGACTATTTCCTGACCCTCCCGATTGCACTCGAAGGCTGTCTTTAAATTCTGGGAAACAGGGAAAAGAGCGTGAGTTTATCTCAGGGCAAGGCCTAGATGAAGCCAGGCATCTTCAAGCAAACTCGGAAAGCCATTTCCACCCATGAAGTAGTGTCCCCCAGTGCATTCAATGTGTGCTAACCTGAGCTCTGTGTGTGTCCTCAGTCTATCCTCGAGGCTCCCTGGGGAATGAGTACTGTCGTTGTCCCCACTTTTCAGATTGGGCCAGCGATTCAGAGGTATGGAGTGGCCTTCCCCTGGGCGAGTAGGGGGAATGAATTAGCCACCAGTGTTCAGGTATGCCCCACCTGAAACTGTGCATGTCTGTGGTCACAGCAGGCTTGCCATGCATGACCTGAGGCACTGGGCCTCTGATTTACTCCAACTAACACTCATGTCCCCACTCTCCTTGCCTATGAGACCAGTTTGCTCAGTCTCTCCTCTCCTCTCCTCCCCTCCCCTCCCCTCCCCTCCCCTCCTCTCCTCTCCTCTTTGGTTTTTCCTTTCTCTATATAGTCCTGGTTGTCCTAGAACTCACTGTATAGACCAGGCTGGCCTTGAACTCAGAGATCCACCTTCCTCTGCTCCCCCCTCCCCCCCAGTGCTGAGATTAAAGGCGTGTGCCATCACAACCGGGTCAGTTTTGTTCTCTTTTTCTGGCTGCATTTCTCTCCCATCCCAAGTCCACCAGATCTGGCCCTTCTGCCTTTATTTCTAGGTTGTCTGGAACTGGCAGGAAGGAGACAAACTGAGGCCATCAAAATTTAATAAATTGAAGGAGTCTGTGTTCTGAGACTTGCTGACATCAAAATGTGCCTTGGCTCCACTGTCTGCCGGGCATCTGTCTTGGGGAGGTTGGGGTTCGGTGCTGCAGCTGCTCCCCTTCTCCCAGAACTCTGGTGAATAGTGGACAGGGAGGTTCTAACCTGCCGGATCCTGGCCTTGATCTAGAAGGGGAACAGTCATCTGGGAGCCCTCTGCACTCCTGGGTTCCCTTGCGGGGTAGCCTTCCCCATCTGCTCTGCAGGGGTACAGTCCCTGGAAGAAGGGAGAAGAGGGGGAGCCCAGGGCAGTTTCCCAGAGCTGACCTCCTCCTCATACATTGCAGTGACTCATACAGCCCCCAAATCCTGGAGGACAGAGTGTCTGTGACAGCATTCCCTGCCAAGTTTTGGGCCTGGCGCCGAGGTAGGGCCAGTAAATGTTTGTGGGATCTGGGAATGGATAGGCCTTGCTAGGGAAGAGAGCTGAATCTGGGATCCAGGAACTTCTCAGACACAGAGGTGGCCTGATGCAAATCACATGACTATGGGAAGCCACAGAACCTCTGAGCCACAGTCTCCTCAGCTGAAAATGGGGGTGTAACAGTGTGGCTGTTGAAGGGCAAGAACTCCTGGGTATAACATAGCTAGGACAGGGCAAGGGATCTGCAAACCTCTGCCACTGCTGACATATCTACCAAGCCTGGTCTGGACCCAGGAGTATGGGGCCCAGGTCTAGGAAGGACTGGCTAGCCCTTCCAGCTTATTTTTCCCTAGTTGATGTTGCGGGAGTATTGCCCCTCAACCTCACAGCTATGGAAAGAAGGTAAAACCTCTCTTTGTTTCTCTCTCCCTATGTTTGTGTATATTTAGAAGCCAATAGCTCTGGGTTCAAGTGTTTCCTCATTATTTGATGGTGTAACTTTGGGTAGGTCACTTAACCTCAGAGAGAGCCAGTTTCCCCATAGGTGAGAGGGTGCTGCTAGTTCTTCTCCAGATACATGTGCGAAGTGTGGGATGTGTCAGCTTAAGCATGGGCTGTGTACCAGGGGAGAACAATTGCGTTGAAAGGCCGAACTCATGTTGACCCGAACCCATCCTTCCCTGGGCATCCAGCTTGGGCCTGGGCATTCGGGGGTCATTGGTATCAGCTGACCTCCCTGGAACTTTGCATCTGAGGAGGAGAAGGTAAATGACCAGGGTGCGACAGAGGACAAGCTGTGGTCGGAACTTAATGAAGTGCAGTCTGATCTGGCATGAGGCCAACTAATCCATGGCTGCGGAATTGGTTCCATTAACTCTCTTAATGAGCTACAAAAGCTGGGAAAATGAGTGTGAGAAAATAATGGCACATGTCTGTGGCTCTAATTTGAAACTGTGACTAAGAAGTTAGATTTGACATCACTACCAGCTCCCTAAATAGCACTGGTACTCTTGAGGATACGGCCGCAGAGAGCATTGTGTGTGTGTGTGGGGGGGGGGGGGGGATAGGGACGTTGTAATGACTTTGGTTTTATAAGGTCCAAAAGCTTTTAAAGAAGCTCTTGTCACGCCAGTGAGGTGACTCAACACGTAAAAGTTCTTGCCACCAAGCACTTTTTGATTCCCTAGTACCCACATGATGGAAAGAGAGAATTAACTCCAGCTAGGTGTCCTCTGACCTCTTCCACACGCCTTCTGTGGCACACACGACCCCACAAGCACACACATGCACACAAGATAAAGTAAATTAGTATTAAAAGTATTAAAGAGTAAGAAACCCTTGCCTCTGTACCCTGAACGGACTGGGATGATGTTTGCACTCAGATCAGAGGTGGAGGCTTTGCTTCATGCTTTCAGCAGACAGAAACAGCCAGACGGGCACACCGGCAGGTGGGGGCCGAGGGCGAGTGCATTCACAACCCCACAGAGTGCAAGGCATAGGTTGGAACCAGGTGTAGTAGTGCACACCTGTAATGGTCAGCACTCGGGAGGCCAAAATGCAGGATCCAGGCTGAGTTCAAGGCCAGCCTGGGCTTCACAGTGAGTTCCTATACACAAACAAAAAGGCTAAGAAAAGAGTCCCACTATTCCAATGGTGTCTTTTATAAAGAGAGAGTTGCGCCTGTGGGAGTCACAGTCCCCAATCACTGTGGAATTAGGAGTCATAAGGGACCCTGGAGATGGCTGAGTTTACCAACTCTTGTCAGGGAGGATGTGTGTCGGGGCTGAATTTGTTGTCTTTTATTTTTTTAAAGTAACACAGTATTAGATTCATTATGGCATTCTCTCTCTCTCTCTGTTGCTCTCTCTCTCTCTCTCTCTTTCTTTTTGGTGTTTGGTTTTTCTGAGACAGGGTTTCTCTGTAGCCTTGGCTACGCTGGAACTCACTCTATAGACCATGCTGGCTTTGAACTCACAGAGATCTGCCTGCCTCTGCCTTCTGAGTGCTGAGATTAAAGATGTGCACCACTATGCCCAGTTCATTATGATGTTTTCTTTCTTTGTATTTTTTTTTTCCTTCTAAGACAAGGTTTCTCTGTGTAGCCCTGGCTGTTCTTGAACTCAGTCTGTAATCAGAGATCTGTCTGCTAGCTGCTAAGATTAAAGTCATGTGCCACCACCGATTGGCATCATGACGGCATGTTCAAACATAATTTGTTTTCATTGCTCCTCTTTCTCCCTCTTTTTCTATATCCTTCCCTTCCCCCTGCCACATCCAGTAGCTTCTTCCACATCACATGAGTTCTGTTACCCTCGGAGACCTCCTCTCCCCTAAAATGCCTGTCCCTTTCTCCCTCCCATGGACCACTTACCAGTTGTAGTGCTTTGCTTACCCATTAGCTACTCTGGGAGAACATGGGACTCCTACAGGGAGCACAGTCCTCTAACACTATGTTTGGGTCTTCTGCCTGCTCGACACTGAGCATACACAACCCTATTTCGTCAACAGTAGAGAATGCAGTGCTTCAGCTTCCTGTCTGCCCTGGCCTGAGGCCAGGATGAACCCTTGTAGGTGAGTGAGAAGGTGTTGAGGGGATGTACTAGTCCTTGGCATTGTCTCCTCTCTGTCCTCTGGCAAACAAAGCTTGGATCCCAAGAAAATAAAGGGGCTGGTTATCTTGGTACTTGGTGCAAGGTTCCCCAACCTAATTCAGTCTTTATGGGGGAAGCCATATTAGACATGTCCATTTGTGTCATCTGTGTCTTCTGCAGAACTATTGCTGAAGATGTTGCTGGAACGTTTTGCCTGTTGCCTTTCATATAAATTGCTTTTGGAGTTTGGTCTCTTGTAAAAGCTGTAGTGCTTACGTGGTTTGTTTCTTTGCCAAGACTACCAGGAAGCTCAGAATTAAAATTTGTCTTTGTTTATACTTAAAAAGTTAAATAGGTTTCTGGTAATTTTGTCTTTTCATTCTCGAGACAACCAGAGGCTTTTGTTTTACTTGACTTCTCTTGTGCTTTGGAATTATATAATGCCTGAAATCATGTGCCAAGGAGGAGGTGTGTGGAGATAACGGGGTTGGTGTCTCTGTGGTTCCTCTGTGAAAACCCCTCATGTTCTGTGTTATCCCCCCATGGAGCTGGGACCTCAGTGGTCTAAATGGAAGGCATCTAATAGAAGTTTCCAGGCTCTGTCTTGGGCAAGGCTGTCATAGATTGAGTTGTGGCGGCAAGACCATCATTCTTTCTTGAGACCCTCCTTGTGGCCAATTCTCTTCAAGTCACTGTGGAGAAACCTAAGCTGTTGGAAGAATTAATGGACATATGGATGAATCTCACTCTCTGAGAGTTCAAAGTCAGCATCAAAGAGACTGGAGATGCATGCATACCCAAATACCCAATCCCCGCCCTTTTATAATTTTTTAAAAAATGCTTCAAGATCCCCTGCAGCAGCAGTAGGCAGCAGAAATGCTGTAGGTCCCAAATGGTGGTAGTGGGCCATGTAGCGGCAGAGACAGCTGCCCGTCCCTGAGCAATGGCTGGTCCCAGGCAGGGAGACACATGGCGGGTGGGGAGAAGACAGAAACATGGATAGACAGGATATGCAGGGTGAGGTTGAATGTTTATTCAGGGGGCTATGAAGGGAGAAGGGAGAAGGGGGGAGAGAGAGAGAGAGAGAGGGAGAGGGAGAGGGAGAGGGAGAGGGAGAGGGAGAGGGAGAGAGAGAGAAGAGATAGACAGAAGGGGGAAGTGGAGAAGTGGGGAGAGAGGCAGAAGCGAAGTTGCCTCTCCGAGAGGAAGATGGGAAAAGAGAGCGAGCTCAGGCCGGAAGCTGAAGATCAGCCTGCCTCAGCGGATGGGGGAGGGAGTGGGCGTGGCTTGTCTCTTAAAGGGACCAGGGACCAAAACCATAACACACCCTACCCCATACTTTCTGCATACCATGCATATACCCCTTCACATGTACTTTGTCATGCATGCATACACCTACATGTCTATACATACATATACCTCCAGGTGCTTATACACCTGTTCACAGATTTATTTCGAATTTAGTTTCCTGAGTAGCGTAAGCCGTGACTTTCCAACTTGTAGCCTTCCTCTCATCTCTCCTTAGATGCCCTGTCAAAACTCAGTTCCCTTCCTCTCCCAGCCTCCACAGTGAGACTGGAGGCCCTAGGGCAATGACTTCATCTTCCTGAGCCTCTGTCTCCCTCACCTGCAAATTGAGGCTAATGGTTCCCACCCTGCTTGCCTCACAGGGTGGCGCCAAGCATTCCCAGGAGATAAAGGACATCAGTGTGTTTTGTAAACTGCAAGTTGTTTTCCAAACAAACAAATGCTACTATTGTATTCTTAGCCCTGAAACTCAAGAATCCACAGTCACTGGGTTTGGGTGGGAGTGGGTAGAATTTGGAGGTGGAGAAGTGTGCTTTCCTGAGACCCAGTTTTACCTGGGGCTGCCAGAAGGACACCAGCAAGTCACTGGCTTGCTAGGGTCTGGCCATCTGGCTGCCAGTTCAGAAGGCAGGAGGGAGAATTTGGCAAAGGGGAAGGCAAGGTGGCAACCACTACTTGAAAGGCTTAGGCTAGAGAAGTGTTCAAGGACATGTCACCTCAAATTCAGTGCTTTGCTGAGCTTCACTGGGGTCCAGACTTCAGCTATAGCCAGGATCCCTGACTCTTCAGAAGAAAACCTTATAGTGTATGTACACATATGTCCCGCTGTGTGTAGATGTTTGTGTGTGTCTTTTGGGGACTAGCTATAGTCGTGGAGCTGCCCAGATGTCATTGCTGGCACCCCCTCCCCAGCTTTGATGGACCCCTGAGAAACCCGGGAAGCAGGAGGCATAGGACTGAAATGGGAGAGGGGGGTTTCCTGTTGGTTTGTCATAAGCTCATTCCATAATCTTTTTGTTGCTACCACATCTGTGACTTGCCCATTATGAGTTGACCTGAGTAGACTCCAGTGTGTGGTTATGGGGCCCCTCCTTGGGGGCTGTAGCAGTGACAACAATAGGTACTTTGCAAATAGGTCTTGTCCAAAGGCTCCCTTTGTTACTAAGGCTTGCAGGAAAACTGGGGAAACAGAGGCCCAGATACGGTGTGAGAGAGATCTTAGTAGGTCCCATGGTGGGTGAGGAGCATGGGTGGGAAATAGAATATGCCATGCAAAGAGAGTTTGAGTATGGAGTTTATTTAAAGGGAGGGCATTGGGAGAGTAGGGGGAGGAAGGGAGAGATGGGGGGAGAGGAAGAGAGAGAGAAAGAGAGAGATTGGGAGTGGGAGGAGCTCTTCTTAAAGGGGCTTTTGCAACTGCACACAGTGCTGTGGCAGAGGGATGCCTGTGCCCAAGGTGCAGGGCCAAAGTGTACCTGGATACTAACACTAAGCACATACTAAGAATAGATTCTGGACCTCCTATCTCTGAGTCTGTGTTATTCTCATGCTTGGGAAACTGTTTAAAAAAGCATCATGTAGGGCTGGAGAGATGGCTCAGAGGTTGAGCACTGGCTGTTCTTCCAGAGGTTCTGAGTTCCATTTCCAGCAACCACATGGTGCCTCACAACCATTTGTAATGAGATCTGGTGCCCTCTTCTGGTGTGCAGGCACACATGCAGGCAGAACACGGTATACATAATAAATAAATCTTTAAGAAAAAGAAGGATCACGTAGAGTCATCTACCTGCATGAATGAAGTCAACTTGCCGTGGGGACTAGCGTAAGTTCTCCTGGGTCCCTGGAAGAGGGAGTAAAGTCTGGTTCACTGGGAAGAGTGGAGAAGGTATGTACCGAAGGTTTGAGGATCTCATGCCTGTCCTTTGTGGAGCCTGCCTCTTGTTCTTATCTTGTTCCCATGATGCACTGCCAGAGTTTCCCTCCTGTCATCCCTCCTTTGTGGAGTAATCACCTAATTTACAAGTAATATCAGAGACAGACCCTGCTCTGTGGGCTCACAGTTTGACAAGGGAGGCAGCGGGATGTTGGCCTTGGGAGAGATTGCGAGAACAGTCTTGTGATCAGGGACTAGTTACTTCCTCTCTTTGTGATTCAGTTTCTTATCTAAGAAATAATGATGACGATGTATTCTCCTAATATTTGTAACGCGTTCTGAACCGAACCAGGCGCACTGACAGTACAGTGTTGTGTATATTGTTTAAGGGGTGATCAAAGGAACCAAGCTAATTGTAGGCTGTGAGCATTGTGGCATGGGAGGTAAAAAGGGCTGTGACGTGGGAGCTCTCTGGGGAGCTGGGAATGTTTTCTATCTCCATTGGGGTGTGGTTGCCAGGGTGTGTGGGATTGTCTAAACTCATTGAACCAGACCTGTGAGACCTGTACATTTTAGTGACTGTAAATTATACTCTGTAAATAAACAAACAGAAACTGTACAGACAGAAAGAGAAAAATAAAGGGCGAAAGGAGGTGTTTTTTAGGAAGGATGGCCAGGAGGGCTTCTGGACGGAGGTGACATTCAGGGGCATCTTGGAGGAGGAGAAGGCTCCAGCTGTGGGAGAAGGTGAGGAAACTGCTGTCCTAAGATTTGGAAGCTGACAACGTAGTTCAGTTGGTAGAGCACTTGATCTCCAACACTTCCATAAACCAGGTGTGGTGGCACGTGTCTGTGATTCCAACTCTTAAGAGGTAGAGGCAGGAGGATCAGGAGATCAAGGTCATTCTTGGCTAAATAGTGAGTTCAAAACCAGCCTGGGCTCTATGAGACCTTGCCTCAAAGGGGAAAAAAAGGAAAAGAAAGAAAGAAAGAAATGCGTGGCAGTGGTGGCACACACCTTTAATCCCAGCACTCAGGAGGCAGAAGCAAGTGGATCTCTGAGTTCGAGGCCACTCTAGTCTACAGAGTGAGTTCCAGGACAGCCAGGGCCACACAGAGAGACCCTGGTGAAAAACAAAACCAGAAACAAAACCAAAAACAGATTTATGGGGTCAGAGAGATGGCTCGGTGAGTTTGAACCACTTCCTGCACAGTGTGGGTACCTGAGTTGGGAACCCCCGACACTCATGTCAAAGGTGGATATGGCAGAGCATGTCCGTAACCACAGTCTGAGTGGGACTGAGATTGTAGATCCTAGGGACTCCCTGGCCAGCCAATCTACCTGAAATAGGGAACACCAGATTCAGTGAGAGACCTTGTCTCAAAAAAATAAATAAATAAATAAAAAATTAGGTGATAGGACTGGAAAGATGACTCAGTGGTTAAGAGTGCCCACGTGGCAACTCACTGTCAGTAACTCCAGCCCCAGGGAATCCGACACCATCTTCCGGTTTCCTTGGGTACCAGGCTCGCATGAGGTACACACACATGTATGCAAGCAAACACTCTTACACATAAAATAAAAAAATATATATATTTTTAAAGTGGAGAGGAAGTGTGATGTTGCCGGGTGGTGGTGGTGCACTCCTTTAATCCCAGCACTTGGGAGGTGGTGGAGAGAAATAGAAGAAGACACTCATTGTAGAGCTCTGGCCTTCACATGTTCATGAGCAGGCAAGTGCACCCATACACACACATATGCTTACGTACAACACACACACACACACAGATTGGAGGCTATGCTGCGGGACAAATCAGGAGGCAGAAGTGACAGTCCAGGAGATTTCTTGGCAGCTGGACCCAAGTCCAGGTTCAGGATTCTGACCTGCAGAGAGAACAGAGGAAATATTCGTTGCTCTACTGGGAACAGCCATTCTCAGGGCCTTGGTACTGAATGGCTATTTAGTCTATGTGGGAAGTAGGGTAGGAGCCTCACATGGCTTCCTCTCTGATCTACTCCACCTGCTCCTCCCTGTCAGGCCCAGCTCTGAGTTTCTGTGGCTCTTCTGTGGCCACTCTCTTTCTTCCCTCATCCCTCTCTTCTTCCAAACTTTGCCTTCCTCCCTTCCTTTGCTCAGGAGCCCAGTGTTTCTTGTGAGGACCAGTCAGGAACCCCAGTTCACATGCCTTGCTTTTGTTCTGCACCTGCTCCCGACCTGACTGGTAAAACAGAGGGAGGGGCTGTTTGGGAGTAGCCAGTGCAGTCTGCTGGCCTGGACGAACTGTTTAAGGGCACGGAGGTAGCAGATCCTGAGGTGGGTGAAGACAAGTCTGGGTGCCGGGACGGAGGGTGTTTATCTAGAGGGCCTTTGGAAAGGAGATCTGTGTCCATGGATGGAGAAGAGGAAGGGCAGCTGACCCTGCTGGGCGAGCGTGGGCGAGCAAGCGTGGGGTTTCTGAGGAGAGGACTTGGGTGGGAATGAATGACAGGGAGGCAGAGTGAGGAGGGGGTCTAGAGCCAGTCTGGGAGGCCTGACAGACAGGTCAGACAGGTCAGCCTGGGGAGTGGGAAGTCTGGCTCACCTGGGGGCCTGTGACTGAGAATGAGGGCATTGTAGCTGGAACCAGCCCCGACACAGTGGAGGTGGGCCTCTGAGACAAAAGCCCTCAGCTCCGACAGCAAGAAGCCAGTGCTCCAACGTGGACCTCAAAGGTATCCTGAGAGGCCAGGCTCCATGGTATCCAGAAGTGGCCTTGGCCCACAACTGTTCTAAACATACCTACCCTGGCAGGGTAACAGAGGAGGGAACTCAGAACTGACAGAGGGGCTTACTAAGCCCTGGATCCCTGTATTTCTTGCGTTGCCTGTATTCCCAGGGTGAAACAGAAATAAACCCTTCCAGAGCTGGAGGAACAGCCAAAGGGCAGAAGATCCCAGAAACTACAGCTTTCCTCTCCCTTCCCTGGGACACTGCCCTATCTTTATCTGGAGAGCTTGGTTCTACAGCTGTCTTAACTGCGCCCTTTGTAAAGTGCCCCCACTCTCCTGTTTGGGGGAGACCGAGTCCAGTCTGTCCTAGGTTCCTCTAGGTGCTGAGCAGGGCAAAGACGATCGGAGCGCGGATCCTCAGCCTTCCTCAAATAAGAAAATATAACTGGTCGTTGGATGAGCAAGGCTGCTGGGGGTGGCTTGTCACTATTGTCCCTATTCTGGGCCCTCTCCGCTTATAAGCTGACTTCTTTCCCAACTCCCCCAGGCTCTCTCACTCCCAGGATTTGCTCATTTCCGATGATCAGTCTTCTGGAAGGCAGCCATAGCCCAAGGCTGTTAACCTGAGCGAGATTCCTGACACTCATGCCCGTTTTACTGAGCGGAGTCTGGTGGGGGTGACTCTGTCATTACTACATTTTACAGGGCTGTGGGCTGTGGCTTGGAGCTGTGCATACTTATTTAAGGTCGCAGTAAGTACTGGATGAATTCAATCCTAAAACTACATCCAACCCTATGCAGTTGTCACTTTCCTCAGTTAGAGTCCGCTCTGCCCCAGTCGATTCCTGCATTATAACCTGGGGTCTGTAGGCTTGGGATGAGGGTGAGCTCGCCTTGACCTGGCTCCAGGTCTCTAGCATCAGCTCCTTGCTCTGCACAGATCGCAGGGAGGCTACAGAGTTATGTTGAAAACCAGAGGTCATGGCCAAACAGCTAACTGTATCTTATTTTTTTAATTTTAATGAGTACATATGTGTGTGTGTGTGTGTGTGTGTGTGTGTGTGTGTGTGTGTACTTAGAGGTCAGCTTACAGGAGCTGGTTCTTTCCTTCCACCATGTGGGTCCCAGAGATCAAACTTAGGTCACCAGGCTTGGTAACAGGCACTTTTACCCACAGCCATTTCACCAGCTCCAAGCAACTCATTTTAGAAGCACTTTTCTTGGTAGTGACAGTTTTCTTCCTGCACCCACTCCTGGAGAATGTGATGCCTTAATTACTTACCTTTGCTCCTATGGGAATACGGCTGTGACTCTCTCCACTCAGGGTCAGGTCCCGGGGGATAGAAGGATGGACACAGGCCTCCATGCCTCTTCAGTCTCTGAATATATGGTTCCAGCACCTTCTCTGTGTGCTGAGTTTTCCCTTCTGCCTTTCTCTAGCATCCCCACATCCCCATAGAGATGCTGGATTAGGGACATGAGGAGTCACCAAGGGCCTGGCATATGCAGATCCCAATCAGCCTGGCTAACTGGGCAACCCTGTCATCAATTGTAAAACTGAGGCTCAAAAACTATGTGGTCCATGGCCTGCGGCCCCATGTCTCACATGTTTCACCACAAACCTTGCTCAATCTTTACTTCATTTGCTTCCCCTGAAGAGAGAAGTAGGGACTTTTCTGACCTCTGAACTCTAGCCTGTCACCCACCTCCCAGGGCGCTCTAGACCCATTGGCGGCGTTGCTTGTGCCCCTTAAGTTCAGAGGCTCACTGGACCATAAAGCAGGGAAAGCTGAATTTGAATTTTTACTCTGCCCCTCACAGCTAAATCCCTGGTGCTTCGGCAGGTTCCAGGCCTCATTGAGCAAAGGGAGGGTGGGGGATACGAGCCTGATGCCCTTGGTGCCTGCTTCCCACAGCTCCTGTATGACAGCCCCAAGGCCCGGCAGGAGGTAGACCACCACTGGCAGGCCTCGGGCGGCCCCCACATCGTGCGCATCCTGGACGTGTATGAGAACATGCATCATGGCAAGCGCTGCCTCCTCATCGTCATGGAATGGTAGGCAGGTGCCCTCCTTACCTTTGAACCCCTCTGGTGTTCTTGTGCCCCCAGGGTCACCACAATCCAAGGACCTTCTTCTTCAGATAGCAGCTCTGAGTGGCACTCCAGCTCTTGAGGAGTCGTGGAGTAGGCAGTCACAGGCCTTGGATCTGTAGAGCTGGCCACCAGGGTATTTCCACAAGGGCAGAAAAAAATACATCCTCAGTTCTCTGTTGCCTTCCTGGACAGGACTTCCACTCTGCGAGGAGTTGTCAGAGACGGCTGCCAAGCCCTGACTGTGTGGGCAGGGAGCTTTGGAAAGGAGCAGGATAACACAGCTCCTTGACTTTCTCCTTTCTATGGGACTTGTCCTATTGGATGGTGGGTGATGAGGCGTGGGGACAGGAGCCATGGCCTCCTCCATCCTGGACTTGAGCCATCAGCACTAGGGTACAGCCTTAGCCTTTCTCAGACCCTGTGTCCCCTGCCTGGGTTCTTTTTGTCTGCCTTTCAAGCCTCTCCTTCCATAAGTTAGCTAGCTGTTCAGATTTGGGGTTTAGACCCTGGCTCAGTCACCCACTAGCGGTGGGATTGTGGGTACCCACTAAGCTTTCTGGATCTCTGTAACTCAGACAGTAAATGTGGAGGAAGAGCGTCATGAGGTGTTCACCCCGAGCTTGTTCCAAGCTCTCCCAGTCAATCTTCATGACTCCTGGAGGTTGGTGTTATTATTCTCTTTTAACAAAAGAGGTAGCTGAGGGAAAGAAGGCGACCAGGGTTCTGTAGCGATGTGCACAGAGGGTGGAACTCAGGGCATAGCACACACCGAGCACGCGGAGAACAATGGGCCATGGCGATGACAACTGATGTCTCATTATGCATATGGGGAAATACCTTTGGATAGGGTTGGGGGTGTCCAAGGTCTCACAGCCAGACAGAGCCAGCACTACAGGGAGCATGGGAATTTCCTAGCAAGGATCCCACCTTGTCTTAGTTCCAAAAGTTTAGATCAATCCACCCAAGTTGACAGCCACTATCTGGCAGGTTCTCCAGGGCACACGGGCTTAGGCCTCTGATCCAGAGCAGAGTTGAACAAGACAGGCAGAGAGAACAGGTACTCACTTCTCCACCTTTCTGTCTTGCAGCATGGAAGGTGGCGAGCTGTTCAGCCGGATTCAGGAGCGTGGTGACCAGGCTTTCACTGAGAGAGGTTTGTGTGGGCCCTGGGACCGGTGAGGAGCTAGTGTGGGAAGCCCTACTGGGGTTGCTATGAGATATAACCGGGCAAGGCCTGCCCCTCGCTGAGCCTCAGGATTCACAGAAGAACTAAAGACAATGGGACTGAATGTCCCGTCCCCTCAAAGGGTTTGTTCTTTGAATCTGTAACTTTGTAGGTAGACTACCTACGGTCTTGAGGTGGAGAACTCAGAGGCTTTTGGTGCTGGCCCCCGTTGGAACTGCTATGAATTAGTGTAGGCCTGAGGAAAGAGGCCTGGGTGGGCTCAGAACACCCTGGGAGGAAATTTGTCTGGGTGGGTAGTTAGGATGGAAGACCTACCTGGCTTACAGGACTGCCATCTAGTGCTGGTTTACCAGACCATGCTGAAGAGAGATTATGGGTAGGTGACCTTTAACTGACATAGTGTCCCCTTTCCTCTCGTGGTGCCCGCAGAGGCTGCAGAGATAATGCGGGACATTGGCAGTGCCATCCAGTTCTTGCACAGCCAGAACATTGCCCACCGAGATGTCAAGGTGAGCTGCCAGAACTCAGCCCGCAGGACGGCTCCCAGCACTCACTGAATTCCTTGCCTCAGCTTCCCTGCTCGCTCGACTGCTCTTCTCTCTCCCATGGTACAGCAAGCACACTCATTCTGCTCTTGCCAGATGGACCTCCTTGTTTTCTTCAAACACTGGGTAATCCCAATAGTAATGAGAATAACTGCCTACTTCCAGCCAGTGGGCCCCAACAAGGTTCTCTTTATATATAGGTATATAATTTTATTTTATTTTATTTTTTTACATGCCAATCCCAGTTCCTCCTCCCTCATCTCTTTTAATGTTCACCTGGCTCTGTGGGATGGGGCCATTACCCATTTCACAGACAAGCAAACTGAGGCTCTTTGAGCATTAACTGTCTTGCCTTAGGCTTAGTTGCTGCATGGGGAATCATTCTTTTGTTCACTTGTTCAGCAAGAAATTTTATGACCATCAATGTGCCAGACCTTCAAGAGGGGGCTGCCTTATAGTGTCTTATAGGGTCTTTGGTGAAGTCACAGATAGCATTTAAACAAATTAAGCTACCAAACAACAGCATTTAGCTAGAAGCCATTTTCTGACTGTTTGAGAAAGGACTCCAGGTGGTCCCAGGGCTGGGCCCTCTGGCTTTCCCAGTGATCAGGCTTGAAACATAGGAAGCACAACGCTCCAAATTTTCTTTTCTGGGAAAACTAAGGTCTTCTGGGCAGCCCTCCATACACATAGCTATATGCTTACACACACATAAGCATTTGTGTGTGAGCCACTATTAGCACAGCCTGTTCCTCCTTGCCTTTACTTGGCTTATTTCCTCCTAAGGCTGGACCTCGGAGCGTGGAGAGGCTAGCTGACGTGCCTCTCTGGTGAGGGCTGCCAACCCGTACAGTTACCCTTTGATTTAGGATACATGCACAGCCAAAGCAGATCCACCTTCTAAATCCTTGCTTTATTTTAGCCCCTGAGTCCCCTTTTTCTTAAGGGAAGAAAAATCTGCGGAGCAGAATATGCTAAATCGCTTCTCTGTTATTCCAATCCAAGGTCAGATCGTCTCAAGCAGAACCTAGGAAACAGCTCCTGCTGGATCCAAACTGGAGCACTGCTCTTCCACCCGAGTTTTGCTTGGGTGTCATCCCTCCTGCTCCTCGGCATAGGCCTGGATCCTACCTGGTCACTAAAAGCCAGCTTTCAGGGCTGCCTCCTCCACGGAGCCCTGCTGGCTGTCCCCATCTGCCAGGCCCATCTGTGCTTTGCATCTAGGAAGATTTCTTCCGTGTGGCTCCTGCTCCCCTAAGCTACCTCAAGTGGACCTAGCCTGCTGGCTTTGTGGGCTTCCTTCTGGGTTGGGTGTGGGACTGTGCTTGGCGATGATGCTGGCTCATGAGCTGTTTGCTTCCTACCTCGGCATCTTTTGTGGCATTTCCTGGTATTCACACCGACTCAGGAATAGAAGTTTCTGCCTAGGGGCTTTCTATGGTACCTGGTCATTCATGAACACCTGCCTCACTTTTCTCTCTGTGAATGAAGGTATCACCTCCAACCCATGTGACCATGGTGACCAAGGTTCAGATGTTTTCATAAAAGCAGAGATGGCTCATCATGTATTGGGATGGAGGCAGGGATTTAAGGTTACTTTGGGGCTCTGCCCCCCCCCCATGGTACCTTCCTCCATACCAATGCTTTCTTTCTCTTCCGGATGCAGCCTGAAAACCTCCTCTATACATCCAAGGAGAGAGATGCTGTGCTTAAGCTCACTGATTTTGGCTTTGCCAAGGAAACCACCCAAAATGCCCTGCAGACACCCTGTTACACTCCCTATTACGTGGGTGAGTCTTGTAGCATGTGGCTTGCATTCCCCCTTGCTGTATTCTGCTGTAGACCGGGGCAGCCAGTGGTTTGTGGGAACCAAAGTGTTAAAGCCTGATGAGGAGGGAGGAGGGAGCACTCTTGTCTGCATGGAGGCGGGTGACGTGGGGGGCCGGAGGCTGCAAAAATATTCTTCCAAACTTCAGCTTCTGCTTTTGAAAATAGATCCAGGAAAATTCTGGCTGTGGTCTGTGAGCTGAATGACATCACAGCAGCTCTAAATATATATGTGATAAAAGGCTGCCATCAGCTCGGGACCAAGCCCAACCGCGGTTGTTTTTCTCCGGTTTTCATCTTCATATTCAGAAAGTGGGCAGGCCTTTTCGCCTACATTAGAGGGATACTGGGTACTAGTCACCTGCCTTGTGGGAAAGGGTCCCTTGAGCCAGGAATTGGGTGGGGCTTGGGGGTGTCTGCATACTTAGGATTCCTGGGAAAGCTCCAGGCAGCCTCCAATTGCCAAAAGCCCCCGTAACAAGTGCCCCTTCCCTGAGAGTAGGGCAGTAACTGAAGCTTTTTCCCTTTTGGGAGAACAGCTAAGGGGTAGGAAACTCCAGAAATGGCCCCCTCCTTATTATCAGGGGGTATTCTGCAGGACTTTAATATTAAGTCTGACCTGCTGATCTCACTGCACTGGTTGGAAAACCCAGGCCAATGGATGGGTATCCGAGCTGACAATGGATGGGTATCCGAGCTGACAATGGATGGGTATCCAAGCTGACAGTGGACCGCAGAAGTCTGTGATCTAGACTGTACGTTCAGGGAGACAGAGACACAACACAATGCCTCTGACAGACTGAGACCCTCTTTGTCCCGGTAGGGCCTCATCAAACTTGAGGCTGGCTTTCTTTCCTCCTCTTTCTTACCAAGTTGAGACTGACAGAGGGGCCCTTAAGTAGCTAGGGGGCTGTCAGAGAGCAGTTTCTTTTTTTTTTTCTGGGAGCTGTCTCTCCTCCCCCTACTTCACACACATGCTGCCTTCCCAGAAGGTGCCAGACGCCAGTCTGCTCTGTCCTACCTCCCAGCTTGGGTACCTGTTTCTCACCTTACCCAGGCTTAAGACTCCTTCCTAGTTCCCAAGACCCTGGGGGCTGAGAGATCTCCTATGCTCTCTGTTCTGGCAGCTCCTGAGGTCCTGGGTCCCGAGAAGTACGACAAGTCATGTGATATGTGGTCCCTGGGCGTCATCATGTACATCCTGTGAGTATCTGTCCTCCCCTGACCCACCCTACTCTACTCTTCCATGCCCGTTTAGTGCCATTCAGCGTCTCACCCCTTGTGTCCTTTGGGACATGTCATCCTTTGGTCAGGCTGTCTTTTGTTTCTTGTGTCATGAGACATTCTTTGCGACTGCCTCATGTCAAGGCTGATGGTATTCCTGGGATGTGTTCAAGAGGCCGCAGGGGCTGGTGTTATTGCTGCGGTGTCTGGCTGCCTGTCTCCCTGCGAAAGGAGAGGACAGTTCTGCCTGACCCTTGTGTGCCCAACCCTTGTACCAAATGGCCTCTTCTCTTTCCCAGTTTGTGTGGATTCCCACCCTTCTACTCCAACACCGGCCAGGCCATCTCTCCAGGGATGAAGAGAAGGATTCGCTTGGGCCAATATGGCTTCCCTAAGCCTGAGTGGTCAGAGGTCTCTGAAGATGGTGAGTGAGATTCTCTGCCTAACCTGGTCTCTTCAGCCTCCGTTTTGGGAGATATCCCTTTGGCTGTCAAACTGACCCGTGTTTAAATCCTAACTATGTGAACCTAGACAAGCCATCTGAACTTTAAAGTTCAGTCTGTCTTTCTTTCTTTCTTTCTTTCTTTCTTTCTTTCTTTCTTTCTTTCTCTCTCTCTCTCTCTCTCTCTCTCCCTCCCTCCCTCCCTCCCTCCCTCCCTCCCTCCCTCCCTTCCTTCCTTCCTTCCTTCCTTCCTTCCTTTTTTTCTCTGGTTTTTCGAGACAAGGTTTCTCTGTAGCTTTGGAGCCTGCCCTGGAACTAGCACTTGTAGATCAGGCTGGCCTTGAACTCACAGAGATCCACCTGCCTCTGCCTCCCAAGTGCTGGGATTAAAGGCTTGTGCCACAACTGCCCAGCTCAAGTCTCAGTTTCTATATCTGTCAAGTGGGATCAAAATTTGTCTCCCCAGCCAGGTGTGGTGGCACACACCTTTAAATCCAGCATTTGGGAAGCAGAGGCAGGCAGATCTCTGTAAATTCATGTACAGTTCCAGAACAGCCAGGGCTATATTTAGAGAGATCTTGTCTTAAGGGAAAAAAATGCTTCCCCAGGACCCCCTCTTTCATATATTCCTTGTTCATACTTTCCTTCCTAGGTAGCACAAACAATTCTGCCTTGTAGTTATCTATTGTTGCTTAACAAATTATCCTGAGTGCTTAGTGACCTCAAACGAGACACAATTGCTAGCTCACCATTTCTGATCATGAAGAATGTAGGAGTACTTATAGCCCTGTCGGACAGAGCTTTTGATTCATGTGGAAGGTTGAGGGACTGCCATTCACTGCTCCCCTCTTTTCTGGGTCCCCTAGCCAAGCAGCTAATCCGCCTGCTCCTGAAGACAGACCCCACAGAGAGGCTGACCATCATGCAGTTTATGAACCATCCTTGGATCAATGTGAGCATGATCTTGGCCTGGAGTAGGGCTGCCAGGCTGGACGGTGGTAGCCCTGGAGGCCTGGGTGCAGGGCTGGACTGGAGCCTTGCACAGTGATGTCTGGTAACACCCCACCTATAGCCTGGCTTTGCTACTGTTGCAGTTAGGCTCCTTCCCCCCTCTGAACCTCTATTTCCCCACCTGAGAAGGGGAGAAGGGTATGTGGTGGTGGTAATCTGTGCTGTACCATGCAGTTCCAGCCTCTGATCCATGGGTTTGGGCTTTCTTCTAGCAATCAATGGTGGTCCCACAGACCCCACTCCACACAGCCCGGGTACTACAGGAAGACAGAGATCACTGGGATGATGTCAAGGTGGGTAGATTCTTTCTCAGTCTCTAGACATTCCTGGATGGCATCTCCTTAGCATCTGGAGTTTGGCTCTTCCTCTGTGACTAGAGGATGTCAGTGACTGCCCCAGTGATCCAGCCAGGGCAGGCCACTGAGCAATGGACTGCTACACTTTCCTATTTAGGGTGGTGCTCATGGGGCACTCTTAGTGAGGAGATTTTAGGCCAGGGCCTCCATGAAAGGATTTGGGGCCCAAACATTGGCCAGAAACTTTCTTATGACATTTGTGATAGGAACTAGCCTTGTTTCAGATGTAGTGGGGAGGGTCAGGTTTGTCCCTGAGATAGCATTGTAGAGTATTGGGGTATCCAGGGTACAGTCACAAAGCTTCAGGCTCTTGGGGACCTAGGGAAATGCCATTGTCTGCAGGTCTTGTGGTTCTGTGCAAATGCCATTGGTTCAGTTCTCTGTCCAAGTAGCCTTGGTGTGGACCAGGGAGTCATCTGTTTCTTTTGTCTTTGTGAATAAGCTCAGTGTCCACCTGAAAACAATTGTAGGGAGGGTTGTGTCCAAGGCCGAGCTCAGAGTGGGCACTGGAGCAGTGATGTCATGAGGGTGCTTCCCAGGCACGAAAGTGATGACTTTTAATGTTAGGCTATCCTGACCTCTTCTGTCCCCCATGCTAATGGTACACAGGAGGAGATGACCAGTGCCCTGGCCACCATGCGGGTGGACTATGACCAGGTGAAGATCAAGGACCTGAAGACCTCTAACAACCGGCTCCTCAACAAGCGGAGGAAAAAACAAGCAGGCAGCTCCTCAGCCTCACAAGGATGTAACAACCAGTAGCTCACGGGGGAGCCAGAGTGATAGACTGCGGTGTTTCCGAGGAGGCTCTGGCCAGGAAGGGCTGGAGTCATTTTTATAACAAAAGGATAATTTTGTTGTCTTAATGTATCACATTGAACTTGAGGATAAAGAGCTTGGCCCAAGGGTCCCAGCCTAAGCTCAGGCCCTAGAAAGCGTCTGGGCCCCTGGGATGGGGAGCCCTCTGCTACAGCAGAAGCAACTTTGGCCACTGTGGCTTGAGTGAGGCCACAGGTCTTCTACTTTAGCACTTGGCCTTACTTCTAGGCCACTGGGAGTTGTGGCAGAACTACCTTTTTTCTACAGAGACACATCCTGCTGTGTGGGCAGATGGGTCTGGCCTTGAGAAACGTATCTGACCATTGGTTGCTATGGTGACCAGAGGCCATGTTGCTGTCTATGAATACTGAACAAAGGAGGAAGGAGGGACAGTCAGGAACCTGCCTTCTTGGGGAGGTTTTGTTTCTCTCACACTGGCTGCCCCTCCCCAGCCTCACTTCTGTTTGGTCTGCCAGAGGCTGTATAGTCCAGCTTGCTTATTTCTCTGTAGCACCAGCCCACAGACAGTCTACTAGAGTCCCTGAGGCTAAGAATCCCGTCACTGCCCCCCAATCCCAAAGGTAGCTTCTCATCTCAATTGAAGGTGTGCGTATGCGTGTTGGGGAGGTGGGTATCCTTAACCTTTTTCCATTTTGGAAAACATCACTGTGATGAAAGCCCCCGCCTCTTCCCGCTCACCAGATCTCAGGTAGGAAGAAGTCCCTCTCTGCTGATGGCAAGGGCTATTCCAGGGATACTTGGCTCCCTGTTTTCCAGGACCTCGTTTTCTACTGGAGATCAGACCCGAAATGATGATGGGCTGACGAGCCATGCTCACGAGGTCTGATCCCAGCTCTAGCATGAGTCAGATCGGAGAGGGTCCTTCTTGGCTGACCCCAGACTTAGCCAGCTCTGCCCTGCCGTGTGCCAGGGTAGCCTCCAGGTGCTGAGTGTTTGATAGAGGACCTGACAAGTGCCTGGCATTCAGCCTTGTTCCTAGATCCCGGTCTTTCTCACAGGCTGGGAAACCTAGCTCATAGCAGCTAGGACCATACTGCTGGACTTTCTATCCAGATATTAATAAACATCTTTTTAACATTTTTCAGTGAATTCTGGGTTTCTTTTTGTGTACCTGAGTGGACACAAGTGGTCAAAAGCAGCTCCACACCCCTACTAGTGACCATATCCCGGCTGGAGAGGGCGCCTCCGGCCTGGTAAACACACCAGGCTGACTCCAGCACCTCTGCCTCATTCATTGTAGAAAGGTCAGAAGGACTGAGGGGTGGCAGCTGCCACATGCCTCCAGCTCTGTGCCGCCCCTGTGCACTGTGTGTGTGACACCCACCCCCGGCCCTGTGTGTGCCAGAGTCTGCCCACAGTGGCCACCCCCAGCTGCGTGCCAGCCTGCTGAAGGGCGGGCAGAGTGCCTGCTGCAGCGCGGAGCTATTTTCAGAAGCTGCCAGGTTTCATTTGGCAGTGAGAATATTGGAGAGGGGAGGGGTGGTATGCTGGAAGACTGTCTTTTCACCATTCCAGCAAGAGAGCACCCTCACCCCTCGGGAGCCCTTGAGGGCAGCCTCAAGGGGCCCTCACTGTGGCATTTCAACCTCCAGCTTCAATCTTGAAACCTCCCAGTTTCCCAAGAACTCATCTGGCTCAGGCAGGGCTCGCTCCTCCTCAGCTGCCCCTCTTTCCTTAGGGCCTGGGGGAGGGTGAAGAGATGTTAGAAGGCAAGCCCTCCAGAGATATTCTGCTGCTTCCTAACCTGCTGGCCTTGGACAGGTCTCTCGGCTTTCCTGACTTCTAGATCCTCAACTGAGAACTGCAGATGAGGGTGCCCATCTCACGGTGTCAGCTAGGGGGTTGGGGTAGATACCATTTGTGCAATACTTTTAAGAGGGTGCCTGGTACATGGTGCAAACCTCGTCCCATTAGCTACCCCGGTATCCACATCCATTTAGAAGGAGAGGACCTAGAGTGAGGAGGGGAGCTCAGTCCAGGCCATTTCTACCTTTGGGACTCTGCATCCAGAAATCAGATCTTCCATATTTATGGGGTTTCACGTCCAAGGACTTGCTCTTCAGGTTAGCAACATGTGCTTTTGGGGCCTTTATTGCCACTCTGTACTTCAAAGGCGGGTGATCAGATGACTTTGAGGGTCCTCATAGAGCCTGTGGTTCAGGTTAACATTCCTAGTGTGCTGAGGCTGGGGCATGCTGGTCATGTAGGAAGGTACATATAGCACACGAGGTATAGATGGATTCTTTCTTGGCTGCTGAGTCTCCGCTATGCCTGAAACTTGTAGGTACGGGGCAGACAGCAGGAAAAGCTTCAGGCGGGGTTCTCACCTCACGGAGTTTTCACTGGGGAGGAGGCAGAGGATACTGGGTGACTAATAGGGGCTAAACATCCGCTGGTGGACACCCGCCAGGCACTCACCTTAAGTACTACACAAATGTGTACTATGGAATCATGGCTCATGTGGTCTAGGAGGAAAGGCAGATTAAGCCAAAGAGAGAGTTGAAGCAACCTAGAGGACAGAAAGGGCACCTCATAAGTTTAAGAGTAGAGTGTAGGGGTAGCCCCAGCCAATCACCTTGCTTGTAGGGCGGGGTCACCTGAGGATATTTTTTACTAATAAATATTGCTGGTGTGCTCTCCCCCGCCCCTTCTGCTTTTCTGTTCTCCGCTGGAACCACGGGTTCTATGAGTCTTTCCCTAATTAAAGCTAAAGATATTATTATAATTTCTGTTTGCCTTCATTTATGTTGCTACAGTAGAGCAGCTGGGACACTCAGGGACAGGTAGAATGCCCTAGGGCTCTGTCGTCTCCCTAGGGCTGGCCTTGATCATCTGCTGTACCCACCTTCTCCACAGGTGAGACCACAGCTGCAGACATCTTGGATGAGGTTCTCATCAGACCCAGTGTCTTCCTCCAGCCCCAAGGAAGGGTTGCTATTAGGCACACTTGGCCCATCACTGTCACAAGGGAGGGAGCTTGCCTCTCATGTGACTCTTAGGGAAGAGGTGCTGGAGGGCCGTTAAGTTAAAGAAGAGGGTGGAAGGCTTATTCTCTCATCTGTCTCCTTGGACACTTGCTTGATCCCATGAGACTCAGTGACAAGCCCAGCCCAGGGCTCGGCCCCCTGATCTCTGGCATTTGGTGCAGTTCCCACAAGCCAGGACTGGGAGGTTGGGCATCAGGTGGCTCCCTGTGAAATGAATGATGGAAAGTGACAATCCGATGGTAGGTATTAGATGAGCTAAGAAGCCAGCTGGCCACACATGCACACGAGCTAAACACAAACATTTATTATACATAGTTACTGTGATAGCTTCTTTAGGAGCTGTTAGTGAAGAATTTCATGAGGGGTGTGTGTGTGTGTGTGTGTGTGTGTGTGTGTGAGAGAGAGAGAGAGAGAGAGAGAGAGAGAGAGAGAGAGAGAGAGAGCGCTCAGAGGGGTTGGGTGGGGGGAGCGCTGACTGTCCTCAGAACCTGAGCCTGGCTGGCTTCCAGCAGTCTGGCTCATTGCTATTCTATACCAGCCCCTCTCCGCCCTCGCCCTCGATCCAGCCCCTCCACTGCAGCATCAGAATTGAGCCTCAAAGTGCAGCTTGCTATAACCTCTGTAAGGGTCTCAATGTTTTTTGGCCTCTTAAATTCCCCCTGGAAGGCATGAGGGTAAAGTGGGAACTGTGTAGCTGTCTCCAGCCCTGGTTGCCTTAGGTTGAGCCCCTGTAGTTCCCATGGATTCTCACAGCTGCCTTTAAGCTCAGCAGGGTAAAATCCCTCCTTTTGTCCCATTGAGCAGCCAGCCTGCTTACACTTTGGAGTAAAAATCAGTAGGCAGGAAGCCCACCTCATCCCCTCTGTGTAGGACGGGGTTAGAACCAGCCCTGAACTTTAATTTGCCAGAGACTTTGGTCAAGAATATACTCATTTTTGAGGTTCCCTGTCAGTAAACTAAGATGTTGAGTAAGCAGGACCAGATTATTCCAGCAGCCTGGCACACATGCTGCCAGTGGCTAATAGACAGACCTTCATCTCTAACATCTGTTGCTGGGTGAGTCCAGCTACCTGGCATTCTGCTAATTCTTCCTCTATTTTCTTTGCTCCCCAAATATAGGCTAACTCAAGGGAGCCAGTTTTGGGGGGTCCAGGGAGTTAATGGCCAGCAGCCAGCAAGACATGTTTATTGGAGGTGTGAGGCCATCTACTGGTCACCCAGGTAAGCATTTTGTTGATACCTACTATGTGCCAGCACTCGGAAGAGGGTGTAACCACATCATGATGAACAGTTTGTTTGCTGTGTACCTATTGTGTGCTGGGCTTTACCTGGGTCACTTAATTTAATTCTCATATTCTTATCTGATAGATGGAGAAACCGAGTCCCACGTTCTTAGCCACTGTGTACTCGCCCCAGCTCCGTGCCAGAAGAAAATGCTACCCTTGGTCTTGGCTGGAGACAATCACAGAAGGCCTCTGAGATGTAGTGATCACGTGAACTCAAAGGATAAGCCGGATTTGGATGGAGAAATTAGGGAAAGGGCACTTCAGCTGGCAGATGCGGGCTGAGGCAGGGCTCTTTAAGGGGAGAACAGAGACTGTGTCCGTTGAACAGTTGTGAGGCAAGGACGCTCTCATTTCTTCATCTGCCCGTAGGAAATTAGGGTGGGGCCCTCAGTGTTAGGGGATACCTAGAGGCAGCTTCCTCCTCTTCATGCTCCTAGGGCACTCTCGTGTGTGCCACCTTTCCCGCCCCTACCCCTCACCCCTGTCTCTCCTGGAGATACACCCACCTTCGATGCCAGTTTGTCAAACAATCCATCCACCTCCTCTTGCTGTGGCATTTCCAGTTCACTCCTGAGCTGGCTGTCAGAGTTGGAACCCGGTCTCGTCTGTGTTGGACTCCCTGAACTCCCAGCATTTGGTGGAGGAGTCCTAGCTCCCTCCCTCACACCTCTGCTGCCAACAGAGCTATTTTATATACTGGGATTTCTCTTGAGATTTAAATTGAGCATGAATTTATGTGCTCTAAAAAAAGTTTATGGACCACTGAACTAGACATTATCAAAATACGTCTTGAATCCTGCGAGGCAAGTACTACGATCCCCAGTTTACATATGAAAAAACCCAGACTCAGAGTAGTTGAGTGGCTTGCTAAGGTCTAAAGCTGGAAAGGACAAGGACAGGAGGTGGAGCTCTGCCATGGCACAATGACCTCTAGGTTACCCTTTCTCCTACTGCGCCTGCCCTGGGAATCTCGGAATCTCGGAATTCAGATTCTGCAGGGACAAGAAGGGAATAGCTGCCTGCACTCCCTGACAAAGGAAGCAGAGATGACTAGGTGACCTTGGTCATCTTGTGCTGCCACTGGGGTGGGGCCGTTTCACTCTGGAAAGAGATGGGGTGAAGAGGAGGTAATGGGTAAGAGGAGATAGCAGGGAGGGTGTTGGGGAGTCTGCTTTCTGCTTCAGGGGCTGTGTGAAGTGTCCACAGTAAACCAGGGGCAGTGGACTCTCTCACACCTGGCAGAGATTCTTTGTGTGAGAATGAGGCATGCTTGTCAGCTCCCCACAAAGCAACCTTTCACCCAGTGTGTGGACACACCCCACTCCAGCCTCCCTTTCAGGTGGGAGAACTTTGCCTTATAGGCTCTTCTCCACAAGATGGCTATTATAGAAGCTTGGGTAAAGGCCACTGAAGAAGGCCAATCTATTGAGCCCATTGCAAACACAGTTTTTAGCTCAAGTTTTGAGTACCTCATGCGTGCCAGATATATCTCACATGGCCTCCCTTATGCTTCTGTTCTTCCAACGGCTTCTGCAACAGAAGTTATGCCCATGTTACAATCCAAGTCCCTGGAGCATGAGCAGCTATGTCATGGCCAGGGGCACAGATCTCCATAGTCTCCTCACTAAGAAGTCTGTCTGTAACCAAAGGGCCGATGCCCCATCCCTTCCCAGAATTGTTCTAGTTGAGATGTCACTCATCTGTACTTCCCCTCCCCTGATTTTTGTTACTACTGGTTACCAGAAAAAGGACTCTTGAGGCGATCATTTATGGCTCTGGATGCTGACCCTGGGCATGGATATTTAAAGCCAAAGTATTTATCTGTAAACAAGTACCCTAGGGGTTCTTTTCGACTCTGCTTTGAGATTCCCATAATCCGTCAGTCACTCAGAGTCCATGCTTCGTTAGGATATATGGGTCACAATGCTTGTCCCTATACTATGAGACGAGAGAGGGTAAAACATGACATTTCTGTAGAGCTCTCAGCTTGTTACAGGTCCTGAAAAATTCCACCTCACTCAGACCTCTGTGTGGGGGCATGGTGGCGTTCAGAAAGTGCTGAGTCACGGGGTAGAGCCTCTGAAAGGAGGCAGTCTCCCTGGAAGGAGCTCCTGTCTAATGGAGCTGCCCACATCTTTTGGGCCTCTTTGTGAAGGTCCTTTGCCAGGCTGAGTAGGCTGTGTGATGAGGCTGCCAAGGCTGCTAAGGAGACAAAAAAGGTAGTGGAGTCTATGTTAGGCAGGTGCAGAGACCCTCTCCCACAGGACTGTAAAGCGAGAGGGATCTGTGCGGCACAAGCCTGCACCCTGAGTCAGATGGGCAATGGCGTGGATTGGCTCTGGGGGCAGGTTTCCGTGTGCTGGCTAAGCAGATGGGATTCCATGTCCAAAGTTGGAGCGCACAGCTGAAGGGGCGGGTCACAGATACGGACAGAAGGGTCAGAGAAGACTGAGTAGGAGCTATCCCGCTAGGGACAAATGGCAAAAAGTTGGCTAAGAGGAAGAAGGACATCCTAGAGAGAAAGGAGCAAGCGCAGAGGCTCGAAAGCTCTTGGGGCAGTAGAAGGGTAAAGTGTGTGTGTTGTTTCTAGAGGTTGTTTCCCAGCAGCCTCTCCTAAGGAGGAGGGAATATGTGGGCTGCCTACTGGGCTTCAGAAAACACCCCCCCTTTTTTGGGAGTAGGGGTGGAGTTGAGACAGATTTTCCTCTTGTGATTTTGGCTAGCCTGGAACTTGCTATGTTAGACCAAGTTGGCCACGGATTCACAGAGATCTATCTGCTTTGCCTCCCAGGTGCTGGGGTTAAAGATGTGGGGCAATGTCCTTGGCTGGAAATGGCCTTTTGGAGGCCTCTTTTACTAAGTTCTGCACTGACTGCACAGCGCAGGTCAGGCCCAGGGCTTAGGGTAGCTTGGCTAAATGTATATCAGCCCCCCTCTAGCCTTTGACTCTACAGAGATGGCTTCTGAGATGGTTTCACTATGTTATTGTCAGTAATAAATTGAACCTACTAACTTGTGGATATACAGTTTTCTGGGGCTGTTAGTATCAGCAAACCCAATGGCTATGTCTTTTTATACCAAGATACAAAAAGATATAATTCACTGGGCTGAAGGGAGAGATGGCTTAGCAGTTAGGAGCATGTATTGTTCTTCCAGAGGCCCTGAAATTTGTTCCCAGCTCCCAAGTTGGGAGGCTTACAATAGCCTGTAACTTCAGCTAGAGTAAGATCGGATGCCTCTGGACTCAGGCCATCTGCATTCAACATGCATATAATTAAAAAAATAATAAATCCTAAAAGATATAATTCACATCTGAATATAGATGTGAGTGTGTGTATTATTCATGGGCATGTGTGTGCCAGTTTGTGTATGTGTACGGGGGTTAGAGGTCAACACTGGGTGTCATTCTTCAATTGCTTCTCCAACTTATTTTTTGAGGCAAAGTCTCTCACTGAAGTGAAGCTTGTCAATTCAATTAGTCTGGCTGGCCAATGAGCCTCAGGAATCTTCCAGTCTGCCTCCCCAACCTGGGGATTATAGGCGTGAACAATTAGGCCTAGCTTTTACATAGGTGCTAGGGATCAAACTTGGGTCCCCAGACTTGCACAGAAAATGTTTTACATACTAAGTCATCCTCTGCAGTCCTGGAGGTGAGAGTCTGTAAAGATAAAGTGTGCTCTATCTACTATGCCAGAGGAAGAGGGCGGAGGCAGATTCCTCTTGGTGAGCTCTCAGAATTGGCATTTCATTTTACTGGAGTTATAGGGATGCTTGGTAGGGAGATGCCGAGGTTGGAGAAAGCAGAAGTTCTCAGTAATAGTCATACATCATAATCTCAACCAGCTTGTAAGCAGGACCTTCTGACTGTACCTGAAGCTATAGAGACGTTGAAAGTCATAGCCTGTGTCTAGTGGAACCCCGCTCTCTGGATGGAGATATGGCCAGCCCCTACAGGCCGTCCCAGGATGCGTTCCTAGAATCAGGGCCATGGAGATCCTGGGAACAGAATGGTTACTTTGCTCCATTTCAGGGCTTGAGGCTGACTTAGAAGAATGAGGGGACTTGGGAAAGGTTGCAGCTTTGCTCTGGGAAGGGACTGCTGAACCTGGCTATTAAGAGGTACGACTTATTAAGTATTCTTATTAAGGGGATAAGAATACTGTCAAGGGACAACAAAATGTTCCCACAGGACAACCACCCCTTTCAGAGCTCCATTAGAAGGTTTTTGTCCTGTTGCTCACCAGCTCAGGTGGTTTACCTCTGAGAGTCAGCTTCACGGAGTAAACCCTCCTCATCTGAAGTTGTCTGGAGGAGGTAAGGACACAGTGAATTCAAGAGTTTAGGAGGCTTTAAGGGTGTGATGGTTTGTCTTGGCTATCACCATATTAAATCCCATGCCTGTTTGGAGTTTCTAGATTAGTTAATTGGGGTGGGAACTGTTGCTATATGGAATAAAAAGGAGAAAATGAGCTGACCCCCGGCACTAATCGCTTCTGCTTCGTGACCGTGGATGTTCCTGCTCCCATGCCTTCTAGCCATGTAGACTGCAGCCTCCAACTGGGAGACAAAATAAATGCTTCCTTCCTCGAGTTGTCTTTGCCAGGTATTTTGTCACAGCAACAAGGAAGGTAACAAATGTAGTGCGTGATACCAATCTACAGTTGGCTCCGGGGACCTTGAGTCCAGATGCCAACCCTTGTGGTCTGCCTGGCTAGTGATAGCCAATGACAGGACCCACTTTTGCTTTCCTCACCACTCACGAAGCCCTTGGGATTCTCTGCATCTAGACATGAATTCAAGCATCTAGGCTGTGTGCTGCACAGGTAAGGGGGAACAGAATGCCTCTTCCACTTTTCTTTTTCCAAAAGTATGTTCCATAGCTGAGTTATCACAGTCCTAGATCTGGCACCTTGCCCTCTAGGTTCTGCAGAATTTCTGGTTCAATTCCTTGAAGACTGGCCCCTGCCAGGAAATGCTGGAGCTCTAGGACCAGCTGTTACATGTCCTCTTAGACAAGCCTCTCTCCTTTGGAGTCTCTATTTCATTGCCTGTAAATGGTCACAACAATGTTCCCAGGGTTCTTGGAAGAATTCAGTATGGAAACATATGAGAACTCTCCCCTCCCCCAGTTTTGATCTGAATTGAAAGTCTAATACTGGAGGCTACTCCAGGATGGGGGAGTTAGGAGGTAGCTCCAGAGGGTGGGGAGGGGAAAAGAGGTTAGATGGAAAGTAGCAACTGACACAGCAGGAGAGCCAGTGCATTTGAGAGTGTAAGGTTCTGGAGTTCTGCAGTGGTCTCTACTGTAAGATGCTGAGAGGATCCATGGGTACACACTGTAGGGAGGCTATTAGCTACCCTGGAGAGCCAGTAGACTGATCAGAAGATGGAGTTCTGTTTTTCAAAAGCCACACCTGTGTTCATAAACTTGAATCACCTTCAGGTCTGTGTATCAGGGGTGGGGTGGGGTCCCATCCCTGCCCACAAGATGGTCTGGCTGACAGGGTGACAAAGCCTTTCAAGACAAAGACAGCTTCGAGGGTTCCAAGTCCATGGCCTTCAGCTGCCTGTCCCCTCATGCTCTGGTAACCCTGGCTCATCTCATCAAGTGTAGATCAAGCACATGTTGTATATTTCCAGGTCTGATTTTCCTCCAGACCGCATCCAAGAAGGAGTTACCAGATGTTCGTGTCCTGGTTCTTATGAGGGCATATTTCACTGTTTGGGTCTGTTTTGCTCAAGCAAGCAGCTTTCGAAGTTTATTTTTGAGATAAAATTTGCATAGAATGAAATCTGAAGTGAAAAGACAGATAATTTTGACCTAACTCATGTGACCATGAACCAGTTTATCAACCAGGATATAGAACATCTCCTTTGTCTTAGTTTCTAGTCACTTCTTTTCCCCAGTCCAGAAAATAGGGTCTGATTTCTATTATCACAGACAAGATTTGCTTATTCTAGAAGTTTATATAAAGGGAATTTTACAGTACGTAATTGTTGTATTTGGCTTTTCTTGGAGATTTACCCATGTTGTGTTAACAGTCCTTTCCCTTTTATTGTTCCTAGTATTTTTAGTTTTTAGATGCTATTTTAAGTAAAATTTAAGAATGTTTTAATTCCTTGGTAGTTTATTGCTGGATGATGGAAGTATTATTGTTTTTCTCACATCGGTCTTGTATTCTATGATATTACTATATCTACTTATTTGCTCTTCTATTCTCCACACATAATTATGCTTTCTGTGAGTGAAGACAGCTTTATTTCTTCTTTTACAGTCTTATTTTCCCTCTCCATTCTTTCTCTGTCTTAAGCAGTAGGGCCTCATAGCCCAGACTGGCCTTGATCTCATAGTCTTTTTTACTTCACCTCCTGGGTGCTGGTATTACAGATATGCACTGCCATTCCTGGAACTTCTTTTCTAGTTTGAATGGCTCTGCGATCCTTGTCTTGTTTGCATTGGTGGTGACTTCAATTCAATACAATAAGCAGGTTGAGACTTAAGCTCTCAAGAAGCCATTATTCCATGCTATGATTTATACTTAATCCCTCTGGCTGCCTGGGAAGGATCATAGAGGACAAGTGAAGAAGAAAGCCGAAAAAGAGCCTGAGAATTCCAGGTGAAGAGGGAGATGGTCTGGCTTGAGAGAACGGATGAATTTAGAGCTGGACTCCTAGAACTCTCGGTGGATGACTATGGCTATGGGGGGTGAGGGCACTAAGGATAACCACTATTCATTTGGAGAGGGGGAAGAACTTCCTGTTGGGGTGAGAAGATTGGGATGGTAGCTTTCCACCCCTTTTCAGAATACTATTAGATGCTCTTGATCTTTGGGAGGCTGCTGTAATAATCCAGTTTAAGACACTGGGAGACAGCATGACTTCGGTTCAAAGCTATAAAAGAACATAGGAGAAGAGAGAAGCATGGCAGAGAAGAGAATTGAGGAGAGGGATAAAAAGAGCCTGTGGTGGTTTGAATGAGACTGATCCAGATAGGCTTATATATTTGAATGCTTGGTCACCAGTTGGTAGAACTGCTTGGGAAGGAGTAGGAGGTGTGGTGTGGCCTCATTGGACTAGGTGTGTCACTGGGGCCAGGGCCTGAAGTTTCAAAAGCCCATGCCGTTCTCAGTGAGCAAAGAAGAGAAAACACTGTTGCTCAGCCAGCACTCTCACCAACACAACAAAAGGTGTGTTTCACTAATGCCCTAGATCTCTCTCTTGCTTTTGTGCTTTCGAGACAGGGTTTCTCTATGTAGCCCTGATTGTCTGGGAACTCACTCTGTAGACCAGGCTGGCCTCAAACTCACAGAGATCCACCTGCCTCTGCCTTCCTGAGTGTTGGAATTAAAGGTGTGCAGCACCACTGCCCGGCCTAGATGTGTCTCTTAACCTGCTCAAGTTGACACTCAACCATCACAGGAGACGAGACGGTACTAGGAAAGTAAACAGGGAGCAGACAGGAAAGAGAAAAAACAAGAGAGAACAACTGTTCCTTGATATCAATGGAGGATTGATTCCAAGATCCCCACATATACGAAAGTCAGTACATGCTCCAGTCTCTTACATAATGTGACATACTATTTGCCATATAACCTATGCATATTCTCATGAGTGCTTTAAGTTATCCCTAGCTCAGTTATAATGCTTAGAACAATGTAACTGCTGTGCTAATAGCTGTTATGTTGTTTTGCTTAGGGAATAATGATGTGAAAAATTTTGTGTTCAGTACAGATGTATTTTTTTTTAAATCTATTTTCCAATGCTGGTTTAAACCACGAATGTAGAAATCCACAGATCTGACTGTATAGTTTATTATAAGACTCTAAAATGCAAGTGTTCCCAGAAAGGGCTGGGTAATGTGTTAGATGCTTCTGAGCCGGGAAAGTAGGACAAGGACAGAGAAGCAATCTTATAGACATCCTCTGTAGAGTCAGGGAGGGCATTCATTTCTGTGGCGCAGTAGAGCTAGGGGCCTATTTGGCTGATGTGAGAGCTGCTGATGCGGAGGAGAGGGGTGTAGCACAGCACAGGGGACCCTTTCTCCATTACCCTCCCAAGAAGTTTGAGGAACTTTTGGTGGCCAAAGCCCTCACTGGCCACAAAGGCAAGGCTTGGGGATGCTAGGCAGTATAGAGCAGTCAGACTATGGAGGATGAAGCAAGTGCAGGAATCCCTTCTCAGCATTGCACTGGTCCCCTATCACAACACCTTGATTGTGACAGATAGTTCTGTTCGTTTCCAGCAGATGTGAGCTCCAAGGAAGGTGGAAGGGTGGGCTCCAGTGTTGTCTAATGCCACGTTCTTCCCATGTGTGCTATCCTGAGAAAGTTATAATGCTTTATACAGTTGAGTTTAAGATGGAAACTGTATACAGACTTGTTGGGAAATTACAGAAAAATGAAGGCTCTTTTGACAAATTTTACTGTAGCTTGTATCCACAGGCATTTGTTCTTATTTATTTATTTATTATTTTCATTGAATGTTATATAATACATCTTTTCCGTGTTGATATATGGCATTCATAGTAAAGTTGCTTGGTGTAATTCTTCTTGTTTAAGCAGTTTTTTTCCTATGGATGGTCATTTTGGTCATATCACACTGAATATCTATAGAAATAGAATTTACTCTTTTTTTCCATTTTTGGTTTTTTGGGACAGGGTTTCTCTGTAGCTTTGGGGCCTGTCCTGGAACTGCTCTGTAGACCCAGGTTGGCCTTGAGCTCACAGAGATCCACCTGCCTCTGCCCCCCCCCCCCCCCCCCCCCCCCCCCCCCCCCCCGGGTGCTGGGATTAAAGGCGTGCATAACCACAATCAAGCAACAGAAATTATTCTTAAGAAAAACTAAGAAATTATTTAAGTTTTTTTGGGGGGGTGGTGTTGAGACAGGGTTTCTCTGTGTAGCTTTGGTGCCTGTCCTAGAACTAGTTCTTGTAGACCAGGCTGGCCTTGAACTCAGAGATCCACTTGCTTCTGCCTCCCGAGTGCTGGGATCAAAGGTGGGCACCACCACCGCCGGCTTAGAATTTACTCTTGATCCATTTCCACAAGCTAATAATTGTAACATTTTTGGTATTTTGTAGTCATTTTGTTGGTAGGAAGTCAGCTGGACCCAATCTACTTGGAATACACGGTCAACACTCCCAACTGCCTACACATTTGTCGTTTATTTATTTTTTTTTTAAATGATGCATCAGAGAGGGGTCTCCTCATAGTTTCAATTTGTCTTTGGTGATTAAATAAGATGCTCATTTCCCCATCTGTTCATTTACCGATTCTATTTCTCTCCATGGGAGCAAGCAACTCCCAAAGAGTGATACACATTAGTGTCTTCTTTCTCAGCGAGGTCTCTAAGTGACTCCCCGAGCTCTGCTGGGACTGTTTTCACCTACTGAAGTAAACCACGCCAAATGATTGTGCCTGTCTGCATGTCCCCCTACTTCCTGTCTCTCTCCATGGTCAGTCTTCCTGTTGAAGGCCCCGTAGCAGCCTTTACGGACTCTCCTCTAAATAATTATTGGCTTTCTCTTTAGCTGTTTCCCATGGACCTCAGAGAAACTTCAAGAAACACTTCTTGACTAATTTATTAGTCTTGTCTCTACTGACTGCTTGGAATTCTTTAGTCTCTCCCTTGCTACTTCTCCAAAGGAAATCCTGGGCCTTAGTTTGACTTGTTTTGTTTCCTTCTATAAACCTTTATTTTTTCCTCCCTTTGTATCTTGGTTTGTGATACCCTCTTCCTAGACTGCCTCTGTTTACTTTTTGGCTATGTCAAGACAAATAATCTCCGAGACATAACCTCCTCAGCCAAGCTCTCCTGGATTTTCTTCCAGTCCACTCAGCCTCCAGCTTGCCTCCCAGTGCCTGAAGCATTTGCGGTATGTAGGGGATCTCTAAGAAAGCCTTCAGTACCCCAAGAACTAGTTCTTCCCCCGTCATTCAACTTTGAATAAGTTGAGAAAGGTAGTTCAGGTAGAGGTCAAAGCATCATTTTTTTTTCTTTTGATGATACAGGTTTTGTGGAGGAAGCAGCTTAGCGTGAACACAACTGTAAACTGACCCCAGAATTATTTTTCCTATCTTCCCCCAAGTCTCAGGTGCGCTGAGGGGGCTCATATGCCACAGTCAATGGGGGCACATGTCGCAGCTATGCATTAATCACCATAAGGCCCAAAGTCTGCAGAGCTTCTTACCTACACCATGCTTGTAGGCAGCTGAAAAGACTCACTTAGCAAGCACACCCACTCCAGCCAAATCTGAGATTCGGTTTGGTTTTGAGGGCCTCATTTCTCTATTGATGACGGCCTAGTTATGCAAGCAGCACCATGGGAATAGGTTAGGAAGCTTCCATGAGGGTGCAGGAAATGAGGACACTGTTGTCCTTGCACTAGAATAGGGGGACACCCAAATGAGAGGTGCCCTAACTCACAATTGTGTCAAGAGCTTCCCTGAGTCTTTATCGGATCTTGAGATGAATGACCAATCACCCAGGGCCCGGAAAGCGGGGGAATGACATATTTTCACTTATCATGAATTCACAGACAGAGACAGGTTACAGATTCCACTGCTCCATCGGCTGCTGCTTTCTAGAGGACTCTGAGTCCTCACAGAGTTTGGAGCCCACCTGCTAATGCCTGGATTCCAGAGCTGTGGGTGCACACACATCATTGCACCATGTAGAGTTAGAAAAAGATCTCTCTAAAAATAACCACCGAGGAATATTTAATTTGATAGCAAGACTGTGACTAATCCATGAAACAGAGCGTCTGTGTGACAAGACACAGTACAATAATGGGGAGAAATTCATGTTTGACCTTTAAGCAAGTGCAAAATGAAACATATCTATGCCTCAGCAGCTGAGGACCCTGGCTGTAGGGAGAGTGACTAGGAGTAGGGGATTTGATGGTTGTGGAGGAGAACGAATGGCATTTATAGATCTCAAGGGTGTTGTATCATGAAAACAGAATGGGGAAATCAATACTTTTGGTGTTCAATAGGGAGAGGAGGCTGCGGCTCAGCTAAGTGGGGGCTGATAAAAGGTAGATACGGACAGCCCAGCTGGGCAGGAGTGACCAAACCAGTTTCAGCCTGGTTTGGAAGAAAGGCAGTCCTACAGATTTTGAGGAGACCCGGTGTTTCTAGGTGTATCATGGGGAGAGGAGCAAGATTCCAATGTTGAATGAACTTTTCCCTGTGCAATGCTCTATGTTGGGACTTTTATAGACATTATCCTTATAGATATTTCTGGTATTGATGGCATTGTAATTTTCACCTGCTAGAGGAAACCGGGTTCAGAGAGGTTCAGTTACTTACTTAGGATTACACAGCTTGAATGTGTCCAGGACTGAATGTGAGCCCAGTTCTGATTCTTAAGCTCTATTCTTTATTGCAATGTTAACTGAAAAATTTGAAGCAAGGCTCGGAGTGGGCTAGAATGACTGGGGTCAGGGGTGGGGGGTTGCGTGCAGAAGTGGTCCTAGCAAGGCCATTCAGTGATGAGTTCTCATAAAAATTTTCAGAGAGTCCTGGCATGGCAGGTTGGTAGACCAATATTACTTCTCTGATTGTTTTATTATTCATAACTATGTATAATAAATCATGATCCATCGCCGTCAATATTAATTGAAGAATAGTCTCTATTTCTTCAAGTTTCTCTTCCTCAGTGGAAACAGGGTGAATACTGTTTCTGTTGCTTTCTGGGTCAGGACCTTACATTTTCTAAGCACAGATTCAAGGTCTGTTCTCATAAAAGAGTCTTTCGAGTTTTGTTTTGCTTTTGCTCTCTACAGAATGTTTCTTAAGGAGAAAAATTAGCAATGTCCTTGATCAGACTCAGGTCCAGTTGTTTCCCAGCATGCTCGGTGCTATTCTTTCCTCAGGCCCTTAGCTTGTGCAAAGTTGTAGGAAAACAAGCAAATTGTTAAGTCTGTACCGGGGAAATGTGCAAAGGTAAGCTCTGAGCCCAATACTCAATTGGGCGAGCCTTTTTCTAGGCTCGTCCTAAACATACTCAGGATTTCTTCTAAAAGCTTTGTCTTAGGACCCTACCTTACTCATGTGTTAATGGTTCTTTAGGGCCTGACAATGTCACAAGACCTCCCAGGGTCCCAAGACCTGGCTCTACCGCCCACTCTCCACTTGCCCACTTACAGATCACATCCTAGGTACATTACGCAGCTTTTCTATTTGATCTACCTCCCCAGGGCTCCTTCTGTCTAGAATAGTTCCTCCTTTACTTGGCTGATTCATCTGTCTCACCGGGTTCCAACGTAAGTATCATTTCCTCCAGGAAGTCTTCCCTGATTTACAAACTAGGTCAGGCCACCTGACTGATGCTTCCTTTATACAGTAGTCTCGTGTCTCTGATTAGAGATTTGCTTATGTGATAACTGATTCAGTTTCTTTCCCATAATTAGAACATAAACCCTATGATGAAAAAGATCATGAACATCTTCTGTCTCGACCCTAGCCCGTAACATGTTCTCAATAAATTTTTGGTGGAGGAATGCTGCAAACATTTCACATTCCACGTGAAAAGCAACAAAGGAACAAAGTCTCAGTTCCCTTCTTAGAACCAGTCCCACAGCAATTCAGATACCGGGTAGATAGGGCTGTACCAAGCAAACAGGCTCTGTTTTGCACTTCAGTGAGTTGGTGAATGCATTGCAATTGGTTGCTTTTTATGTATAGAGAAATTACCTCTGTCCTGATTTGCAATATCTGTGCTATTTTGGGCTGTTTTTCTCTTTTGGGCCTATTTATATTGGAGCAATAATTTCACCATTTGGCTACACAGAGGCTCAATTAATATTACAAATATGGTCCCATAAAATTCACTTCTTGACATTAGAACATTTTGTTGCTAATTACTCTCCAAGGTTTTTAATTTCAATCCCTCCTTGGTGACTTAGTGTGGAAATTCAAGGGCAAAGTTATTTCCCCCAAGAGAAAGAAGAACTAAGCAATGCCAAGTTTCTATCTGTTCGTCCTTCCTTCTGGGGTACCTCACTTTGTATCCTGCTTTTGGCCTCATTCCCTTGGCAAAAAAAAAAAAAAAAAAAAAAAAAAAAAAAAAAAAAAAAAATAAGCAAATGAAAGCTTTATTGAAACAAAGATACACATTGCTGAGATTAAAAAAAAAAACCCTTTTGGGGATAGAGAGGTGGCTCAGCAGTTAAGAGCATTGGCTGCTCTTCCAGAGGACCTGGGTTCAGTTCCTAGCACCCACATGGCAGCTCACAACTGTTTGTAATTCCAGTTCCAGGGGATCCAACACCTTTACACATGTAGGCAAACATCAATGCAAATAAATAAATAATTTAAAAACCCCTCTTTTACTAATGTATTCATTCAAAGAATATTTACTGAGTACCTACTATGTGTGACATCCTCTGTGTCAGGCACCGAAGATGAGAAAACATAAGGACATCATGTTACTGTCTCCAAGTAGCTCAGTGTTGGGTGAGGTAAGACATGCTGTAGATTCTCGGGCACATTTGGACACATCTTGTGGTACTCATAATGATGGGACTAGGTAAACAACATCCTATCCAGAAATGATTTTTAGGGATCGAAATCAGAAAAACCTTGGTTTTTTTCCCCCCTCATTTGAAGACACTGGCTAACTGCAAAAAATCTGCATTTTAATAATATTTTGAATGGGTTGATTAAATAGGAACAGATGGTTAAAGTTTGTCATTTTAGGAAAAATAATGAAATATTGCACTGCTTAATCTGTTTCTCTTTCATACTCTTCCCCATTCCCTCCCCACTGCATAGATACTCATTGCAAAAAAAAAAAAAAAAAACCTTAAAGCAAAATGCTAATAATGTTTCTTTTTCTTTTTGTCATTTAGGTGTCCTTACCTAAAAGGACCCTAACTTGGGCAGTTATCTCTGCGTGGCTGGGTTAGCCTTTTGTTCCTGGGCTGCCTCAGAGGAAGCTTCCTACAAAGGTGTCAGTTTGGGGCATTTAAAAAGTGGTGGGAAAGCGACACTACCTTAGGGGTCTCTTTCCCTAAAGAATACTAGCTCTGCAGGTGTTTTACCAGCCAGAGGAGGCTCCCACCCTGAGGGAGCCAGCAGAGTAGACGCTAACTGTGTAAGTCTCATCCATTTGCTTCTGGGGCTTTGTGTAGAAGCTCTGACTACAGTGCCTCCTGGTCAAGGGAAGGCAGGGTGCCACTTCTGTCACCGGCATTCTGTTTGGATCTGCTTCTACGCCAAATGCATTTCTCTGAAGTTTTACCATTCTGTTTAGACAGAGCATCGTATGAGATCAACTGCTGGGAGAGAAAAGGGAGTGCTGCTTTGTCACTGCTCCCAGAGACTCCTGGGAGGAGAATGAGCATCGGGTGCCACATGCCCACAGCTTGCCGGCTTCAGTAGCGAGAGCCTCCAGAATGCTCTTGGATAAACATCATCTTTGTGGCCACACATTGTTTTATGAGCTGAGTCATCAGCCTGGCTGGCTCCTTAAATGCTGCTGTCTGAATCTTCAGGCAGAAGAAAACAGGAAGGCTTGAAGTGCAATCTGACAGAACTTTATAAAGGGCAGTCTCATTTGCCAGAGGTGATGAGGGATTTGCCTTTATGGAGTTTGCTCATGATAAAAGGATTATTGATCAACTTTCATTTTATTTGAGAGGAAATAGGATGCTTTTCTGTATTTTATACATTATTTACAAAATCTGTTTAATTGTAGCTACTTTAAAAAATATTTATTTGTTTATTATGTACACAATATTCTGTCTGTGTATATGCCTACAGGCCAGAAGAAGGCACCAGACCCCATTATAGATGGTTGTGAGCCACCATGTGGTTGCTGGGAATTGAACTCAGGACCTCTGGAATAGCAGGCAATGCTCTTAAGTGCTGAGCCATCTCTCCAGCCCCATTATAGCTACTTTTAATAGCCACTAGTATTAAGGGATTTCTTGTTGAAAACTTGATTCCTTCCTCAGTCATCAAGTTGCAATTTATCATTTAAGGTAATGAGGTAAAACTAAAAGTAACGGGGACACAATAAGACTGTTTGCAGATTTCTTTGTTTCTCAAATTGTTCTACTATGTTTATCTTTTATATAGCTGTTCAGTAAGATGTCTCTTAATTAAAACTGATGCTCTTATAATGGGGAGATTTATTCTGATTAACATGAGCTTCTGATTGGGAAATCTGTAATTTGCTAAAGTCTCCAAGTTCTCTTTTTCAGCCTAATTTTGTTATGGTGTCAGTAGACATATAGGTAGAACATTCACAAGAGTAGCTGTGTTAGGTGTCAGGGACTATGGTAGCCTCTGTGTGGGGCTAAAATAATGAAATCCTTGTCACCGAAGAATAAAATGGATGGCTGTTGATGTGCCAAGTACACACACTACATCTCTTAGAGTAAAGTGGAGGATTAAGGGCTATTGGGAAGAAATGCCAATGACAGAGAAAAACTTCCTACATGGAGGGCAGCTGGGAGTCTTCCTGGAGAAAGTGGTCCCAAGGCAATCTTTGGAGGGTGAGGATGACCCACGAGTTTCAAGTGAAAGAGGATGTGGCCTGGGGGATATTGTTCACAAAAGCCCCATCAGGTCAAGAAATGGCAGATGCCAGTGTTTGGAATTAGGAGAATTCTAAGAGAACAGTTTTTAGGTGGTAAGCTTAGAAATCAGATCTTGGGCTGAGAATCGAATAAGTTACACCGATATAAAAGGACCTGGAGGGAGGCAGAGACAGGCGGATCTCTGTGAGTTCGAGACCAGCCTGGTCTACAGAGCTAGTTCCAGGACAGGCTCCAAAGCCACAGAGAAACCCTGTCTTGAAAAACCAAAAAAAAAAAAAAAANAAAAAAAAAAAAAAAAAAAAAAAAAAAAAAAAAAAAAAAAAAAAAAAAAAAAAAGACCTGGAGTAAACAGCTCTCTCCTGAAGTTAGGTGAGAGAGCAGGAAGAATGGGTGGTTGGGGAGCGGTGAGGCTACAGACAAGTTGGCCTTCCTGGGGTGGTAGAAGCCTGTGCAGCAAGCCGGGTGAAAATAGAAGACAGGCTTCTGAAGAAAGAGCAAGAGGCTGGGTCCTGGCAGGAACACAAGAAAGCTGGATAAAGAGGAAGGGGAGGTCAGTGAGGATTCTGAATTTCAGATGCAAGCTGGAAATCAGCTTACGGCTGGGAGGGTTGTATGTAGGGGGTTGTCAAGTGGACTGAGAGCCCAAGGAGGGGAAGGCTCGGACCAGATGCTATGGGGACAGAAGGGCAGGTGCGTGGTCCTGCTGAGGTCTGATTCTCCACAATGTATGCTGTGTCCTTTGCTTTATTTCAAGAAAGCAATCTAAATTTAGTTCAAACAGCAAGACTAGAGGAGTCCAGGACTTAACCAAATGTCCTTTTCCTCCCCCCTTTCCTTCCCTTTCACCAGTTGGAGTTAACAATCTCCAATCCCAGCGCTGAGCTCTGCAGTAGTAGAGTGATTGCCTTTGTTTGGAAATGGGAGTAACCTTGGGGAAACTGGACCTTAGGCTCTGCAGCTGTCACTACGTTCATCTGTCGAGGGGATAGAAGTAGAGGATGAAATAAGAGCTTCGTGGCTATTCAGACGACCTGTGCTGCTTGGACCCACTGTTTGTTCCATTCTATGAATGTGACTCCATTCTGGGGTATGCCCTCCATCACTGACGTTGTCCTGAGGTCTATATTCCTGGAAGAGCTAGCCAAATAGATAAAGGCATCTCTGTTATTCTGCTTTTGGTTCCTAATCAACCTTCTACTCTCAACGTGTATCCAGCTATTGAGAAATTCAATTGTTCACAGAACAGACATTTTCTGGGCAGGAGTGGCAGGCAGCTTTCATTGGTAGAGGGAAGAGCCCATAGATGAGGTAGTAGTGGCAATAATCCTGGTGATAGCGAGGACACTTTGAAGAAGTACTCAACAAGGTCTGGCCATTATTAAGATACTTACTTTTAAATTTAAAAAAGATGAAGAACAAGGTCTCTGTATGTAGCCCAGGCTAGTCGCAAACAGGATTCGCCTGCCTTCCCTTTCAGAGTGCGGTACTCAGAGGTGAGTGCCACCATGCCAGTAGTACCAGAGTATTCTTATTCTAGTCTTGCTCCTCAGTTAATGACCAAGCACTCAATGTCGAGTTGGGTGGGGGTTGAGAGGCCAGAAAGATGATTTTAGCCTAAAGCTTGCCTACAAGCTGGTAAGCTGACAGTCCTAGGGCAGAAAGGTTAGGGTTGTTAGATAAAAATGAATACCGAAATCCCAGACAAAAGATGTAAGGAGGAGGCTGGAGAAATAGCTTTGGTTCCAAAGGACATTATTTTTACACACACACACACACACACACACACCAAAATAAAATCTTAAAACAAAAGAAAGGAAAGCTGTCATTGTGCTGACTGCAGTACTAATTTAGGGTTCCTGGAAGAGAGTTACTGAGATGGGTTTTGAAGAGCAGGGCATCCAAGGGCAATAGCGAGGCATGCCACCCAGGTTTTGAACTTACAGCGCTGGTGACAAGCTGCGACTTGGCTATATGCTGGGTCTAAATGTAGAGTCCCGAGCAGTTCCTGGTCTCTGCTCAGCAGCTGACAGTAGGGGGTCATAAGGTAATGTTGGTAGCCACCAAAGTGAAGGGATTCTTAGGAGGAGGAGGAAGAAAGCTCTGGGAGGGTGCTGGAACTCAGTCAGGATGGCAGGAGGCAGAGACCTATGCCCCGCAGAGGCATGGGTCTGGTGTACACAACTAAACAGAGTTCTGAGAGAAAAGGCTTCTTTACTAGAAAGGCTGCTAAGCTTGTTCAGGCCCCACACACTCACCACAGCAGCCAACTCAACAAAAGAACTCAGGAGATGTTGGCGGCCTTGGCCTAGATACAGCACCCTAGGAGTCCAGGAACCCGTGCACTTCACTGGGTTCCTTTGAGACGAGCCCATTCTGCCAGCCCCCTCGGGGTGACCGAAGAGAATCTCTCAGGGGATGTGGCCGTGACAGCACTGTGACGACGAGATGAGTTTAATAGCGATGCTCCCCCCTCCCCTTTACTGGTTCTCCTCTGACCAGAGGGCGAGCGGCCATCTCGGTACGGCTGGCCGGAGGCACTGTGGCCTTCCACACACACACACACACACACACGACCGCGACCCCCTTCGATGCCAGCTGCAGCCCAAGGCTCTGGGTGGGCGGAGGGACCTGGCCTCCCGGACCGGGCTGTCCAATAGCCTCTCGCAGATTTCCCTCCGCTGGCCCGCAGCGGCATCTCGTGGATTCGCGCGCGGGCTCGGGCGGCGCGAGCCCGGGTCCTGCGAGCCCCCGCGCGCCAGGGAGCGGCGCATGCGCGGGCATCCTGCGAGCCCGCTGAGGCAAGCCGAGCCGCGGCGGCGCCGGGAAGCCAGCGACGGATCTGCGAGGAGCCGAACGGCGGCGCGGGGACGGTGGCGACGGACAGGTCGTGAGCCCTCGCCCGCGTCGCCCGCCCGGGGCTGTTGGGCCGTCCGCCGAGTCCCGCTGTCAGGACGTGGCGTCCGGCGGTGGCGGTGGCATCCCGGACGGCCTGCGAGGGATGCGCCGCCTACTGCCCCGCGCCGCCTGACCGCCCCCGCCTTGCCCCGCGGTGCGCCACAGCCGGGCCCGCGGCCGTCCCTGCGGTCGTCCCCTCCGCGCTGTCCCCCAGCCGCTGCGCCTGCGGAGCTGCGCCCGGCCCGGCCATGTGGACCCCCACGGAGGAGGAGAAATACGGCGTAGGTAGGTGAGGCTCGGGCCTGACAGAGGCGGGGATGGAGGGGCACGTGCCCGACTTCCCGGCCCCGCCTCGATGGCTGCCCTGGCTCCTCCGCCCCTGCCCGCAGACTGTGCGGCCTCGGCGCGGCGCGGGGCGGGTGCGCTCCAGGCGCGGGGCTGGGCCCGGGGCTCTGGGTGCGGGAGAGCGGCAGGGGGCGCTGGCGGGGCGGCCTCAGCAGGTGCGGCCAGCGGGAGGGGCCGCAAGGCCGGGGCAGTTGCGGGAGGTTTGTGGTGTGGGGCGCAGGACAATTTCCCCAAGAAGATGCATTCTGAGGACCTGCTTTTTCCAGCAGTCAGAACCTCGATTTTAATGAGTTTCTGCACAAAAGTTAATGAGCCCGATGGCGGTTTATTTTCCAATTGGAATCTTACAAAAAAGGATGAATTCGTTGACATCATTTTCTCAATTCAAATGCTGCAGCTATTTGTTTTGCTATGAGTATTAGAAATAGTGACCTTACTACCGTGGGAGGTGTTTTGGGCATACATCACTGTTAAAGTTTAGTGTATTTTGTTGACATGGTTTTGTTTAAAAAAACCTATTTCAAATGAGAATGTTATTCCTTAGTTTCCTTTAAAGTGTTATGTGAAACTCCAGAGGCTATCGATTTCTTTTAACATTTCAGCTCTTTAAAAACAATATTTAGTTTTTTAAGGGACCGAGTGTTTTACAATGTTAGTATTTCGTAGTCATTGCATGAGAAGAGTGTTCAGCACGCTACATTATTGTAAACTGGATTTGCAATTTGGATTTACTTAGAAATATTTAAAATGTTGAGTGTGCAGTGTTCTTTCTTTCTTAGCATGTAATGGAAAATTTTAGAAAACTTAATAGGAAATTGTTGCTTAAGGGTAAGTTATTATTTCCACTAGTGCAACAATTCTATCAGTATTTCGTTCATAATTCATTACAAAGTAACTCTGCAGTGGTAACAATTGTTTTGGAATACCATCAGGCAAAGTATGTCAAAATAGGTTTTATATCAGAGAAGCCGTCTATCTTGTTCTGAAAAGTAACATTCCAAAGTTTGTAATTAGCTATGTTACAGTGGAACTGGTAAAAAAGACTCCTGGTCCTCGAGTCTGTTGAAAAAGAATTGGGAAATGATGCACATGCTGGATTCACCCCTAGAGACTCTTTTACCTTTTCTATTTAAAGCATTCCTTGAATACTAAGTTGATACTGTGAAATGAGGGGCTGATGATTTTTCTTGTTCATAACTTGCTACCAGAATTTCTTAATTAGAATAACAAGAAATGGGTGTTAAAGTGGTCGGCTGTCCAGTGGTACTTGACTAATTTCTTTCCTTTGGGGAGGAACTCCCAAGTGGTGCAGATAGTGGAGTTCAGAGTGCTGGCTTCTTTTTACTGGTGCTTTGGGCAGGTTACTCAGATCATTTTCTTAATGTATAAATTGAGGGCTCATGTTTACATATCTTAAAGGGATGTGAAAAGCAAACAAGTACACTTGCTAAGTAGTTAGTACATGTTATTTCCCCCATTAGTACTTAGTGATAGTAAATACTAGGGGTGGTGGTTCGGAGACTGGCAATTCAAGCCAACCAGGAAAGGTGTATGTGACTCTTAAGAGTACTAAGATTTGATGTGTGATTTACCAAGACGAAAGATGAAAGGAGAGCCTTGGATTCTTCGAACGTGTGCTTAGCTTTAGAAAAATTGCTATGCCCTGTAGAGGGGCACAATATTGGGCACAGGGCTGTTGTCATTCTGAAGACAGTTGCGTTGCAGCTGTGGTCTGGTATAATTATGGTGCTTTTTCTTCTTAAAAAAAAAAAAGGTAACTACTTGATATTTCTGTCACTGTTTTTTCAATGGTCTAAAAGGTTTTTTTTTTATTGTTTAAAACTCAGGAGATTTACTCCCCTCCCCATGAACATATTAGGGACTGCACTTTTAGGCATTTTCTTAAAATCTAATTCAGTCTGTAAGGTATCTTCAATATTGTGCTTATTAATGAGGAAAAATGTCAATTCAAATGACTTATTTATCCCCTTGTTTAATTGCTTTAAGGACTAGCTTGAAAGTAACTATTACCATTGTTTAAGAAAAATATTTTGAGATCAACTTTGATCCTTTTTAAAACATTTATTTTCATTTGTGTGGGGATTGGGTGTACCCATGCTATGACATGCACGAGGAGGTCGTAGAACATTTTGGGGAGTCTGTTTTTTTTTTTTCTCTACTCTGGATTTTGGGGATTGAACTCAGGTCATCTGACTTAGTGGCAGGTGCCTTAGCCCACTGAGCCATCTCATTGCTCCCAGATTTGAATATCTGACTAAGCTGGAGTACAGATTTCTGTTTCTGTTCAGCAATTTGTAATCCTACAGCAAGAAAGAAAACACAGTTTTCATCCAATTTGGAGACTTTTGAGAAAGAGCTCCTGATATCGATAGGGAAATGAGCCCCTGTTGCAAAATCTTCCCTTCTCCACCTTTATGTAGTTGTTCCTTTGTGTTTTCACAGTTTTAAGGCTTTGAAATCTAGTAGTAATTAATGGTTTCTTTCAAGACAGTCTCTCACTATGTAGCCCCTTGGCTGCCCTAGTACTCAGAGATCCCCTTGCCTCAGTCTCCTGAGTCATGTGCCACCAAGTTTGGTCTGTAATTAACTTCTTACTACCTTCTTATCTTTATTTTTACAGTAGAGGATCTCTGTACAGGTTGCAACATTTCTTTTATTCTTTTTTACTTAAGACTCAGGTACCCAAGCTCCGCTCCCCTCCCCCTTTTTCTTTTGATTTTTCGAGACAGGGTTTCTCCGTAGCTTTTGGTTCCTGTCCTGGAACTAGCTCTTGTAGACCAGGCTGGCCTTGAACTCACAGAGATCCGCCTGCCTCTGCCTCACAAGTGCTGGGATTAAAGGCGTGCGCCACCACCACCCGGCTCCAAGCTCCCTTTTTGTTATATTCTGTGATTGGCTTGGGAGGCTGGGGAGGGCACTGACCTTTTGTGAAGATAAATGTGTCCATCAGTTTGCTGAGATACCAAGTTGTGTTGCCTTACGTAGATTCCTAGAGTAGTTTATTTTATTTTATTTTGTTTTTTCGAGATAGGGTTTCTCTGTGGCTTTGGAGCCTGTCCTGGAACTAGCTCTGTAGACCAGGCTGGTCTCGAACTCACAGAGATCCGCCTGTCTCTGCCTCCCGATTAAAGGCGTGCGCCACCATAGCCCGGCCTCCTAGAGTAGTCTTAATAGGACCTCTATTACACAAATGAAGAAAAGAATCTCAGAGGTCGCTTTTCTTTCCTTCCTTTCTTTCTTTGGTCATTTAACAGTTGTATAGTCCCTTTAATAATAATTATTATTATTGCAATGGGAGGTATTTTATGACATACTTGATTGTTTTTGCTCATCTTTAATATTTTTAGGGGATTTTTTCATTTCTTTCTTTTGTGTTTTTGCAGCAGGTTTCACTCTATAATTCAGGCTAGCCTGTAACCATAATTGCTTGGAAAATTCTGTATGTTTTGTTTCTTAGGTTGTCTTTCCAAGGAACTTCCTGCTCTACAGTGCAGTAGATAAGAAAAAACTTGTCCTTCTTTTTACAGATTATACTCAAACTAACAAACAGGGAAACCAAAACTAAAAACAGCACTTTTCTCACCCTTTAGTAACAAAAACAGGAAATATCCACAGCAAATAAAAATGTAATTAAATTCATTCAGTAGATAAACAGCAAAGGTGTGAATGTGTATGTATTGTTTTGATGTCCTAGATGTATATGCTGGTTAGTTTTTGTCAACTTGGAGAAAACCTCTGGGAAGGGTGGTGGTGCCACCCTTGGTCAGGTGATCCTGGGTCATATCAGAAAACAGGTTGGGTAAGCCACAGAGGTGAAGCCTATAAGCAACATTTCTCTGTGGTCTCAGTTTCCATTTCTGTCCTGGCTTCCTCTGGTGAGGGACTATAACATGTAAACCAAATTAAACCATTTCTTTCCTAAATTGCTTTTGCTCATGGTCTTTATCATAGCAATAGAAAATGTAACTAAGAGAATGTGGAAACTGCCTCAAAAAGCCATCTTGTTTATTCCACTGCTGTCATTATATTAAAAAACAAGCAAACAAAACTGCATGTGTATTTTAGGAAGGTACTTTGCCAGAAAGCTACATCCCTAGCTCCATGGTAAACTTTTTAATAATTCAGAGTATTGATTCTTATTTTTTGCTATTTTTCAATTCTTATACCATGAAATATTTCCCTCATTACCCTCCAGAATATTTAACATTTTTAACAATAGTTTTGCAATGCTATATTTATTTTTTCCTAATTAAAAAAATCTTTTTTTTTTTTTTTTTTTTTTTTTGTTTTTCGAGACAGGGTTTCTCTGTGGCTTTGGAGCCTGTCCTGGAACTAGCTCTGTAGACCAGGTTGGTNTTTTGTTTTTCGAGACAGGGTTTCTCTGTGGCTTTGGAGCCTGTCCTGGAACTAGCTCTGTAGACCAGGTTGGTCTCGAACTCGCAGAGATCCGCCTGCCTCTGCCTCCCGAGTGCTGGGATTAAAGGCGTGCGCCACCATCGCCCGCCTTAAAAAAAAGTCTTTTTTGCTTTACTTTTCTAAGCCTTAGTTGTTTTCTCAAGACCAGAGTATGCGTATAGAGTCTTTTATTTTTATTTAAATAAATCACTAAGTTTCATGAAAATTTAACTTCTATAGGTCTGTAGTAGATCCTGGTGTGGCTTATATTTCCTTGAATTCTAGAGACTTGAGGATCAGTAGTTTGAGGAGAGAGAAAGAGGGAGGCAGGGGGAAGGAGGAGAGATGGAGAAAGAAAGGATGAGAATGAAGGAAAGAAAAAAAGAACTGTAGTACAGAGGTGGAGCAGGAACTGTATGGGAAAGAACCCTTGTCCACAGCATTTGAGGAAATTCACTGGTCATTAGACTAGCTTGAAAACATGGTGGCTTTAGTTATTTTATGGCTCATTTGTCCTAGGAAGGAAGCCCAGTTTTTGAAGCCTCTGACAGAAAACTAATACCTCTTTTTGAGATAAAGATAGCCACCAGGGGAAGACATGGTCACATATCCAGAAATTTATTTTGTTCTGAGAAACAAGGATATAATCTGCATTTTATAATCAGACGTTTAGTCTTTACAGGGAGCATTAACAGCAGGAAGAAGGTACCTAGGCTACTAAGTGACAGATCTAAGGTGCCTAGGCTACTAAGGGCTGAGTTGACATTTGAACCCATGATTTCAGAATTCTGTGCTACAGATTTTGCTCCTTTATAAATTTTTATTATTGTTATTATTATTTGTGTGTGTGTGTGTCTGTGTGTGTATTGTGTCTGAGTGTTGACATGAGGTCCCATTGTGGTAGGAGATGATTTTGGGAGTTGGTTTTCTTCTTCCACCATGGGTTTCAGGGACCAAACTCAGGTTGTCAGGCTTGGGCAGTAGCAGTGCTGTTTTACCTGCTAAGTAATCTTTCCAGTTCTACAGATTCTTTTATTATACCCCTTGCCTTTGAATGGAATTTGTCAGTACTGTATGTCTAGTTTGAAAGTTGAGGAAGTCTAGAGCAGTGGTTCTCAACCTTCCTAATGCTGTGACCCCATGTAGTTCCTCATGTTGTGATGACCCCAGCCATAAAACTATTTTTATTACTACTTCATAGTTGTAATTTTGTCACTGTTATGAATCATAATGTAAACATTTGTGTTTTCCAATGATTTTAGGAGACCCCTGTGAAAGAGTTATTTGACTCCCTAACCGATTGAGATCCACATTTTGAGAACCAGTGGCATAGAGTCTTTTCATTTTAAACTAGATAAATATATTTAAGGAATTTTTTCCACCTTGGAAATTGTATAAGGCTACATAATATTATTGTTCCATTTTTGAATATAATGATTTATTTTGATAGTGGGTATAAATACAGGGTATGTGTTCAGAAAGCAAGTTTTCAATAATGCATTGAGGACTGTATTAAGTATTATTATTATTAATTATTGAAAGAGGGTCTCGCTCTATTTTTTTTTGGTTTTTAGAGACAGGGTTTCTCTGTAACCTTGGAGCTTGTCCTGGAACTTGCTCTTGTAGACCATGCTGGCCTCGAACTCACAGAGATCCACCTGCCTCTGCCTCCCAAGTTCTGGGATTAAAGGTGTGTGTTACCACCACCTGGCAGGGTCTCACTTCTTAACTGGCCTGGAGCTCACTGTATAAAGCAAGCTGATCATGTCCAGCATTTTGTTCATTTTTAGAAAGACACCTAGAACAGAGGAAAGAAATTGAATTTAGCATACATTTATTGAGTGTCTCTTTAAACCAAAAGGAGTTGTCTTGACCTCTGTTCTCTAAAACAAACAGGGAATTATCAATTCAAAGTTTGTGTTTGTGTGTGGTATATGTTATCTATGTGCATGTAAGTGGAGATTGACTCTGAGGTGTTTCTTAATTGTTCTCCACCTTAGTTTTTGAGAGGGGTCTATCCTTGAACTTGGAATTCAGGGATTTAGCTAGATTGACTAACTTACCAGATAGCTTCCAGAGATCTCCCTGTCTGCATCCCCCACCTCAGCACTGGAGTTACAGATGTGTCTGACTTTTACATGGGTGCTAAGGATCTGAATTCATTTTCCCAGGCTTGTGGAACAAACATTTCATAGATTGAGCAACCCCTTTTTATAGAGACAGGTATCTTGCTGTGTTATCCAGGTTAGTCTCTAGTTTTTGGGCTCCCACCTTCAACTCCCCTGTAATTGGGCAACAGGTGTACATGAACCCCTAGTCAGCTTAACACTTAATAGATTTAATATATAACAACATTCTGTAGACTTCAGATTTACAGATCATTTTATCATGCAGTATTAGAATATACTTTAGAAGCATTAAAGTGCATTCTAAACATAGCAGTGCTTTCAGTGCAGGATTTAAAAAGTTTTTATTTATGTGTATGTTTTTTTTCTACCACTTGAGTTCCAGACAGAAGAGGGTGCTTCTCTAGAGCTCGAGTTCCAGGCAGTTGTGAGCTACTGGACATGGGTGTGGAAATTCGAGCTTGGGCTCCCTGGAAGAATAGCACATGCTCTTAACCCCTGAGCCATCTCTCCAGCTCAATGTGTAGCATTTTCAGACATCCTAAAACATAACAACCTGAAAAGAATGGTCATTGAGGTTGGAAGTACCTTATATTTTATGCTTGGTGTTAAATTTTTAATAGCTTTTGAATATTCTTTTGAATTTTGTATTTTTGATAATAATGTTTAAAATTATTCCTAGTATGTAAGCAGCAGTTGGCCTGCTATATTAGGGATATATTTTCAATGTTATGCTTTTACTGTAGTGAACAAGCCTGTTTAGGATTTTGCTTTCAAGTCTCTTGTATATTGCCCCATCTCCAACAAATTTTGTATAGAGAAACAATATTTTGTAAAGTTTTTGCACATAGTCTCTGAGACTTTTTAAATTTTTAAAATATTCATAAATTCATAAGTTCAGGTACTTGCTATATTACATGTTAGGATACTTTAGTGAAGACAGTACTTTGTTGGGAATTGTCTTTCAGAAATGTCTTTCTGTTTTCCTGTTTGTCTACAGTGGTATAAAATCTCAACCTACTTCCATGTATTTTTTCCTTCTTCTTTCAAAACTCATTTATGTGCTCTTGCTAATGAGTGAGAACCAACATTTGTGGAATAGTTAAAGCATGATAAACATAGAACTCAGAGTAGATTTAGTTTAACAAGTGTGTATTTGACTTTCGCTAATATTTAAGTGGAGCCCATTTTATTAGTAGACAGTGGTTGCTAGAATATTCTTATTGATGAGAAGAATTGATGACTTAATACCCATTTTTGTTCCTTATTTCTATATAAATTGCTTGCATTATACCCTTCACTAATTCAATTTCAAATAAAAATAATACGTGTATAGGTGTTTTAACTGCATTTATGTCTGTGTACCATGTATATGCCTGTTGCCAGGAAGGCCACAATAGGGTGTTGGATCCCTTGGGACTGGAGTTATAGATGAATGTGAGCTGCCATGTGAGAGTAGCTAGTGCTCTTAACCACTGAGCTATCTCTCCAGTCCCACTAGTTCAATTTTTGGCCTTTAAGAGAACTTAGAAAAAATACAGTTTAAGGTTCTGTAGTTTGATCCCTAGGAAGAACCCACGTGGTGGAAGGAGAAAACCAACTTCTGTAAGTTGTCCTCTGACTTTCACACACAGCCTATGGCACACATGTGCTCATATATAGACACACATGTGCACGGAATAAATAATGTAATAAAAACTTTTAAGAGTATTGGTGGCAGTTTATTGGTTTTTGTAACTCATACTTTAAAAAACAAAACTGATATTTCCTTGTGGTCTGAGAGATGGTTCAGCAGCTTAGAATACTGTGTGCTCTTCTAGAGGACCCAGGTTCAATTCCCACAACCCACATGGTGGCTAACCACCATCTATAACTCCAGTTTCGTGGATGCTGATTTCCTTAGGCAATGCATATGTGCCAAGTATACAGACATACGTGCAGGCAAAATACCCATACACATGAAATAAAAATTAAATCCTTTATTTCTTTTTTTTCTTTTTATTAAAAATTTCCACCTCCTCCCCTCCTCCCACTTCCCCTCCCTCCCTCCACTTCCCTCCTCTCCCCCTTCTCCCCTCCCCCTCCCTCTCCAGTTCAAAGCAGTCAGGGTTTCCTACCCTATGGGAAGTCTAAGGTCCTCTCCCCTCCCCCCAGGTCCAGGAAGGTGAGCATCCAAACAGACTAGGCTCCCACAAAGCCAGTGTATGCAATAGGATCAAAACCCAGTGCCATTTACCTTGACTTCTCCGTCAGCCTCCACCGTCAGCCAAATTCATAGAGTCCAGTTTGATCACGTGCTCCATCAGTCACAGTCCAACTGGTCTTGGTGAGCTCCCATTAGATCAGTCCCACCGTCTCAGTGGGTGGACGCACCCCTCACGGTCCTGACTTCCTTGCTCATGTTCTCCCTCCTTCTGCTCCTCATTTGGACCTTGGGAGCTCAGTCCAGTTCTCCAATGGACTCTGTTTCTATCTCCATCCATTGCCAGATGAAGGTTCTATGGTGATATGCAAGATATTCATATGTGGCTATAGGATAAGGCCAGTTCAGGCGCCCTCTCCTCTGCTGCCCAAGGAACAAGCTGGGGACATCTCCTTGGACACCTGGGAACCCTCTAGAGTCAAGTCTCTTGCCAACCCTAAAATGGCTCCCTTTATTAAGATATCTACTTCCCTGTTCCCACCTCCACCCCTCCTTCATCCCAACTATCCCATTCCCCCCAGCTCTCCCCATCCTCCCCTTCTCCTTTCTCTCTCCCCATTTCCCCTTACCCTTACTCCACCCCACCCCCATGCTCCCAACCCCTGCCTGACAATCTTGTTCACCTGCAGTATCCAGGAGGATAACTATATATTTTTCATTGGGTTCACCTTCTTATTTACCTTCCTTAGGATCACGAATTATAAGCTCAATGTCCTTTATTTATGGCTAGAATCCACCTATGAGTGAGTACATACCATATTCATCTTTTTGGGTCTGGGTTATCTCACATCCATTTGATGTAAAATTCAAGATGTCATTGTTTTTTACCGCAGTGTAGTACTCTAATGTGTATATATTCCACACTTTCTTCATCCATTCTTCCATTGAAGGGCATCTAGGTTGTTTCCAGGTTCTGGCTATTACAAATAATACTGCTATGAACATAGTTGAACAAATACTTTTGTCATGTGATAGGGCATCTCTTGGGTATATTCCCAAGAGTGGTATTGCTGGGTCCAGGGGTAGGTTGATCCCGAATTTCCTGAGAAACCGAAACACTGATTTCCAAAGTGGTTGCACAAGATTGCATTCCCACCAGCAATGGATGAGGGTACCCGTTCCTCCACAGCCTCTCCAGCAAAGGCTATCATTGGTGTTTTTGATTTTAGTCATTCTGACAGGTGTAAGATGATATCTCAAAGTTGTTTTGATTTGCATTTCCCCGATAGCTAAGGAGGTTGAGCATGACCTTAAGTGTCTTTTGGCCATTTGAACTTCTTCTGTTGAGAATTCTCTGTTCAGTTCAGTGCCCCATTTTTAATTGGGTTAATTAGCATTTTAAAGTCTAATTTCTTGAGTTCTCTATATATTTTGGAGATCAGACCTTTGTCTGTTGTGGGGTTGGTGAAGATCTTCTCCAAGTCAGTAGGTTGCCTTTTTGTCTTAGTGACAGTGTCCTTTGCTTTACAGAAGCTTCTCAGTTTTAGTAGGTTCCATTTATTCAATGTTGCCCTTAATGTCTGTGCTGCTGGGATTATACATAGGAAGCGATCTCCTGTGCCCATCTGTTGTAGGGTACTTCCCACTTTCCCTTCTATCAGGTTCAGTGTGTTAGGACTGATATTGAGGTCTTTTATCGATTTGGACTTGAGTTTTGTGCAAGGTGATAGATATGGGTCTATTTTCATTCTTCTACAGGTTGACATCCAGTTTTGCCAGCACCATTTGTTGAAGATGCTTTCTTTCATCCATTGTATACTTTTAGCTCCTTTATCGAAAATGAGGTGATCATAGGTTTGTGCGTTAAAATTCAGGTCTTCTATGCGATTCCATTGGTCGACTTCTCTGTTTTTATGCCAGTACCACACTGTTTTCATTACTGTAGCTCTGTAATAGAGTTTGAAGTCAGAGATGGTAATGCCTCCAGAAGATCCTTTATTGTATAGGATTGTTTTGGCTATCCTGGGTTTTTT
>NW_026067915.1:8045127-8062194 GCF_014885135.2 Alexandromys fortis | reverse complement strand
ACTTGGCCTTTTTCCTTTGCAGCTCTTAACATTCTTTCTTTATTCTGTATGCTTTGTGTTTTGATTATTATATGGCGAGGGGATTTTTTTTTTGATCCAGCCTATTCGGTGTTCTGTATGCTTCTTGAACCTTCATAGGTACATCTTTCTTTAGGTTGGGAAAGTTTTCTTCTATAATTTTATTAAATATATTTTCTGGACCTTTGAGCTGCAGTTCTTCTCCTTCTTCTACTCCAATTATTCTTAGGTTTGGTCTTTTTATTGTGTCCCATATTTCCTGAATGTTTTGTGATGAGAGTTTGTTGGACTTGCTGTTTTCTTTGATCAGTGCGTTTATTTTCTCTATGTTATCTTCAGAATCTGAGATTCTTTCTTCTATCTCTTGTATTCTGCTGGTTATGCTTGTTTCTGTAGTCTGTATTCGTTTACCTAGATTTTCCATGTCCAGTCGGCCCTCTATTTGTGTTTTTTTCTTTGCCTCCATTTCAGTTTTCAAGTCTTGAACTGTTTCCATTATCTGTTTGATTGTTTTTCCTTGATTTCCTAGGGTATCATTCACTGATTTATTCAATTCTTCAAACTTTCTGTTATACTTCTCATCCATTTCTATAAGAGCATTTTTTACATGCTGTTTAAGGGCGTCAATCACTTTCATAAAGTCAATTTTTTCTACTTCTTCTTGATTAAGGTGTTCCTGTCCTGTTGTGAGGTCGCTGGGTTCTGGTGGTTTCATGTTGTTCTTCAGATTGTTGGGTGAATTCTTGCATTAGCGCCTGCCCATCTCTTCCTCCGAATGCTCCCCTATGGATCTTCTTTTACAGGATCAGGTCTCCTTGCCCACTGATGTACCTTCCCAGTGATGTCACTCCCCAGTGATGGCTCTCCTGGTGCCTAGATCAGATCTCTGTGCTGCTTGGGTAGCTCGTAAACAAAGGGTCTACCTTGCTTGCTGCAGGCAGGCTATTGAGACAAAGGAACTACCACCCTCCCAGTTGCCCTCCCTATTCGGATTCGGTCCCAGCACCCGATCAGGCTGAGCTGGGAGATGTTATGTGGCCAAAGAGGGGAGGGAGGCAGGCGGGGTGGGGGGGAGAGGGTTGTGGATGCAAGCTGGGTGGGATAGGAAGAGGGAGGAGGTATCAGGCAGTATAGCCCCTGCAGGGTGACCAGGAAGTGTAGGAGGGATGAGGAGCGTCTGAGTTCCCTGTCCCGGGCTGCTGCCCCGGTCAGAAACTCACTCATCCCAATGATGTCTCTCCTGGTGCCCAGATCGGAGAGAGGAGATATCGGGCAGTATAGCCCCTGCAGGGCAACCAGGAAGTCTTGAGTTATTCTTGTATCCAGCCACTTTACTGAAGGTATTTATCAGCTGTAGGAGTTGCCTGGTAGAATTTTTGAAAATAGGAATGTATATTGTCATATCATCTGCAAATAGTGATACTTCGACTTCTTCCTTTCTGTGGTGTATCCCCTTGATCTCTTTTAGTTGTCTAGCTAGAACTTCAAGTACTATATTGAATAAATATGGGGAGAGAAGACAGCCTTGTCTTGGTCCTGACTTTAGTGGAATTGCTTTGAGTTTCTTTCCATTTAATTCAATTTCCTTATTTTATAAACTCTTAAAAGTAGGGATTGTGCTACAGTTACCTTGTTGTTCTTGAAAGATAGAGCTTAGTGTGGGGCTCATAGAGAGCTTCATACATGTGCTTGTGAATTAAATTGAACGCTTTTGTTAGTGTGGTATTGTTTGATTTTTGGTGACTTTTGAGATGTTGTTCCATATTTAATTGTTCATATTGAATGTGTAACCAACAAAGCACTAGAACTTATTTCATTTGAACCAAAATCAAATTATGTATTCTGAGCTTATACACAATACCAAACAAAAGATGCTAAATTTTCTTTTTCTTTTCAAGACAGGATTTCTCTATGTAGCCCTGGCTGTCCTGGAACTCTTTAGACCAGAGTGGCCTCGAACTCAGAATCTGCCTGCTTCTGCCTTCTGAGTGCTAACATTAAAGGTGTGTGCCACCACTGCCTAGCCCTAAATATTCTTTTAAAATGTTTTATTTTTATCATCATCACATTTAAGTTACCATACTTGGCTTTATCAGTACAGCTTCTCAAATATTCTTGAAGGTTAAGTTTGTGATTTTACTCATCGTTCTTTAATCATTTATTTATACAATTAATAAGACTTGTTATTCAAGTGGCTTGTCTTTTTTCTGATAGCTAATAAAAATACTAAAAAGAGTATTTAATTTTCAATAAACACTAGAGGGAGGTATTTAGTGTATAAAACTGTATTTTTACTGTGCACTATTTTGAATGCAAATTATCTGAATGAATGTTTCCTAACAGTGCCAGCTACACCACCTTTGTGAATCTGATAGTGCTTGGGATTATGGCAGGTTCCAGATTATGAGCCAAGGTGTATTTAGTGAGGAAGAAAGATGTGGTTGAGAAGAGTGTGTAGACCCACTTTTAGTTATGGGGCATGTCAAATAAATGTTTATATTGAAAAGAGGTTAGTCCCATTTTCATCTTCATACATAGGAGGAAATATAATGCTAAAATTTTCTGGGCTTTTTTTCCTGACTTCCTTTCCAAATTCCACACTGCTACATTTTGGACTTGGAATGTTCCTGTTCCTAAGGCTCATGTGTGGAAGATGGCCCCTAGCTTGGGCTACTGGGAAGTGGTACATGTAAGACTTTATGAATAGTCCTCTGGTTAATGGGGATGTGTCTTTGGAAAGACTAGGACCCACTGCTGCCTCCTTTTCATTTTTTTTTTTTTTTTTTTTTTTTTTGTTTTTCGAGACAGGGTTTCTCTGTGGCTTTGGAGCCTGTCCTGGAACTAGCTCTTGTAGACCAGGCTGGTCTCGAACTCACAGAGATCCGCCTGCCTCTGCTTCCCGAATGCTGGGATTAAAGGCGTGCGCCACCATCGCCTGACATTCCTTTTCATTTCTTGTTTCCTGGCTTTGAGGTAAATTTGCTGTGCTCTGTACTCCTGCTTCCTGAGAGTCCTAGTTCCATCTGCCCTACCATGGACTAACTGTCTAAACTTGTGAGCTAAAGGAAGCCTTTTTTGTTTAGAGGATAGTTTATCTCAGGTACTTATTGACTGAGATATACCTATGTTCTTAATATACCCCTATTCCAAAAGATCTTAAATTTCCACCTTTTTGCTTTGTTCAGGCTAAAATTCTACAAAGATTCTACAACTACCTTCTTCCGCTTAGGGAATGCCAACTGCAAAATCTCAAATGTTATCTTCTTGGTGTTTTTCCACAGCTCTGCCTGATGTAAAGAAGTACTGTTTCAGGCTGGCGGTGGTGGCTCACGCCTTTAATCCCAGCACTCGCGAGGCTGAGGCAGGCGGATCTCTGGGAGTTCGAGGCCAGCCTGGTCTACTAAGAGCTAGTTCTGGGACGGGCACCAAAGCTACAGAGAAACCCTGTCTCGAAAAACCAAAAAAAAAAAAAATTACTGCTTCTGATGCATCCTTTACTCCGTTATAACAGGCTTAATTGCATTTCTTTGCTCCAGAAGACTTTGCAGCTTTTGGACAAAGAACTTTGTTCATGTTTGTACCATCAGGATCGAACATGTACTCCACCGGGAATCTGAACTAGTAAAGAGTTTATTTTTGCTAATTGAGGCTGATTTACAAGGCAGGCTGTGAATGTAATATATGGTTGTTAGGCGTGTGACATGAATATGTATTCTTGCTGGACCATTTTCTTTCCTGAGCCTGTTCGGGATTTACTGCTTATGGCTGAGTTCAAATGACTGATTTTGGGTGGGAGCCTGAGGATTCCAGTAACAATTCATCTCACCTTGAATTGCAGTTATCACAACAGTGAGTCAGAAATCTTACATCAGGTAATTGTAATATAATTTGACTTTCCCCCATTACCTTTTGTTCAGCATCTTTAGGGAATTCTGTGTTTTGGATGAGGCTTTTCAGCCTTTAAAAGCATAATGAAGAGATTTTTGTCTATTTTGGTTGATAATTCTCCAAAATGTAATGTATTACAGTCTTCTCTATAGTGTGAATTCAGTATGTTGAATTCATTTGATGTTTATTTATCTGTATTAATTTTTTCTGATTATATAAGATACATATTCATTATGGAAATATCAGAAGATATGGAAAAACATACATACACAACTTAAACATTTTTTTACACAGATAAAACTCTTCCTAACATTGACATGTTTCTAGTCTTCTTTTTATATATACATGTAAATAGGCATTTAAAATAACTTTAGGACTGTATTGTTTTACACACACACACACACACACACACACAATTTGAGGTCAAAGGATAACTTGTGAAGTTAGTCTTGCCTCCCATCACAATCTCCTCTTTAATCAGTCTCTCCTTTGAGAAAGGGTTTGCTGACCCTGAAGTTCATTAGTTCAGATAGACTGGCTAGATAGTATGTTTTAGGGTTCTGCCTATTTCTGTCTCTTTCCCCCAAAGCTGGGATTATACATACCTCCATGTCCAACTTTTTACATATACTTTGAGTACCTAACTCAGGTCTTTGTGCTTGAATGCAGCACAATTTGCCAATTTAGTCATTTCCCTAGCCCTTGGTTTCTTCTTGACTTCTTTAGTGTCATTTAATCTCTGGATTTCTGAGTGTTCTGTTTGTTTGTTTGTTTGTTTTTGCCTTTTAGTTTCATTCTGTTGTGGTTAGGTAAATTACAAGATTTTTTTTAAAAATTTTATTTGTTAAGATTTGCTTTGTGTCATATTATAATCTATTTTAGAGGAAGTTCTATGGGATGATAGAAAGTTTATGAAATGAATGTGTATTCTGCAGTGTTTGGATGGAATGTTTTGTAAAGATGTCTGTTAGGTCTATTTGACCTACGATATCATTTAACTAAGATGATTATTTTTATCAGGATGATCTGTCTGTTAGAATTATTTATTAACATCACCCACTATTAGTGTGTTGGGATTAATCTGTGACTTTACATCTAGTAGTGCTTGTTTTATAAAATTGGGTGTATCAATATTCAGTATGTATATGTTTAAAATTGTAATGTTCTCTTGATAGATCATTCTCTGAATCAGTATAAAGGGACTTTAAAAAAATCCCTAATTTTCCAATTTTTTTCCTGAAAAAAATAATTTTAATTTGAAATTATTTTAAGTAAACTAATTTTAGTTTGAAATCAGTTTTGTTAGATATTAGAATTGCTATGCCTGCTAACTTTTTGCTATTACTTTAGAATATTTTTTCATTCTTTTACCCCAAGACTCTGTTTGTCTTTGCTAGATATCTCTTGCAAAGAACACTTAGGTAGATCTGTTTGTTTGTTTGTTTGTTTATACATTTGTGTCTCTCTTGTGCTCCTGGCTGGCCTGAAACCGTAGACCAGCTGGCCTTGAACTCAAGAGACCCACTTCCCTTTCCCTCCCAAAGACTGGGATTGAAGGTCTGTGCCACCCGGCCCAGCGGACCCGGTTTTTTTAAATTTAATCATTCTGTTAGTCTGTGCCTTTTGATTGAAGAATTAAGAACATTAACATTCAGGGTTTTTATAGAAAGATATATATTCATTCCTACCATTTTGTTGTTTTAATGCTATTTACTACTTTTATTGTCTTAATTGACTTATTTATGATTCTAGTGTATCCCTTCCACTCTCATAGTTTCATAGATGTGTTTATCTTTCTCTTTTGTGTATAAGATTCCTTCAGACAGCTTAGTTGTCATGAATTTCTTTAGTTTGTAATTATTATGAAAAGTTTTGTTTTTCTCCTTTCATTGATAAAGAATAGCTTCACTGGGTATAGTAATCTGGGTTGACAGTTATTGTCAGTCATTCAGTGGTTGAAATATGTCATCCTATACCCTCTTGGCTTTTAGGTTTCTATTGAGAAATATGCTATTACTTTGATTGTTCGCTTTTATATCTGAATTGGTGCTTCTCTTTTGGAGTTTTGATCCAATAAACTTTGTTTTGTATATTTAGTTTTGATGGTTAATATTGATATTTTGACAGTACCCAGAATTACCTTGGAGACAAAATTCTGAGTTGTCTGTGAGGGAGTTTCTAGATTGGGTTAACTTGAGGTGGGAAGACACATCCTTAATTGTGTGTAGTGCCATTTAATGGGCTGTGTTCTTAGACCAAATAAAAAGAGGGAAATGAGGTGAATATTGGCTTTGATGTGTGTCTACTTCCTGACTGCAGATACAATGTGTCAGCTGCCTCATGATCATGACTTTCATGACCTGATGGGCTGCATTCTCAGACTAATCTAGAGTAGCTCTTCCTTAAGTTAATGTTCTAGTTTTATTTCTGTTGTTATACTAAAATGCTTTGACAAAAAGCATCTTAAGGTAGAAAGGGTTTATTTTAACTTGTAATTTGGATTATGGTCCATTATTTTGGAGAAGTCAAAGTGGCAGAAATTCACATAACATCTCTAGTACAGAACAGAGAGAAATGGCTGTATGAATGCTGCTGCTTGTTTATGCTTAGCTCAGTTTCTCGACTCTTACACAGTTTGGGAACCCCTACTGAGGTAATGATGCCACCCATAGTAGCCTGGATCTTTCCACATGAAATTAATTAAAACAATCCACCACAGACATACACCTCCCTTTCCATCTAGATCTACCCCTTTTCTGTCTCTCATTGGAAAACAGACTTCTTTATTTTTATTTTTTAAAAGGAAAACAAACTATTTTTTTCATTATACATACCAATCCAAGTTCCCACTCCCTCCTCTCCTCCCATTCCCTTCACATACCCTCCCACCCCACCCCCATCCACTCCTCAGCGAGGGTAAGGCACATTGCTTTGGGGAAGGTCCAAGGTCCATATATATATATGTATATATACATACATATATACACACAGTAAGGTTTCATCCAAAGAGAATAGGTTCCCAAAAAGCCAGTACAAGCAGTAGGGATAAATCCTGGTGCCACTGCCAGTGCTTCCCCACCCCCAGTCTGCCCCAGCCATGTAATTGTCAACCACATTCAGAGGGACTAGTTTGGTCCTATGCTTGTTCCTTCCCAGTCCACCTGGAGTTGGTGAGCTCCCATTAGCTCAGGTAGATTGTTTCAGTGGGTGTACCCATCATGGTCTTGACCTCTTTGCTGATATTCTCATTCCTCCCACTCTTCAACTGGACTTTGGGAGCTCAGTCCAGTGCTTTGATGTGGGTCTCTGCCTAGAAAACAGACAGACTTCTAAGGGATAATTAATATATAATATGATATGATACTATATGCTGTGATAAAGAAAAACTAACACATTGGAGTAGGACAACACAAACAGAAGTAAAAGAGCCTCCTAAAAGATACAAGAAACACATAAAGATATAGAGACCCACTTTTACACACACTCAGGAATCCCATAGAAACACTAAACTGGAAGTCATAATATATACACAAAGGACCTGTAGGGTAAAAGAAGAGAACAAATAGAAATAATTTCTTCTACTGGGTTGCCTCATCCAGTCTTGATATGAGGGTTTATGCCTAATCTTATCGCATCTTGTTATGCTGTGTTTGGTATTGGGTTGATATCACTAGGAGGCCTGTTCTTTTCTGAAGAGAAACAGAAGCAGTGGATTTAGGGGAAAGGGGATATGACATTATGAAACCAGGAACCTCCAAAGATGCCTTTAAATTTGTTTTCTGTTGACCGTCTACTACTGGGCATGTAGCCTACTTACCCCAAGAGTAGTTTGTTTCCCCAGTAAGACTCTCTTGGGGAATTTGCAAATGATTATCAATTGGAGATAGCATCTGTATTAGGGATGGGAACATGTGTCCACATTTTTCAGTTCTAGGACCCCATCTGGTGCAGACAGACCCCTTACAGGCCCTGTGCATGCTGGCTCACAGAGACGTGTGAGTTCATATGTGCAAGGGTCCTGTTGATTTAGAGGGCCTTGTTTCCTTGTTGTCTTCCATCCCCTCGGGCTCTTATACTCTTTTCTGTTTTCTCTTCTACAAAGCTCCCTGAACCCGGAGGGGAGGGTTTTGATGGAGACTATTTAGGGCTGATTGTGTTCCAAAGTCTCTCATTCTCTGTATAATGTACAGCTGCGTGTGAATCTCTGTATTTGTTCCCATCTGCTGTAGAGGAAGGTGCCTATCCCAGCAGAGGGGAGTAGATTGCTATGAATTTGAGGCCAGAGTGCCTGGTTTACATAGTGAAAGCCAGGACTACATGGTGAGACCCTGTCTCACACATACAAAAAAAGGTTTGTGTTTGTTTGAGACAGGAGATCACTCTGTACTCTGCAATAGTCTTTAACTGTTAGTGTTTCACCTTCCTCATGCTGGAATCACAGGTATGAACTTGGAATGATTATTTTGGATCAGTAAGTCAGTTTGTAGGTCTCAATTTTTTTTGATTTTCTTCTTTTTCTTTTTGATAAGGTTTTGCTGTGTTTCCCAGGCTGGTTTGAATTCAACAATCTTTCTGCTTCTGTTATCAGACTTAGGGTCACAGTTTGCCCCAAGAAACCAGGTTCAGCCTCCTGTTTTCAGTCTATCAATTAGAATAGCCAAATTAATGATGAAAAGCAGAAAAAGAAGAAGAGGGACAAAAAAACCCACAAAACCTCCAGTGACCATCTTCTGGGTCCTGACATGAGGTAGAGGTGTTAGGAGAGGGCCAGGGTTTTATGCATAGCTGAGAAGTCCCACCCACCACTGACTGGTCACTTTCTCTTTTGTAAGGTGGTATAACAAGTTGTAAACCTCTTTCGGGGTCTTGGCTTCGCTGGGATTAAAGTGCAGGAATTAAGGGACAGTATTGCTACATTCAGTGTGACTTAATTTGTGTTCTGATAACTTCGTGCTGTGTGTCTGAAAGCATGAACCATTTAGTAGTTGGTTCTCTTCTGTCTCTAGTTGGTATAACGAAGTTAGTCAAGGTTGATATGATTTGATCCCACATTGGAGGAATAAACTATAGATGTTAAGGAGTTAGTGCCAGTTAACCCTTTACAGACAATTAAAAGCAACTAGGAAGTGTAGAAGAAATGGTTCTTATGTCAGGTAAACCTGAAGCCCATTCTGTTTGTCCTGTGGATAATGCAGTGGTATCTCAAAAATATTGTCCAGTTTCTTTGTCAGAGCAGTACTTCTACAGCATGTTAACAGTCTAAAAGCTTTATAGAACACAACTCTCATGATCAAGTACTTTTTCAGAATTGTAATTCAATAGTTACAAAGCTTTATGACAACACAACCAACAAGATTAAACCTGTTTTTAAAATTAAGTACTCATTTATAGATTTACCAATGTCCAATACCTTTTAATTATCAAAAGGTACTGCTTGGAGTTCCCAGTCTTAGGACCTGCTTAATTGCCTTTGCTGAGGAAAATAGTTATAAGTAGGAATGCACAGATATATATTCTGGTAAAGATCAGAAGTTACCACCTCTGTAAAGTGTTTCCTTAAGTTTTGTATCACAAAAGGAGTATGTAATATACATGTAAAACAGCCAGTGACAATTAACACCATTGAGTTCAAGAGGGACACTGAGACTGATTGTTGGGGATAAGGAATTTATTAAAAGAATTAATAATGCCATGGTCAAACAGGTAGGTAACAGTATGACTGGGACTTTGAGGAAAGTTTAGGTCCCAACAATAAAGCATGTCAGAGACTCCATGTGGCAGAAATGGGAGTCTCTCCTCACATCTTTCTGAGGATGGGAGTTATTTCATTGTACAAGCCTGTAGCCATGCTCCCTGATTCTCAGATAAGAGGTAGGAAAGAGGATGAGGAGCAGGACGTGTGGCTACTGATACCCACTTTGATGTAAATTCACTACCCCGGGTGAGATATCCTGGTACTTGGAAGTCTGCTAGAAATTCACAGAGTCTCAGTAAGGTGCCTGTTGGTATCTGTGATAGGGGAAGGGCTACTGCATGTATGTGTGTACTGTGGCTTGAGCATCACAGTCTTATTCTGTTGCATTACTCTGTTGAATTAGGAGCGGCAGGGCTGTGTCCCCGGCACCCAGCCGCCCGCATGGCCGAAATAATTACACGGAAACTGAATTCTTTCAAACACTGCCTGACCCATTAGTTCCAGCCTCTTATTGGCTAGTTCTTTCATATTGTTCTAACCCATTTCTAATATTCTGTGTAGCCCACGAGCTGGCTTACCAGGGAGGATCTTAACCTGCATCTGTCTGGCGTGGGAGAATCATGGCGACTCCCGACTAAGCTTCTTTTTCCCAGCATCCTGTTCTGTTTTCTCCGCCTACCTAAGGGTTGGCCTATCAAATGGGCCTAGGCAGTTTCTTTATTAGTAAGAAATCACTCCCACATCATTATTCATAGAAAAATTACAAAGAAGTTTTTAAAAATTGCACTTAAAAATTCATGGAACAGTATTAGTTATTACAGGCAGGTTGTGTACAAGTGTATGTCATATGTACAATAAGATTTTATTATATTTTGTCAGGACAAATCATATACATACATACACAAACATACACACACAGATTAGTTTCAAATAGCACAATTGTTCAGATGACAGATTCTCCCCTGCCCCCCCCCATGCCTTTGTCTATAAGATACAAAGAGGTCAACATTATAGCACATGTAACGAAACTTTAAAAAAGTTAAAAATTTATTTTATGTATATGGATGTTTTACCTGCATGTATGACCATGTACCACATGCATGCAGTGCCCTTGAACACCAGAAGAGGATGTTGGATTCCCTGGAAATGGAGTTATAGATGGTTGTGAGCCACCATGTGGGTGCTGGGACTCATTTCTGGTCTTTTAGAACAACAGCCAGTGCTCTTAATCACTGAGTCATCTTGCCATTCATTTTTACATTAGCTAGGTAAGATCTCCTTATCCATTTTAAGCAGGTTCCATTTGGTTAGTATCTAAGTGGACTAAAGAAAAATATTAACAAGTCCAGTGTAGCATGAAAAGAATCTATCATTTGTGGCAGTTAAAAAGTTTTAAAAGAGCCGATTAGTTACAATTGCATGGATGGGAGGGATTGAAGGCGTAAGTCACAAACAATCCCACACCAGTTTGGAATTATGATTAATAGAATAGTTATTTATTTGAGGGGGAAAAACTTAAAGATCACCATCCCAGACAACAGCCCTTTGCGCAATCAGGGAGGGAGCCTAGTCGTCGGAAGCGAAGCCGGAAGCCAGAGAGAGCAAGGGGGTGGGGGAAGCGAGCTGAGGGAAGTGGCTGCTTTTTTTAAAGGGAGAAAGATGACACCCCAATGGGCTGGTATCTCTGTGGCTATTGGCTGAAGGAGCAGAAGGAGCTCCTGCAACAAGGGATTTCCTTGTTAGTCTTCCATAATTCACAGTCTCCATGAGTTGTTCCTTGTTCTCATCCAGGGTACAGTAAAGGGCTGTCTTGCATTTCTGTATGTCCAGGGGCTTTAACTCAAGCTATTTAGCCTGCTCCAGGGTCAAGAGAAAGCAGGGCTATGCTCTGTCTTGCTGTGCTTATTGCTCAGACAGGCTCTGGTTGCAGCTGCTGATATTGTCAGCCATACTTGACTGCTGAGAAGGCCCTAGATTGAGCAGTAGTAGTTATTGGTTACTTTGAATGCATTAACTTTGTATGCCTTGGATGTTGTAAATTTTTAAAATAATATATAAAGTTCAGATACATAGCTAATATGCTTCTGAAAATCATATAGGGTATCATTTTTAAGATAATTGCTTATAAGCAGTTGTAGCATGAATAACAAAAACCAGAGACAGATATTGGGGTTTAACCTGAAGATCAGAAAAGCAAAGTAGCCAATCCACTAGAGATCTCTTACCTCTATTAAATCTTCAAACTGAGAGAGCAAGTTCCTGTCTCATCCCGCTTTATATTTCTCTCTAGTGCTGGGATTAAAGGCATGTACCACAACTGCCCAGCCTCTATGGCTAACTAGTGTGGCTGCTGGGATTAAAGGTGTGTGCCACCATTGCATGGCCCATAAGGCTGACTAGTGTGGCTGTTTTCCATTCTGATTTTCAGGCAAACTTTATTAAACTACAAATAAAATATTACTACATTTCCCCTTTCTTGTCTAAAATAAAAAGGCTATAATTAATATAAGAAAAACTATATTCAATAAGTACAATAACTATATATAATATATACAGGCAATAAATACATCAGCAATGTCTTGTCCATTTGTTTTTGACAAATTCAGAGAAAATACTTCATTATCTAGCCTATGAGTCCAAAGTCTTGTACCTTACTATTGTAACTTGATTTCTGCATCTTGTAAACAGGGAAAACTATAACTAGTCTTCAACTCTCTCAGAGACCCAAGAAGAAAATATTATTAACTGAGCAAGCAGAAAGTGCAAGCAAGGGACTTCGAAAAATTGTGAGAAATGACAGAAACAGCTGGCTGTCTGAACAGTCACTCAAAGCTCCTTTGTGGTGTTGGGGCATCCATCTTTGACCTACAGGCCTAGCATATCCGGCAGACTTTTCTGTGAAGCAGGATATTCTGAAGGACTGTCACTTTTTGTCTTGACAATGTTCGGCAATCACTTTCTGTCAGCAGTTAAAACAAGAACATTTTCTTGCCCAGTGGCTTACTTTTGCCCAGTGACTTACTTTTGCCACAAAAAGTAAAGTCCATGTGGAGTTTCTTCAGTGCCCATTATCTTCTCTGAAGTAGATTGGTGCTGCCAGGAGCAGACACATCTCATTGTCCTAAAAAAAAAGTCTGTGCTATTAAAACATCTTAAATGCCATATTTTGTAGATCTCTGAAGTATTTGAAGATAACCTGTCTATCTAAACTATATCTTTGTTTTACCTGAAAACATACCTGATGTGACTACAAGTTTGATTATAATAGGTGATTAACAACTGACCAGCATTTCCTTATTATCCTAAACAATTGGTAATAATAGTTTTCAAGGATTAGAAATCTGCATTACATTGTTAAATGAGTTATATAGGTACAATACCTCTACCAAGAGTAAAAATGTGTGCACAGTATGTTCTAACAAAATTAATCCCAAATTTGGACCAATATACAAAATACAAAATCTAATCCAATGTAAAATATTTAAAACTAGTAGTTGCTTTCTAAAAGTAGATTCAATAATCTATCTTTTTATCTTATCATATCTATACCCCCCTCTTTTCTTTTCAAAACAAAAACCTTGAATCTAATTTTTCTTGGTTTGCTTTTTTCTTGACCATTACCAATAACAACTTGTAACTAATCCACCTAAACAATGACAAATATCCATAACCCATTGAACGACCAAAAACTACTCATCCCTCCTTTTGGGAATGCGGACAATATATTCTTAAATTTGTTTCCTGCTATCTGCTACCTGGGAGCAATGGCATCTTTAAGGGATCCTGAAAAGAAAAATTTGGGTTAATTGTCAAGTCCTGGGAGATGTAGCTGTATCATTTGTTGTCCAGTCTGAATTGTTCAGCACCTTTAGCCATCAGAGAAGTGCAGATCAAAACAACTCTGACATTCCATATTACACCTGTAAGAATGGCCAAGATCAAAAAGACTGATGACAACTTATGCTGGAGAGGATGTGGGATAAAGGAAACCACTCCTGAATTGCTTGTGGGAGTACAAACTGGTCCAGTCACTTTGGAAATCAGTATGGTGGTTTTTCAGAAATTAGGAAACACTCTACCTCAAGACCCAGCAATACCACGTTTGGGCATATACCTACAGGATGCTCAATCATACCACAAGGACATATGCTCAACTATGTTCATGGCAGCATTATTTGTAATAGCCAGAACCTGGCAACAACCTAGATGCACCCCAACCAAAGAGTGGATAAGGAAAATGTACTACACAGTTTAAAAAATAATGACATCTTGAAAATTGCAGGCAAATGGATGGATCTAGAAAAAAACATATTGCGTGAGGTAACCAGACCCAGAAAACCAAATATAATATGTACTCACTCATAAGTGACTTTTAAACATAAAGCAAAGAAAAACCAGCCTACAGTTCATAACCCCAGAGAACCTAGACAACAAAGAAGACCCTAAGAGAGACATACATGGATCTACATAGGAAGGAGAAAAAGACAAAATCTTCTGAGTAAATTAGGAGCATTGGGGTCACTGGGGGTATAGAGGGGGAGAAGGAGGAAGGGAGGGGAGCAGAGAAAAATATATATTAATCTTATAAATCTTATACCTTAAGAAAAGCTGTTAATCAATATAAAACCAAAGGATTATGAGATTTGGTGTGGGACAATGGTCTGTATTCTGTCAATTATATTTTAAATAAACACTGATTGGCCAGTAGCCAGGCAGGAAGTATAGGCAGGACAATCAGACAGGAAGTAGAGGTGGGTCACTGAGAACAAAATTCTGGGAAGAAGGAAGCCATTCCTCTGTAATCCTGTCCAAAGTACAGAAGAAGCAAGCTGTGACTGCCCTGCTGAATAAGGTACCAAGCCACGTGGCTAACACAGATAAGAATAATGGGCTAATATAAGTTGTAAGAGTTAATAAGAAGCCTGAGATACTGGGCCAATCAGTTATAACTAACATAGACCTCTGTGTGATTTCTTTGGGACTTAACGACTGCGGGACCAGGCAGGACAGAAACCTCAGTCAACAGAGATTAGTGGCAATAATGTAGTCCTTAAATATTTGTTTTTCTTCTGTCCCATATCAGATGGCTCGTCTGATAAGAGACAGATATTTTGGATTTCACTTTAATGAGCAAGCTTTGATTTAGAGAAGGAGAGAACCACACTCCAACTCCAAAGCCAGTTTTGATTTTTAATTAGACTGGGACTACAGAAAGCCTATTTGCGTTATATGTCTATAGAGAACAGCAGAAACAAACATTTGGAAAGATTTATGAAATTTTATTTTGTTGGAAATGTGATATACCAATAAATAATTTACTTTTTTTTCTTGAGACATTTTTTTTTCTTTATGATTTGTCCTTTTTCTTCAGATGCCTTATTTGTCCAGTGGTCTCTAGATTCCTTAGGTGGATACCTTTATTCTCCTGAAAAGACAAAAACAATACCCTTCCCCAACCCCAATTTTGGGGAGATTTCTCTTTTGGCAAGTTATATCTGATCAAATGAAAATCATTTGTTAGTGTTAGAGGTTAGTTTAGATTAAATGGCCACAATATTTGATGAAATATTATCTCTTCTAATTAAGAGGTGTCTTTTGTTCAAATCCAATATTTATGAATTTTGATGGTATCTATAGCTTTTTTCTTCTGTGGAAACAAAGGCAAAGGCAAAGCATCTTCAACAATGTAGCACATGTCTTGGTTTCCATTCTGAGGTCAGTACATCTTTATACCTTTAATTCTGTAGTTTTTCTACTATCCAATGTCCCTCCACAGCTGTTGTTCCTATCTCATTAGCATTTAGAAAATTCAAAGTTAATAAAGCATTATGAAATCTATTTCTGGGGTTATTTACTATCCCTTTCTATTAAACATATTCTTTAGAGTTTGATCTTTTTATATCTGCATGGCCTGTAGGATTGTGTGGTATACCTGTAATATTTTTTATATTATAATAAGCAAAAACTGTTTCATTTTCTTAGAGACATATGCTGGAACACTGTCAGTCTTTAGTTGTACAGGTATACCCATGATGACCATACTTCTAGCAAACCTTACCGAATCAACCTTTTCCAAACACAAAGCAGTTGCACATTGAAAACCTGAATAGGTATAATATTGTGCTGTACATACTTTAGTTTTCCAAATTTTACAAAATGGAATACATCCATCTGTCAGATTTTATTCCTTTGAGTACCCTTGGGTTATTTCCTTCAGGTAGTGGTGTTTGTATAAAGAACAAATTGGACATTTTTTAAAAATGATTTCTTTGGCTTGTTGCCATGTAATGGAGTTTTTTTTTTAAACTTTTGCTACTGACATGATTTTTTTTTATGAAATTTTGAGGCCTTCAGCTCATTACCAATCAATAATTGATCAATTTTTGCATTACCTTGTGCTAGAAAACCTGGCAGACCCATATGGGATCAAATGTATATTATATATATGGGATGATTCCTATTCCTGATTGTGTCTTGTAACTGAATAAATAATAAAGTCAATTCTGTATCATCTTGTATAAATTAAGTGGTTCCAATATGCAAAACAGCTCTTTTGGCTATTGCGACTTGGTAAATATGTTGAGAGTTTCTTTAAAATCCCTTAGTACCATGAGAATACCATATAATTCTGACATTTGGATAGAATCATAAGGGATTTGATCTACTTTACTTAAATTTTCTGATTTGTAACCTGCCTTTCCTGATTTATTTGCATCAGTATAGAATGTAGGGCTCCAATTATTGGTGTGTCCTGTACAGTGTGAGGAAGGATCCAGTTAGTTCTAAATTAAATTCTTTTACTTTTGGGATAGTTGTTGTTAATCTCTCCCAAGAAATTACTACAAACTCTTTGCCAGGATTTTCTTCCTTCCCATAATTTGTCAGTTTCATTATTATTAAAAAGGGACTATAATTTCTAATGGGTCTATTCCTGTTAATTTAAGAAGTCTCATTTTTTTTAGAATTAACTCAGAAACCTTTCCATATAAGTTTTTGTTTTTTTTTACCCTGTTTATGTGATAAAACGATCCATTCTAAGATGATATCTTCTCTCTGTATTAAAATTACTGTAGGGGAATGCTTGGAGGGTAAGATGACCAGACTGCAGTTAAGATCCACATGATCCACATGTACCTTCTGTAATTTCTCTTTGATCAAAACCAAGTCTCTCTCAACTTCAGCTGATAATTCCCTGGGATTACTATCTAAGGTTTTGTTTAAATTAATCAGGTCATCAGGACTTATCCCAATAGTTTGCTATAGATGGGAAATGTCTCCTAGCAATCTTTGGAAGTTATTAAGAGTCTACAATCCATCTTTCCTAATTTGTACCTTTTGGGGGCTAATTTTTTGTAAACCTATTTTATAGCCTATTTAATTAATGGAACCTCTTTTGTGTATTTTTTCAGGAGAAATTTGTCATCTCCCAAAAGGCAGAATTTTCTTTTTTTTTTTTTTTTTTTTTT
>NW_026067915.1:8026000-8039272 GCF_014885135.2 Alexandromys fortis | reverse complement strand
CCGTGCGTCGGTTTCCGCCCGCCGCCGTCCGTGCGTCGGTTTCCGCCCGCCGCCGTCCGTGCGTCGGTTTCCGCCCGCCGCCGTCCGTGCGTCCCAGAATTTTCTTTACTTCTTTAAATATTTTTTCTAAAGTATCTACATTTGAATCAGATATCAAAATGTTGTCCATGTAATGGTAAATTATAGATTTAGTAAATTGCTTACATATCATTTCCAATGGCTGCCTTACTAAATATTGGCACAGGGTGGGGCTATTTAATATTTTATGTGGGAGAATCTTCCATTGATATCTGTTATCAGGCTGAGAATTATTGTAAGTCGGCACTGGGAAGGCAGATTTTTTCCTGTCTCTTGTAAAGTTATAGTGAAGAAACAATAAATTAAACAGAGAAACACTAATTATAGGAGTCCATTCTTTAGGCGACAAGGAAGGCAAAGGGGAATTCCAGACTATAGAGAGCCCATTGGTTGAATCACCTTGTTAACAGCTCTTAGCTCTGTAACCATTCTCCATTTCTCAAGATTTCTTTTTAACAACAAAAACAGAAAAATTGAGCAACAAATATAGGGCTGGTTGATTCTTCAATATGCTGAGCATTTAACTGCTTCTATATCAGCTGTTCTAAGCCCTGCAGTTTCTCTGTTGTTAAAGGCCATTGTTGCAACCCATACACGCTTGTCTGACAAACATTTTAAAGACAGGACTGTTGGTTCCTGTGAAATATCAACAGCTTATTGTGCCCTCTTCTTGTACAATCTGAATGGTCAGTGACTGTTCTTTATAATATCTTCTAATATAATTTATGGCTCATTTCTAAGATTGGGGAAATGTTAATTTGAGTATTCCATTGCTGTAACAAATCATGTCCCCACAAATTAATTGCTATGTTAGCTACATATAGTTTTAATATTCCTCTCTGTCCTTCTGGCTTTATACATTTAATTCCTCTCACGTTTTGCTTCACTTAAGATACAGTTCTGATCCCTATAAACTGAACATGTACGTTCTGAAGAGGCCAATTTTGGTGTCAAGATTCTAATGAAATTATTGCTACATCTGCACCTGTATGTATAGACCTTCAGTGACAAATTCATTTATTTTTAACTTTGATTTTTGTTCGTTTATAGAACTTTGCCAAAATACTCGCTTTATGGTTTCTCTGAATTTTTTGTTCTCTTGTCTATATCTGTTCTATTATCCAGAGCAGCGTGGTTTCTTACAGTAGGCATTAGGTTCTTTAATTGCTCTGGGAAGGAGTTTCCTCTACAATGGCAGGAAATGACTGAACTGCATTTGGCATAGGGACCTGTGAGAGGCCCCTCATGGGGGTTCCTGACAGCAAAGGATTCCTTGACCTACATTATTAGTTCATTGCCTGCCTTTGACACACCTTCTACATAATCCAGAAGAGAGGGATGTTGTGAATGGATTGTTCTTAGAAAAAACATTGTTTCTAGGAATGCCCTGTCTACAGTCTCTTTTAAGGTGACCTTTTCTTTTTTTTGGCCATATTTATAACATTTGATGTTTTGATTTTTCTCAAGCCTCTGGAAATCATCTCTCCTATCCATGTATCATCATGATCAGGAGAGTCAATGATAATTGTATCACGAATCCATTCCTCCAAAGGTGCTTACTTTTCCTTTAGTGGCCTAATTAACCTTTTGCATAGAGAATTGGCATTTTCAAAAGCTAGAGATTCAATTATTATTTCTCTAGCTTCTGAATTTGGTATCATTCTGTTTACTACTGAAGTTAGTCTTTGTAAGAAATCTATAAAGGTTTCTTTTGGGCTCTGTATAGCTTTAGTAAATGACTCAATTTTCTTTTGTATTTCTCCAGTTCTGTCCCAAACATTTATAGCTGCTGAGTTGCAAAAATCCTGGGTGTGGTCATCATATACAGCTTGCCTTTCTATAATAGCATAATCTATAGTACCATAAATTCCTTCTCCAAGAATTTGATTTTGTGAGATTTCCCTACCTTTAACTTTACTCCATTGTTCAATAATCTTAGCCTGTTCTTTGAATCAGTATTCCATTGTAATTGTGGATCAGGCTCTAAAACACCATTAACCAATTCTATCCAGTTTTTTTTGGGGGGTTTTGTTTTTTCTTTTTTTCAATTTATTTATTTATTAAAAATTTCCACCTCCACCTCTCCTCCCATTTCCCTCCCACTCCCTTACCCCCTCCCTCTCCAGTCCTAAGAGAAGTCAGGGTGCCCTGCCCTGTGGGAAGTCCACATAGAACCTTCATCCGGCGATGGATGGAGATAAAGACAGAGACCCACATTGGAGCATTGGAGCATTGGAGCTCCCAAGGTCCAGATGAAGAGTAGAAGGAGGGAGAACATAAGCAAGGAAGTCAGGACCGCGAGGGGTGTGTCCACCCACTGAGATGGTGTGACTGATATAATGGGAGCTCACCAAGGCCAGCTGGACTGGGACTGAATGAGCATGTAATCAGACCGGACTCTCTGAATGTGGCTGACAGTGGGAGCTGACTGAGAAGCCAATGATAATGGCCCGGGGTTTTGATTCTACTGCATGTACTGGCTTTTTGGGAGCCTAGTCTGTTTGGATACACACCTTTCTATCCAGTTTTTATGGATAATTCTGTTACAAACTGACCACGAGTTTAACATTTACTTCACAAAATGTGAATGCATGCCATATGAGACTATTGCTTCCTTGAATCTTCTTAGATTTAATATTGGCACAGGAGTCCAGTTAGCTGTAACAGAGCCTCTGCCATTTGGAAATTCCTGTAAGGTTACTGGATATATTAAGGTTGGTTGTCTGAAAACATGCTGTTCTTCTCTATTCTTTTAATGCATTACTGAAATTACAATTACAATACTCTGTCTGGATTTGAATATCTCTGTGATATGTTTTGTTAGGTTTTTCTAAGGCCTGTATCTTAGCATTCAGATTAACCAGCTGTTTTAGTAATAAGACAAAAATGATAATTCTGATAATGTTACAACTGACCTTACATAAATCTCATTTAAATTAGATATCTTCTCATTTAATCATTCCATTTTTAAACTGTCTAGCATATTATCATACAGAGGCCCAAATCCCTCCATTGTAATGGTTTTCTCCATTTTTTAATGTGGGGAAAAAAGACCTCTCTTTTAACAAATTCTTCCCTTTAGGAATTCCCAATTGTCTTACCAAATCTACTAAATGAAAAGTTTTTGCACCCCAGTAAACCTCTCCACCAATGCAATAATCCAAATCAACTAAATTAAACCTAATTAGAAAAAACCCAGGTTCAATGGATACCAATGCTCCTGGGTGGCCTTCTAGCCCCCCAGAGAAGAGCCAGGGAAGGAGACTAGAAAACCACATGTTTGTTCTCTGGGGGCAGTTTAAATACCCTGTGGGTGTGGTCTTGAGCACCTCTGGGGAGGGGCCTTCATTTGGCGGTCTTTCTCAGAGTCTGAACTGAAGCAACTCTCGGGAGAGGGCTTGGAATGGAACTTTCTACCCAAACATTCTAGACTCTTTGGGTATATGGATGCCAGGGGCTAGGGTGACACTTCCAATCAAATATCCCAGACTGTTTGGGTATAGGGGTGCCAGGGGCTGGGGTGATGCTTCCAATCCAACATCAATGTTGATGAAGATGTGAGGGTTATTGCTGCTGCATAGAACAGTAAAAGCCTGACTGGGTTTCAAGGCTGCTACCTACTTTGGCAGCAGCCTGAGACAGGGGTTCAGGGAGGGACCACAGTCCGTGGTAGAGAAAGAAAGAAAGAGAGAGAGAGAGAGAAAGAGAGAGAGAGAGAGAGAGAGAGAGAGAGAGAGAGAGAGAGAGAGAGATACAGAGAGAGAGACACACACAAGCATGTGAGCGCAGGAGTGAACAAGCACAGGGGATTGTTGTGGAGGGGTTGAAGCAGAGACAGGACACTTCTGGTGGGGGTTGCCTGAAGGCAGAACCAGCCAGTCTAGGGCAGGTGAATCCTGTGACATTTGGAGCCCAGGTGCTTCAGGAGTTTGAATAACAGCTGGAGACTGTTTCAAAGAGGCATCAAGAGGAAAATTCTAAACTCACCCAGAGGCTTGGGAAAAAAAGAAGAGAAAGCCTTGCCAGGTAGGGCTGGAGCCCCACATGCAGCTCTAGCCTGTGCCTGTTGCTGTGGTGTGTCTTTCTGTATATATGTTGCTTTTTACTGGTTGATGAATAAAGCTTTTTTGTCCAATGGCTTAGAGCAAAACTGGGTGGGAAATCTGAACAGAGAGAGAGTTGGTGGAGTCAGAGAGATGCCATGAAGATGCATAAGAAGGACATGCTGGAACCTTGCCTGCAGGCCACACCCTCATGGTAATAGATTAAAAGAAATGGATTAATTCAAGATGTAAGAGCTAACTAGAAATATGCCTGAGTCATTGGCCAAACAGTGTTGTAATCAGTATAGTTTCTGAGTGATTATTTTGGTCTGAGCAGCCAGGAAATGAACAAGCAGTCTCCGTCAACAGCCAGTGACTAAAAAGCCTCAGGGAAACGGCTTTTTCTTGAATTTGTACCCCAAATGTGGGTCACCAAAATTAGCACGAATAATAAAAACCCAGAGACAGATATTGGGGTTCAACTTGAGGTCAGAAAAACAAAGCAGCCAAGCCACTAGAAAGCTCTTATCTTTGTGAAATCTTCAGCCTGAAAGAAAGTAAGTTCCTGTCTCAAACTGCCTTATATTTCTTTCTAGTGCTGGGCTTAAAGGCATCCACCACCATTGCCTGGCCTCTATGGCTAACTAGTGTGCCTGCTGGGATTAAAGGTGTGTGCCACCACTGCTTGGCCTTTATGGCTGACTAGTGTGGCTGTTTTCCATTCTGATTTTCAGACAAGCTTTTTTTTTTTTTTATTAAAATACAAATGAAATATCACTACAAGCAGTTCTTTAAAAGACTTTAACACAGATACTTAAATGGATTTCACGTTTGCTAAGGTATATTCCTAAGTAACCCACATCTGAAACAATTGTAAAATAACCCATCTATATTTTCTAAAGCACCAAACAATCCCACACCAGTTAGGATTTAAAGGGGTATTTATTTTGGGGGGTAAAACTCACAATACACCAACCGTCAGGAAAGGAGCCTAGTTGCTGGAGCAGGAGCCAGAGCAGGAGCCAGAACCAAGAGCCGGAATCAAGAGAGCTGACCGGCCAAGGCTTGCTGCTCTTTTTTAAAAGATAAATAGACCATGCTTCAGTGGGCTGGTATTTTAGCAGCTATTACCTGAAGGAGTGGAAGGCGCTCCCGCAGCACAGTGGTCTTGTACTTCAGTGGCTATTGGCTGAAGGAGCGGAAGGTCTTCCTGCAGCAATTTTCAGATCCAAGAAACTGAGCAGTCAACTTTTTTTTAACATCCTTATAATTCTCAGTTGTTGATAGTGTGATTAATTTATGACTAGGAAAAAACGCTGAGTTTTGGAGTATATTTTGGGCATCTGTTACTTACATTTTGAATCTTGAAAGCTTGAATGAGGCCAAATTTTTAAACTCATGACTATTTTTAAGACTTTTACAAATATCAAAATGTTAGAAAAACATTTTGTTTTTTTCCTGTAACAATAACCAGATGAAGTTTCTAATTGATATTTTTAAGTAGTTTGGAAAAATAAAGACTTGAACAATTGAATTGCCACCTTGTAATTTCTAATGAATACCTACATTGAAATGATAATTCAAGATACACACGTACAGCCACATTTCCAAATCAAAAATCAGGTCAAACACTAAGATGTTGACTCTTAGGGAAGAGTAATTGAAAAGTAGGTAGTGTGAACCGCAGAGACAGACTTTGAAATTAAAGGACACAAGTTAATTAAGATACATATTTATTCTAGAAGTGTTTTATCATTTAAAAAAACTAGGTTCATTTTAGAAAGAGTTTAAATACAGCTCATTGAACACCTTAAGCACAGTATCACAATTGAAGGGAGAAGACACAACATTGCAATTTAAAGTATGTAAAATCACAGTCTATTGCAATACCTGTGTTTTCGTTAGGTTTCATATACCAAGAAAATGTAACTTTTTGAACAAAGGGAAAAATGAAGGAAATCCTCAGGCAAAGATGGGGAGGGCTGCTGTTCTAATGCCTTGTATCACAGGAATCAGATTCTTTTTTTTCCCTTTTCTGTATATATTTTTTATTTTTTTTTCCATTCAAATATTTACACTTCCTTCCCTCCTCCCAATCCCCTCCCGCTTCCCCACTCCCCCTCCTCCCTCCACCTTCCTGCTTGAGAGAGGGCAGGGAACCCTGCCCTGTGGGAAGTCCAAGGCCCTCCCCGCTACATCCAGGCCTAGGGAGCTGTGCATCCATATAGACTAGGGTCCCAAAACGCCAGAACATGCCGTAAAAACAAGTTCCAGTGCCTTTATCAGTGGCTTCTCAGTCAGCTCCCATTGTCAGCTATAATCAGAGAGTCCACATTGATCACATGCTCCTTCAGACCCGGTCCAGCTGGATTTGGTGAGGTCCCTTAGAACAAGCACACTGTCTCAGTGGGTGGACCAACCCCTCGTGGCCCTGACTTCCTTCCTCATCTTCTCCCTCCTTCTGCCCTTCAACTGGACCTTGGGAGCTCAGTCCGTTGCTCTGATGAGCGTCTCTGTCTCTATCTCCATCCATCGCCTGACAAAGATTCTATGGTGATATTCAAGTTAATCATCAGTCTTTTAAAAAGCAGACAGGAAAAACAAGCTCTTGAATTGATATTGAAGGTGTTATATGCTGCTGATTGCAGTAAATATGCATATGTAAAACCAAAATGTGAACAAAATTTCCAGTAGCATTTTCTTCATATTACATCTGTCAGAATTACATAGTGTGTATCTATGTCTGTATCATAAGACCATTCTGTCTACAAATGTAAATACTGAGTTTAATAGTACAGCAAACAGAATCCCTAAGTTCAGTATCTTTTTGTGAATTACATTGGTTTTTCTCTTTTTCCCCAACAGCTGCCAACATATTTAGTCTGTCTGCTCCATTTCCCTTTTTTTCTTGGACTTAAGCAAGAACCATATTCCTAGACCAATGAACCAGTTTATTTCTCTTTCTCAAATTCTAACATGGTCCTTGAGTTTCCTTCTGAGTTCATTTCCAAATTCTCCCACCAACAATAATTAAGAGCCACTCATCACCTTCTATTTTGTGAAAGAAAAATTTGGTTGGGGCAGGCTTTGGCCTTTTTCTTTTTCCAGCTTGAGATTCTTGGTGAATTCTAGTTTCCTGGGAAGGTCCATTGTTTGAGTTGTCTCATAGAATGAGGGATACATGCGTCTTTTTAGAATAGCTTCATCAATGTCTGGCTCATCATACCTCTGCATGCTGAGTGCCTAAATGATAAGTGGTGTCACATATCTAGTCCTGTTTGTTTATTCAGGCAGTGGTACTTTGTTTTGTTCCTTTGGTAGGAGTTTTATGTTTCCCTGATTATTTTTGATCTTTTTGGATTTGGTCTGAATTTGAAGGAAAGAAGTATTTTTCCTTCAATATTTACATGTTTGCTGTGATAGCAAACACTATCAGTCTCTCTGTCTAGAGAGTTTAGGTGGATCACCCAGCATATTCTGCTGGTGCCCTTAATGACAGAGTTCTTAGATGACCTGGTCTTTGCTTTGGCTAGCATGTGGGTGGTAGATTTTTATCTATCATCTATCTATCTATCTATCTATCTATCTATCTATCTATCTATCTATCTATCTATCTATTTTTAGGGTTTGGAGGGTCGTGAGAGCTGGTATGGAAGTTGGCTTAGCTTGTCGTCTACAATATTGTTCAGCAGCTAACCTGTCATTGTAGATCTTGAGTTCCATCCATAGAGTCTATTCTGATACTGGGCCTGAATTTTTGGTCTGCAGGTTGGCCATTCTGTTAACCAGGATTACCAACATGTTTGCTCTAAGAGGGTATTTGAACTTAGGTCAAGCTGGGGGACAGGAAGAGTCTTTATGCATGAAATGTTTTTATTTAAGAGCACATGCACACCACTCAGGAATAATAATTTTGCCATAATTATTGTTTAATGATACTATCTTTTGCAATATATTGACCATTACACGTTAAACAGGAATTATTGAATAATGGAGCATTTATATTAAACATTCAGTGCTTAATTCAGTGACTCTGACAATAAGTATTTTAATAATATTAACTGATATATTTATCTTTGCTTTTCTAGTGATATGCAGCTTTCGAGGTTCTGTCCCTCAAGGACTGGTCTTAGAAATAGGAGAAACAGTTCAAATTCTTGAAAAGTGTGAAGGTAAGTGTGGTCCTATAAAACACATAAATAGTGATCAATTATGGAAGTGTTGCAATTATGCTGATAGATTTTTTAGAAATCTTTGTGAAACTATTATTAACCATATTAAATACTGTTATGAAATCTTCCCTAAAGGTTGAAGTTTTTAGTTTTAATGAAGTAACAGACATTTCTGGCACAAGAATACTGATATTACATATAATGTCCAATGATTATTTTAGATTTATTAAAATATACTTATACTTAACTGTATTTGAGTGAATTGTAAATTGGTTCATTTTTGTTTTTCTGTCAAATAGACTAGATATTTTTAGCTGTAAAAGGTCTAAATACATGCTTTTCTTACTTAGGGTTTTTATTGCTGTGAAGAGACACCATGACCATGGTAACTCTTATAAGGAAAACATTTAATAGTTTTCAGAAATTCACTCTGAAACTATTAGTTTCAGAGGTTTAGTCCATTATCATCATAGGGAGCATGGTGGCATGCAGGCAGACATGGTGCTGGGGTAGTAGCTGAGAGTACTGTATCTTGAGGACAATAGGAAGTCAACTGAGACACTGGGTGGTATCCTGAGCATGGGAGAAACCCAGGTTTTCTTTTTTGTTCTTTTCCTTCTCTCTCTCTCTCTGGTGTTTGTGAAAAGATAAATAAAAAACCCCCAAAAACAAAATATAGTTTCTGAAAAACAATAAGGAAAGAAAAATATTAGATCTAAATTAAATATAACACTCCAAGATGTATGGACTAGAGTAGAGAAAGTTATAAGAGGGAACTTTATAGTTATTAAAATGTCCACATTAACAAAGAAACAAGACATCAACTAAATGTATTCTCAAGTTCTAGAACCTGGAATAAGCACAAGAAAAAAATAATAGAGGGCTGTAAAGCTGGGTCTGTAGTTAAGAGCGCTTACTGCTCTTGCAGAAGATCTAAGTTAAATTTCTTTTTCTATGTCTCTCTATATGACAGTATATGATAAGATTCATGCAAGATGAAACTTGCCCCGATTTAGATGTATTTTCTCAGTTAGATTCAGAATGTGATTTAGTGGCAGTGTCCCTGCCTAACACATTCTAGGCATTTGGGTTTCATCCCTAGCACTATTCAGAAGGAAATAAATAGTGACAGCCACATTGTAAGAACAAACAAAATATGAAAATAGAGTAATAGCTAATTTAAAATAAAAACTCCTACAGCATCACTAAGAATAGCAAAGAAAGGGTAAAATAAATAATGAGGTATGATTGAGCATCCTTTGGATATATGCCTAAGTGTGGTATTGCTGGGTCCTGAAGTAGAATGATTCCCAATTTTCTGAGAAATGCCATATTGATTTCCAAAGTGGCTGTATAAGTTTTTACTCCCACTAGCAATGGGAGAGTGTTCCCCTTACTCTGCATCATCTCCAGCATAAGCTTTCATTAGCATTTTTGATCTTAGCCATTCTGACATGGTATCTCATAGCTGTTTTGATTTGTATTTTCCTGATAGCTAAGGATGTTGAACAGTTCTTTAAATGTCTTTTGGGCATTCAAGATATTTCCATTAAGAATTCTATTTAAATCTGTACCCCATTTTTTAATGGGGCTATTTGGTATTTTGATGTATAGTTTCTTAAGCTCTTTATAGATTTTGGATATCAGTCCTCTGTCAGATGTGGGATTAGTGAAGATCTTTTCCCATTACGTGGGCTGCCTTTTTGTCTTATTGACAGTGTTCTATGCCTTACAGAAGCTTTTCAGTTTCCGGAGGTCCCATTTATTAATTGTTGCTCTCAGTGTCTATGCTACTGGTGTTATATTCAGGAAGTAGTCTGTGCCAATGTTAAGGCTACTTTCTGCTTTTTCTTCTGTCAGCTTCAGTGTAACTGGTTTTATGTTGAGGTCTTTGATCCACTTGGACTTGAGTTTTGTACAGGGCAATGGATATGATCAGTTTGCATTCTTCTACATGTTGACATCTAGTTATGCCAGCACCATTTGTTGATGATACTTTCTTTTTTTCTATTGTATATTTTTGACATCTCTGTAAAAAATCATGTGTTGATAGGTGTGCAGATTTGTGTCAGGGTCTTCAGTTCTATTCCATTAGGCCATGTGTCTGTTTTTATGCCAATACCAAACTTTTCTTATTACTGTAGCTCTATAGTAGAGCTTGAAGTCAGGGATGGTGATACCTCCAGAAGTTCCTTTCTTGTACAGGATTGTTGTAGCTATCCTGGATTTTTTTGTTTTTCCATATGAAGTTGAGTATTGTATTTTGGAGGTCTGTGATATTGGGATTTTGACGGGGATTGCATTGAATCTGTAGATTGCTTTTGGTAAAATTGCCATTTTCATTATGTTAATCATATCTCCAAGAGCATGGGAGATCTTTTCATTTTGTAATGTCTTCTTCAATTTCTTTCTTCAGTGATTTAAAGTTCTTGTCATACAGGTTCTTTACTTGTTTGGTTAGAGTTACCCCAAGATATTTTATGTTATTCGTAACTATTGTAAAGGTGATGTTTCTCTGATTTCTTTCTCATCCCATTTATCATCTATGTCCTACTGATTTTTTTGGGTTAATCATATATCCTGCTACATTACTGAAGGTGTTTATTTGTTGTAGGAATTACCTTGCAGAATTTTTGGGGTCTCTTACATATGTTATTATGTCATCTGCAAATTGTGAAAGTTTGACTTTTTCCCTTCCAATTTGTATCCCCTTGATCTCCTTTTATTGTCTTACTGCTCTAGCTAGAACTTCAAGTTCTATATTGAATAGATATGGAGGGAGTGGACAAACTTGTCTTTTTAATGATTTTAGTGGAATCACTTTGATTTTCTCTATTTATTTTAATGTTGGCTGTTGACTTGCTGTTTGTTGCCTTTATTTAGGCATGTTCCTTGTATTCCTGATCTCTCCAAGAAATTTATCATGAAGGGGTATTGAATTTTGTCTAAGGCTTTTTCATCATCTACGGAGATAATCATGTGTTTTTTTTTTCCCCTTTCAGTTTGTTTATATGGTGGATTACATTGATGAATTTTCTTATTGTTGAAGCATCCCTGAATCTCTGGGATGAGGCCTGCTTGGTCAGGGTGGACAATTTTTCTGATGTGTTCTTGGATTTGGTTTGCCAGTATTTTATTGATTATTTTTGTGTCAATGTTCACAAGGGAGATTGATCTGTACTTCTCTATCTTAGTTGTGTTTTTGTGTGGTTTGGGTATCAGGGTAACTGTAGCCTTGTAAAAAGAGTTTGGCAATGTTCTTTCTGTTTCTATTGTGTGGAACAATATGAGGAGGGTTGGTGTTAGATTTTCTTTGAAGTTATTATAGAATTCTGCACTGAAACCATCTGACCCTGGGCTTTTTTTGGTTGGGAGACTTTTGATGACTGTTTTTATTTCCTTAATTGTTATAAGTCTATTTATTTTGCTTATCTGGTCTTGATTTAATTTTGGTAGGTGATATTTATCCAGAAAATTGTCAATTTTCTTCAAGTTTTTTCAATTTTGCGGAGTATAGGTTTTCAAAATATGACCTAATGATTCTCTGTATTTCCTCCGTGTCTGTTGTTATGTCCCCCTTTTCGTTTCTGATTTTGTTAATTTGTATGTTCTCTCTTTGCTTTTTGGCTAGTTTGGATAAAGGCTTGTCTATTTTGTTGATTTTCTGAAAACCCAATTCTTTGTCTCATTGTTTTTTGTATCATTTTCTTTGTTTCTATTTGTTGATTTCAGCCCTCAATTTGATTACTTCCTGTCATCTAGTTCTCCTGCTTGACTTTTTTTTTTTCTAGAGCTTTCCATGTGTTCTGTTAATTCTCTAGTGTGGGATTTTTTTTTCCAGCTTCTTTATGTATGCATTTAGTGCTACAAACTTTCCTCTTAGCACTGCTTTCATTGTGTCCCATAAGTTTGAGTATGTTGTTTCTTTATTTTCATTGAATTCAAGGAAGACTTTAATTTCTTTCTTCCTTGACCCTGTGGCGATTCATTTGGGCATTGTTCAGTTTTCATGAGTTTGTGGGTTTTCTGTAATTAATTTTGTTGAATTCTAACTTTATGCCATGATGATTCAGTAAGACACAGGGGGCTATATCAGGTTTTTTTTTTTGTTTCTTTTTTTTTGTTTGCTTTGTTTCTGAATATGTGGTCTATTTTAGAGAAGGATCCATGAGGTGCTGAGAAGAAGGTATATTCTTTTGTGTTTGGGTTAAATATTATATAGATGTCTGTCAAGCCCATATGAGTCATAACATCTGTTAGTTTCTTTATTTCTATGTTAAGTTTCTGTCTACCAGACCTGTCCAGTGGTGAGAGTGGTGTGTTGAAGTCTCCCACTGTTAGTGTGTGGGGTTTGATGTGTGATTAAGCTTTAGTAATGTTTCTTTAATGAATGAGGGTGCTCTTGTATTTGGGGAATATATATTCATTATTGAGACTTTATCTTGATGGATTTTTCCTTCTTTGTCACTTTTGACTAATTTGTCTGAGATTCTTTCTTATATCTCTTGTATTCTCTTGTTTATGCTTGCTTCTGTAGTTCCTGATTGTTTACTCAGATTTTCCATTTCCAGATTTCTTTTGGTTTGTATTTTCTTTATTGCCTCTATTTCAATTTTCAAGGCTTGAGCTGGTTTTTTTTTCACCTGTTTGATTGCTTTTTCTTTTCTTTCTTTTTTTTTTAAGGATTTGGTTGATTTCTTTCATTTTTTGTTTGTCTTTTCCTCCACTTTAAGGGAATTTTTCATTTCTTCTTTAAGGGCCTCAATTATCTTAATAAAGTTATTTTTGAGCTCATTTTCTTCTGTTTCATCTGTATTGGGATGTTCTGGTCTTGCTGCTATAGAATCAGTAGTTTCTGGTGGTGCTGTATTGCTCTTTAGATTGTTGAGTGTATTCTTTTTTTTGTATTTTCTATTTATTTATTTATTTATTTATTTATTTATTTATTTATTTATTTAAGATTTCTGTCTCTTCCCCCC
>NW_026067915.1:8013864-8025492 GCF_014885135.2 Alexandromys fortis | reverse complement strand
AATTATAGGCTCAATGTCCTTTATTTATGGCTAGAAACCAAATATGAGTGAGTACATCCCATGTTCCTCTTTTTGGGTCTGGCTTACCTCACTCAGGATAGTGTTTTCTATTTCCATCCATTTGCCTGCAAACTTCAAGAAGTCCTTGTTTTTTACTGCTGAGTAGTTGTTGAGTGTATTCTTACCCTGTTGTCTATCTATCTCTTTTTCCAATCAGAACAGGTGGAGCTTGTGTTTCAGGGGTGTACCTTTTCCTACAAATGGTATAGCTTGGGACTGGCTCTGTTGAAGGCTCCTTCAGGTGTAAGCATGATAGAGCCTTCTGTAATCATTCCTCCAGGTGCCTACTGACCTAAGGCTCCTCCTTGTGCAGACATGGCTATTGCGCTGATGGATACTCCTCCAGTTGCAGTCAGGGTTGAGGCTGAGGCTCTGGTGGTCAGACAATCTCCAGAGGCCACTGCTGCTGTTGCTGCAACCCACTGTGCTACTGAGGCCATCTGCCCTGCCTGCTGCGCTGCTGAGGCTTACTCTCAGCTTTCTTCTTTTTATTCAGTCCAAAGACTCCACTCTATGGAATGGTGCTACCAGCATTTAGCGTGTGTCTTCATTCTTTACCCTTTTTTCGAGATAGTCTCATTGACATACCTACAGGGTTGTGGTTATTTTAAATTCAGCAAAATTGACTGACAGTGAAAATTAATCATCACATTATAATGGTTTCCTACTTTGGCCATTCATGACATTTCTCAGTTATTTTGCAAATAGAAGTAGGGTGCTACATCCCTCCCCTAGCAATTTTCTCTAATATTGGTTTTCTTCACATTCATAGAGCATAGTCGGATACTACATAACTATCCGTCTCTGACACCTTTTGTGATGCCTGCTGGGGACAGATAGGGTGATGCTATGGGATAACCACTTTGCACAGTCAAATGGGAAGGACAGTATAATGGCAACTTGTTTGCACACTACTGTTCCACAGACTCTGGTGATCCTAGATTTAGCTCCTACATTCAGTCACATTTAATCACTTGTTGCCTTACTACCAGCTCCCGCAGATGATTTCCTAAGTTCATAGTCTAGAAGTAAAAGCAACGTTTGTTCTCTTATGCACTTTGGACATATTTACTTCTTTATAGATCCCCCTGTGTCTTTTTTATTTCTTCAGAGTTTTTCCTTTAAGAAAACTAGCTTGCAAGGCAAGACTCCCATTCACTTATTCAATAAATTGATATTTGCTGTGGGTTCTAGAGATAGAAATATATAGAGGCCTCTGACTCCTTACTAAAAGTGTCAGACAAGATCTTTTCAAGATGACTCCCTGTGTCCAGTGATATGGCACTTGCCATCAGCACTGATGACCTGATTTGATTCCTAGAACCCATACAGTGGAGAGAGAAACCTGATTTTCACAGGTTATACTCTGGCCTCCACATATGTGGTATAGCACTTGTGGGAAAACACACACACACACACACGCTACACACACATTTTGAATGTGGTGTGTGTGTGTGAGAGTGTGTGTGTGTGTGTGTGTGTGTGTGAGAGAGAGAGAGAGAGAGAGAGAGAGAGAGAGAGAGAGAGAGAGAGTTTAAAATATATGTCTCCTTGTTATCTACACTGTAAGATATTCTGGGAAGAGAGCGAAATTTCCCCAACCTGGAATGGAACATAAATTCCAGGCCTATTGTCTTTTTAGACAGTTTCATGATTTTTAACCTATTTTGACTTTGGTTCTTTCATGTAGTTCTGCTGTAGGTTTTTCATTTGATTCCAGTTTCCTTCCTTCCTTCCTTCCTTCCTTCCTTCCTTCCTTCCTTCCTTCTTTTTTTTTTTTTTTTTTTTTTGAGACAAGGTTTCTCTGTAGCTTTGGAGCCTATCCTGGAATTAGCCCTTGTAGACTAGGTTGGCCTCAAGCTCACAGAGATCCGCCTGCCTCTGCCTCCCAAGTGCTGGGATTATAGGCATGTGCCACCACCACCTGGCTTTATTCCAGTTTCTACTTTAACACTTTTGTCTTCTACTTCTCTTAGTATTTTTGGACTTGGTAGTGTGGTTTTTTGTTTTTGTTTTTTTGTTGCTCATAGTCTCAAAATTAATGCTTGCTTACGAATGTTTCTGTTGTCAAGCTGGAGAGAATAAATCTTTTTTTCTCCCTGATCTATATCATAGATAAAATTTCACACAGATTTAATAGTCTTTTATAAAGTAGTAAATGTGCTACATTTTCTTTATTCATTTTTTGGTTGAGGGACATCTATGTTGTTTCTAGTTTCTGGCTGTTATAAATAAAGATGCTATGAACGTAATTGAGCAAGTGTCCTTGTGGTAGGGTGGAGTGTCCTTTGGGTATATGCCCAAGAGTGTGATAGCTGGGTCTTCAGGTATATCGATTCCCAGTTTTCTGAGAAACTGCCATATTGATTTCCGTAGTGGCTATAAAAGTTTCCACTCTCACCAGTGGTGGAGGAGTGTTTCTTTGGCTCCACATCCTTGCTAGCATGAGCTGTCACTTGTGTTTACCTGATTTTCATAAAGAAGCCAGAAATATACAATGAAATAAAGAAAATATTTTCAACAAATGGTGCTGGTTTAGTTGGATGTCTGTATGTAGAAGAATGCAAATAGATCTATATCTATCACCCTGCCCAAAACTTTAGTCCAAGTCAATCAAAGATCTCAATATTAAACCAGATACACGAAACCTGATGAAGAGAAAGTAGGGAATAGCCTTGAATACATCATTGGAACAGGAGATGGCTTCCTGAATAGAACACCAATAGTACGGGCACTATTAAATCAACAATTAATAAATAGATCCTCATGAAACTGAGAAGCTTCTGTAAGACAAAGGACACTGTCAATAGGACAAAATGACAACCTAAAGAATGGGAAATATTTTCACCAACTCCACACATGACAGAGGGCTAATATCCAAAGTATATAAAGAACTCAAGAAACTAGACATTAAAAAACCAAATAATCCAGTTGAAATTGGGGTACAGATTTTAACAGTATTCTCAACAAAGGAATCTCAAATAGCCAAGAAACACCTAAAGAAATGTTCAACATCCTTAGCCATCAGGGAAGTGCAAATCAAAATGACTTTGAGATTTCATCTTGTGCCTGTCAGAATGACCAAGATCACATCAATTTCTATGATTTTGCTTTCCTATAAAAGACTGAGAGGCCAATGATAATGACACTGGGATTTGTCTCTACTGCATGTACTGGCTTTTTGGTATCCTATGCTATTGGGATGCATACTTTCCTAAGCCTGGATGGAAGGGGGAGGGCCTTGGACTTCCCACAGGCCAGGGTACCTTGCCCTCTCTTAGGACTGGAGGGGGAGAGGGGAAGGTGAAGGAAGAGGGAGGAGGGGAGGAAGTGGAAATTTTGATTGGTATTATTTATAAAATAAAAAAACCAAAACCAAACAAAAAAAGCTAATGTTCCATACACTCTTATGCAATCATTTTGAATTTCTGATCTTTGGTTTTCAAAACCTTAACACTGAAGTAAAATTACAATTTACTGAGATGGTTATGCATGTATGTAAAAAACATCTTCCATAACATACAAGTTACTCAATGAATACCTAATGAATCTGAATTTTAGGATAGAGGCATTCAGATTGGTTTTAGGATATTGTTGTGATAGACTTAATCCTATGAATTTGAAGGTAATCTCCACCCTCCCTCCCTTAGACTCAGCAGTTCAAGGTGGCATTGAAATTTCATATATTACAGGAAGGGGCTTAACTGAAATGAAATGTATGCATTTCATAAAGTGTCTCCAGCTTCTTTGACTTCTGTTGCCTGTCCTTAGTTGTCATTCTGAAAAGCTTATTTTTTTTAAGCAATATGGGCACTTATAGAGTCAAAACCTGAGATAATCTTATTGTAGTCACTTATTACTACTAGTTTTTATGTGCCTCAGTGTGAACATCAGCAAAAATGGGCATGGAGTCAAAATATGACTTTTAAGAGAGCTTGGACCCTGAGGTCCATGTTTCAAATCTATTGGGTTGTTTGGAACATGTCTTTTCCCTGGTAGATCATTAAGTGTATTTGTCAGTGTAATTTTAAAGATAGTGTTAGTTTGGAACCATTGTTCTCTTGTCAAAAGCAAAACTTTCATTCATGTATATTCTATGTAAATTTAAGTTAGTAACAGGTTCTGGACTATCATAGAAAGAAGCTCCAGGGTTTGAAATTTTATATAGGCTCATGTTTACTTTCTCCTGAAGCTTGAGGATAGGCTCTGCTGGGCAGAGGAGAGTTTTAATTTGTTTTGTAGTTTTGTGGGTGCATTTGAAATAAAATTAATTAGAGTTTCAAAGTGACATTGATAATCTCTCACGTCTTTCTTGTAAGTTGATGAATGGCTTCTGGCAACTCAATCTGATAGATATCCTTTGTGTTTAGCAGTCTTAGCTAGTCACTGTTCTTTTATCTTGTATTTTTATTTGTATATACTCTTGATTTTGTGGAGGTGATAGTGAAAGTGAACCTTGAGAAATCAGAGTTCTATATAGCTTTATTGTGGATGATTTTAGGGCAATGAGCCTAATAATCTTTCTAGTCTTCAAGTTTTCTTTCTGTAAGATAATAAAAATAGGTACTTGTAATTATTCTGGGCATGTTTGTGAGGCTGTTTTGAGAGCAGTTAGGAAGGAAGATTCACCCAGAATGTGAGTGTACCATTCCATGGGCTAGGGTTCTCAGTTCAATAAAAAGGAGGACTTAGTCAAATACCAGCATTGTTTTTTCTTTATGACTAGCCTGCTATTTCATGCTTCTGCTATCTTGTCTTTTCTAGTGTGATCGACTACATTCCTTTTTAAATCGGGATCCCTAATAAACCCTTCTTTTCCTTCAGTTGCTTTTGTCAAGTTCTGTCATGGCAAGAAGAAAAGAAATGAATGCAGTTTGTTTTCATGGAAATTTTATGTGATTAAATGAACTAATATCCTTTTGCTATTATTTGGAAAAATCTCAGTTTATATTCAGGTATACCATAGTTGGCATTTCTAAGAAGTTTTCTGTTATAGTTCCTTGGATGTTACTATTAAAACTCAGAAAAAAATGTATGGATTTCATTCACATCAGATCTTTAGTTCATTTCACAATTTGTGGCCTTAAGTTAATAGGCATTGTAAGAACAGGTTTTAGTTTATACCACCTAGATGAATATTGTCATGTTATTAGGGACCTTGGTGCATTATTATTATTATTATTATTATTATTATTATTATTATTATTATTATAGGTTTATTTATTTATTATGTATACAGTGTTCTGCCAGCATGTGTGCCTGCAGGCCAGAAGAGGGCACCAGATCTCACTACAGATGGTTGTGAGCCACCATGTGGTTGCTGGGAATTGAACTCAGGACCTCTGGAAGAACAGCCAGTACTCTTAATCTCCAAGCCATCTCCCCAGCTCCTATCATTATTATTTTTAAAATAACACTGAGATTTAATCAAAAAGTATTTGGAATTCTCTGAGCAAGTAAAAGTCTTCTTATTAAAGCATGTAAATTTGTTACTATGTTTAAAAGAATGTTTGGAAACTTTTGGGTTAGAGAGGTTTTTGTTTTTCAAGACAGTTTCTCTGTATAGTCCTGGCTGTCCTGGAACTCAATTTTTAGATCTGGTTGTCCTTGAATTCAGAGATAGGCCTCCCACTACCTCTTGAGTGCCATGACTAAAGGTGTGCACCACCACACCTGGCTTATAGTGGAGTACTGAATAGCTACATCTACTTTTTTCTCTTGAAAGCAATAAAAATGAAATACAGGTATTAAAAATGTGTCCACAGGATATGGAAAGTTTGTAAGGAATTGAAAGAGTGGAAGCATACCATACTTGAGACCCAAAGTGCTAATAAAAATAGCTGGGGAGGACCTTGGACTTTCCACAGGGCAGGGAACCCTGACTGCTCTTTGGATTGGAGAGGGAGGGGGAGAGGAGTGGGGGGAGGGGGAGAAGGGTGGGAGGAGGGGGAGGGAAATGGGAGGCTGGGAGGAGGCGGAAACTTTTCTTTTCCTATTCTCAATAAAAAAAAGAAAGTAAATAAAAAAAATAGCTGAGTACTAATCTCCTTTATGTAGCATATCCTCAAAAGGCATAGGAAATTTTAGTCACAAGTACTGAGATTGAGGATGAAATGTATCTCATTTGTGGCTGTCTTTCTCTTGCTGTGATACAAGTTTTGAGATTTTTTTTTAAGTTTTTATCCTTTAGCAGTTTTACACATTCATATGAATTTTAGTCACTTTCAACTCCTTTCCTTTTTTTTTCTCCTCTTCTTTTGCTGAAAATCTGCTTCCCAGCAAAACCCCTTCTACTTTCACATCTATTCATCTGTCTGTACGTCTGTCTGTCCGCCCATGTGTGTGTAGGGGATGGGGGGTTATCAGTCTACTGAGTCTCCTACCTTGCACAAACATGAGTGAAGGTTATTTACTTGAGTATCTTATTAGTGGGTAGTTATACAACTGAAGAAAGTGATTCCCCTCCTCCTGCAACCTTTGCAGGTATATCCAACCTGCAGCCTGTGTCCTGTACTTGTCACTCAGAATGTCTAATGAATATGGCCCAATACATTTGTTGATGACAACACTATGTTACACTGCCAAAAGTTTGGAACATTTGCCTTAGAGTGTAAAATATATATGTTGGCTTTAGAGTATAAAATATGTACTTTATGCTTTTATACTGTCAAACAATATATAACAGTTATAGTGATTAAATTGCCCCCATATTTTATATTGCTCTTATTTATTTATTTGCTTACTTACATGTATGTGGCATACATGTGGGTATCAGAGGACAACCTCTGTTATTGGTTCTTTGGTATCCAGAGCTTTGTTATATAACCAGGACTTAAGCTTTCAGGTATCCATCTTTCTCTGCTTCACATCTTGCCAGTTGTAGTGATACGAGCGGTGGGGCTGCGTCCCCGGCACCTGGCCACCCGCATGACTCTAGCTTATGCCCCAAAATAATTACACGGAAACTGTATTCTTTTAAACACTGCCTGGCCTGGCTAGTTCCAGCCTCTTATTGGCTAGCTCTTACATATCGATCTAACCCATTTCTAATAATCTGTGTAGCCCACGAGGTGGCTTACCAGAGAAGATCTTAACCTGCGTCTGTCTGGAGTGGGAGAATCATGGCGACTCTCTGACTCAGCTTCTTTCTCCCAGCATCCTGTTCTGTTTACTCCACCCACCTAAGGGTGGGCCTATCAAATGGGCTAAGGCAGTTTCTTTATTAATAAGAAATCACTCCCACATCAGCCAGTGTTGTGTTAATAGCTCTAAAGGAAAAGGTATCCTGGTAGTCAGAGTCCAAGGATTATCTACAGCTTCAAAGGGGAAGGTATCCTGGCAGTCAGAAGCCAAGGAATACCAGTAAGTGTTACATCTCCAAAGGGAAAGGTATCCTGGTAGCTGGAAGCTGAGAATTACTTACAGCTTTGAAGGGATAGGTATCTGAAGGGATAGCTGCAAGAAGTGTTACAACTCTGTTCTGGTGACCCAGCAAAGTGTTAAAGTCCTTGCTCTGAGAAAGGTTTCCCTAGTGCAAGTGTAATAGATCTGCACGAGCAGGGGAGGATTTCCCCCATGAGGTTGTCACAGCTCTGCTCTGCTCCAGAGACATGTTACAGCTCTGCTCAGCTTCCCTGGAGTGTAACCTTTTGCTCGAGCAATGGTAAGAACTGTTGCAGCCTGGCTCTGCTCCATCAAAAGTTGTTACATCTCTACTCCACTCCACTCCAGCCAAAGAAAGTTGTTTCCAGCAAAAGAAAGTTGTTACCGTAGACCCTCACGGGATTTATTGGGAGGGAAGAATCCAGGAGAGTGGCTGCCTCTGGCAGTGTGGAAAAGGGCAGCCCTAAATTGAACAGGGCTTATATAGGATTCCTTAGGGGAGGAGCTTTACAAGGTGAAGATTTGCAGGGTTGAGGATTGGCAGGTTCTCAGTTCCTGAGCTTGTAACAAGCTCAGAGATTAGTTGGATTTTGTATTTAGGGATTGGTTGGTTTTGTGGTCTGGGATTGGTTGGTTTTCAATTTGTGAATTGATTAGGGGCAGGGTGTATTTCTTTGGCTCTATTCTCAGGCCAGGATTTTCTTCCACTGGCCCTTTTTACACTACAACAGATGCAAACTACCACATACGGCCTTTTGAATAGGTTCTGGGTATCTGAACTCAGGTCCTCACACTTGTGAGGCGAGAGCTTTACTGACTGAGCCATCTTCTCAGTCCTCTCATCAGATATTTTTCTTCTGTTTGTTTTCACATTCATTAACCCTATCCAGTGCTTTTCCTTTATTTTCTCATTTGCTAAGTCTATCAGGCTTATTTTCTTTCTACCTTAAACATTTTCTTAGTGCAGGTTGACTGCTTTCTTTTTTAACCCCTGCTTTTGTGACCTTCCTTTCAATTTGTTATTGTTTTCCCTAGGTGGAGAATTTTAGTTTGATAGATATTTGAACATTTTAGAGATTTTACATAATTGGGTTGGCAAGATGGGTCAGTGGATAAAAGTGCTTCTTATGCCAGCCTAAAGACCTGCATTCAATCCTTGGAAGCCGTGTAAAGGGAGAAGGAAAGAACCAACCACACAGAATTGCCCTCTGATCTCCATGCACATACTGTGAAACACATGCATCTATCCACCCACACATCATATCCATAGAAACAATAATAAAAAATAAATTTTACTTAATACTTGATTTGCACAGTTTCTGTTGAAAAGTCACTGGGTTATTGTTTTCTCTTAAAGTGGATCTACCCAGCCCTTTAACCTCAGATCTGCTGCTTTCCTGGAGCCCTTCCATGGCTACCAGTTTATAAAACTGGTAGTCATAGGAATAGATTATATACAAAAATTTAGATTGACTGTAATTCACTTTCTTTAAGGAATTTATCCTTGAAGACTGTGTTATTTTGGTAGACTTAAATTTCAACCTTATTATCTTAGTGGGATTACCATTTTCTAATGTGATATCTTCAGAGAAAAATATCAGGTGAATGGAGGAGCTCATTCCTATACAATTTCTTTTCTTATGAACTGTAGTGCCTCAAGTCCTCTCTGTGACATTTGTGCTTGTGTTCTTTCATATTTTTCATGTACTTCTAAAAGTTTTTGTATTTTTTTCAAAGTAGTTTACTAGAGAAGGAACCAGAAATTTCACAAATTTATTTGTATTTGTTGTATACATGTGGAGGCCAGAAGTAGACATCTGGCATCTTCCTCAGTTGTTCCTCCACCTGTTTTTGAGATAGTCTCTTACTGATCCTGAGCCCACTGACTTTGGGTAAGCTTGCTGGCTCAGAGATCTTCTTGTCTCTGCCTCCCCAGCGCTTATATTACAGATGAATGCTGCTGTACCTGACATTTTACTAGGTGCCAGGGACCTAAACTTCATGATTGCATGGTAAATACTTTACCTACTGAGCCATCTACCCAGCTCTTAAAATGTATTTTTAAAGACATTTTCATTGTTGAATTTTGTAAATGTCTTCTTTGATCAGCGGCAGTATTATTCAAATTTGTTTAGGGCTCTCCAGAATAATTTCAAGAGAAAATGACTCATTTGGAAAAAAAATCTCAGTTTTTGAATGCATATTTAGTTTTTGCTGATTATCATCTATTATAGTAATAGGTCATAAATGAAGACTTAAAATAGCACTAGATTATGTGAATAAATATACAAGATTATTCTTTAGGCTTTTCAGTGAAAATAATGGAAAAATAATTTTCAAAGTCAGCCTTTTGAATAATTATGTTCCCATTTTTGGGGACTGGATTCTGCTAGAAGTTTCTTAGTTTTATAAGTGATTGACACTTACTTTCTCGCCTATTATTAGTTATATAATTGGAAAAGAGACCATGAATTTGAAGGCTATGCATATTTTTATTGATGTATCAAAGTAAGAAAATATATTTTTAAAGGTTGTAGGTTTTGTTTTTGACCTCAAATCCAGAGTTGGCTTCTTACATGATTTTTTTTTAAGAATGTGCAGTCACTCCAGTCTGTCCTTCACAAAGGAACAACTAAGCTGGGCATGGTGGTGCAGGCCTTTAATCCCAGCACTTGGGAGACAGAGGCAGGCAGATCTCTGTGAGTTCAAGGCCCATCTGGTCTATTAAAATGAGTTCCAGGACAGCCAGGGCTGTTATACAGAGAAACCTTGTCTTGAAAACACAAAGAAACAATAACAACAAAAAGAAACCCTCCCAAAAACAAAGACAAAAAACTAAAATCCTTTTTATTATTACTGTATGTGTAGGCATGTGTGTCATGGTGCCTGGGTGGAGGTCAGAAGACAACATGTGGAATTGGTTCTTTTCTTCTGCCTTTGCATAGTGCTGACGATTGAGCTCAGATCACCAGATTTGTGCAGCAAATGTTTTACCTGCTGAGCCATCTTATCAGCCCTGACAGTTTCTCAAAAATTTAAATCAGACTTTTAAATTATGGGATGAAGAAGAGATTGTATTTGTTTTGTAAATATCATGTGCTTGTCTGTAATCTCTGTCTACATGGATATTTGTTACAGTAGTTAAGGGTCAGTAAGTTTGGATTGTTTTACTTTGTCAGTGAAAAATATATGCTACACCTTTGAAATAAAAGTCTTGAAACTTCTCAAAGGGCTACTATCCCTGGGCTACATTTGGTACTTTTGATCTGACTTGCTTGGTTTGCACCTGGTTTGACTGCTAATTGTTGACTGTTACGTGGCCTGGTCTGTATAGAGGCTTCATTCTTTGAGTTAACACTGCTCACATTGTTCTGCAACCTCTCTGTCAGTAGCAATTGTAGTGGTACTTTTTGCCTCTTTGGCATAATATGGCTTCACTTGCATTGGGTGACTAGCAAGTCCATTTCACAATCTAAATAATGTATATTTAGGCAAGTGATATTTATCAATGTTTGAGATTATGGATGTTAAAACTTTTAGCACAGAATGTGGCACAAGGCTAAGTCATTACTACTTTTCATGCATGTTTTTAAAATAATTATGTCTTTCACACAAATTAATCTCATATTTACACCAAGTCTCAGAACATTTTTTCAAATAGATTTTCTTCTTTATTTGTATTTCTCTTATTTATTTGCTTGTTTAAATATAACAGAATTAAAATGAAACAAACCAAACAAACCCTATTTATTTTTTTTCTTTTTTTTTTATTGAAAAAAAAATCCTGCTTCCTAGTTATTATCCCTGCTATGGGAAATAGACAAGATTGCTGGGCAAAAAATTGGGAGGTATATTGATTCCCAATTTTCTGAGAAACTACCATATTGTTATCCAAAATGGCTATACAAGTTTACACTCCCACCAGTGATGGAGGAGTATTTTCCTCTCTAGCATGAGTTATCTATCACTTTTTTTTTTATCTTAGCCATTCTGACAGGTATAAAATGGAGTCTCGCTGGGCGGTGGTGGTGCACGCCTTTAATCCCAGCACTCGGGAGGTAGAGGCAGGCAGATCTCTGTGAGTTCAAGGCCAGCCTGGTCTACAAGAGCTAGTGCCAGGACAGGCTCCAAAGCTACAGAGAAACCCTGTTTCGAAAAAACTAAAAAAAAAAAAAAAAAAAAATT
>NW_026067915.1:8008530-8012351 GCF_014885135.2 Alexandromys fortis | reverse complement strand
TTCATTTAAGAACTGCTTGGCCCATGAACTCTAGCCCTTACAGGCTAATTCTCACACCTGGACTAGCCCATTTCTAATGATGTGTGTAAGCACCCCAAGGTGCGCTTACCAGGAAGAGTCTAGCCTCCGTCCATCCTGGTGTCTCTGCTCCAGAGAGCAGAGCTGTCCGGTTCCTCTGGAAGCAGAGCAGAGTCTGACCTCACTTCCTCTTCCGCCCAGCATCCTATTCTGTTTACTCCTCCCACCAATGCTTTAACCTATCAGGGCCAAGCAGTTTCTTTATTGCTCAGCCAATGAAATCAACAGATTGATATGACACTCCCACATCACTAGGGGAATGGGTAAGCCTCTATAAAATTGATTGAAAGGGAAGCCATGGAAAGTGGTTGATTACAGTTGTGTAGTAGTTAAGGACTATGGTGGAGAATCTCTGGCCAAGTATGTCATCAAAGACTACTTCAAATGCAAGAAATGAATAAATAAATATTTTTGCTCATTAAAAAATTCTTCACTTTTCAGCCATTCTTACTAGAATTATAATATTTGAGTGAATAAATTTATACAGCATAAGGCTATTTCTATTCCAAATTAGACTAATGATAGAAGAGTCAAAACAGGTCCAGTTAATACATTAGAGCTTTTGGCTTTATTGTTACCTCTTCTACCTTTTTTTCATTGTTATGTTATTTTATTTATTTGAGAGGTTTTAAAATCATTTTAAGGGTCATTTATATTATCATTATATATTATCATTTATATTATGCCTTTGAAATGGAATTTCAACCTTAGGGTTTTTTTTTCATTTACTTTATGGCAGCTCTTTGCTTGGCTCTTTTCAGCATAAAATGTTTTATTTATTTCTTATATCAGTGAAGGAGTTGTAAGATTTTTTTTGTATACCTGGTTTAGAGGACACCTAGTTTTGCCTTTTTATAAAAAACTCTACCCTTAATAATAAACAGTATAAAAAGAACATTTTATTCCCCGTACTAGTCCAGTGTGTGCTTGGGACACCAAATCAAAAGAGACATTTTAGTTTATTTTAGTCTCTTATATCTCTGGTTTACTTTTTGCATTTTGGTTTTAGCTGGTTTCTTTTTAAGCCTTGATAAAAAGACAGCCAACAGATGGGTAGCTTTAGATAGTATTTTATGTGAAAATGAGTTGTAAGTAAAAGTTAGCCAAATGAGAGCTGTGGTTAGAATTATAAGATGGTGAAAATGGGACTGTGTGGCTTCAGAGATGGCTTAGTCAATAAAGCCCTTGCTGTGCAAGCATAAAGACCAGAGCTTGGATCCCTAGAATCCACAACTAAATGTGGGTACAGGACTGCATTCTTGTAATCCTGTCGTTGGAGAGGTGGAGATAGGTAGATCAGTGGAGCTTACTAGCCAGCCAGTTCAGATGAGTTGGTGAGCTCTAGGTTGGTTCAGTGAGGTACCCTGTCTCAAAAAAAGTAAGTGGAAAGTTATTGGAGAAGACACCCAATGTCCACTTTGGTTGACCACATGCACTGGTGCAATACACATTGCATATATACATGCACATACATGCACACATGTTCATACATACAGATAATATACCCAAATATGGGGATTCATATGAATAGTGCAAACTTTATTGATAGTTGTGGACAGGTTTTATGGAGAAGAAATGTTTCCTGATTAATATTGAAAGAGTAGTTTGCTTTTGTAGGTATGGAAACTCTTCATACTTATCTCTTCTGGTTTCACATCTAGTGATTGTCATTTTGTTGCAATGATATATCTTTTTTTTTTTTTTAGGTTTGAACCCAACTTCCTTTGATTTCTGAAACATTTGCTGTCCCCTTAGCAATGATATATCTTAATTGTAAATGGAGACTGCTCGATCATTTCCCAGCCACCCAGACATGAGTAATCACACAGAAACTATATTAACTGCAACACTGTTTGGCCAATAGCTTCAGTGTATTCCTAATTAACTCTTACATCTTAAATTAACCTATTTATATTAATCTGTGTATCACAACGAGGCTGTGGCCTACAGTTAGGTGTCTTTCTTCTTCAGCAGCTACATGGCGTCTCTTTGACTCTTACTACTCTCTCTCTATATCTCTACCAGCCTGGCTATGTTTTGCTCTGCTATAGGGCAAAGCAGCTTCTTTATTAACCAATGATAATAAATATATTCACAGCACACACAAGGACATCCCATATTATCTCCCCTTTTCTGTCTAAATAAAAAGGAAGGTTTTAACTTTAATATGGTAAAATTACATATAACAAAACATATCCAGCAAGAATTACAGTTACAATATTCCATTTACATTTGGCAAAATAAGAAAAATACTTTGTCATTCATTCTGTCTTTGTGAGTCTAAATTTTCATATCTAATTTATTTTTTATCATAACTAAAGAAAACTATAGTAATCTGTCTTCAAAGACCCCAGAATTATATATTATCTAAGTAAACAGGAAATGCATTACAAACAACTTCCAAAGTTCTAGAATTGACAGAGACAGTCACCCAAAGGTCTTCTTAATGTTGGAGTATCCATCTTCAGCCTATAGGCCCATAGTATCCATCAAACTTTTCCATGAAGCAGGAAATTTGAAGATCTGTTCTGCCTTGTAATGACAAAGTTCATCATTGCTTTCTTCTGTGTCCTGCAGAATGTCTGGCACAGTCTTTTATGAAACAGGAGCACTGAAGGACTGTCTCATCTTCTTTAGGAAAGCTCAACAGTCATTTTCCTGTGTCCAGTTTATATAGCATGCCATCAAACAGTCCAGGCAAGAGCAGTTTCTTGCCTAAATAGCTAAGAAACTTCATAAGGACCCTCTTCAATGCCCATCATCCTCTTGAAGTAGATTGGTGCTGCTAAGAGCAGATGTGTCTCATCAACATGAAAAGTACTAAGTTAACAAAACAGTTTAAATGGCATATTCTGTATGTCTTTGAAAGCTTTGAAGAATACCTATCCACTTGAAATATATCTCTATACATCTAGAAAGAATGCCTATCTATCTGAAATGTATCTTTATACATTTGGAAAACATAACTAACATGACTACAGTTTGACTATTATAGGTGACTATATTAATCTGTGATTTTAAATTATACATTACTTTTTAAAAGTGAGCTATGCAAACACAATACCTTAAACACGAGCAGGAATATATACCAATGCAAAGTATGTGTGTATCATATCTCCCTTAATTTTTTAATACAAATTGACTGTGACCATTAATCACTTACAGTCAACCCCCTTTAAATGAAAATAAACATTTATAAACAATCATTTTTGGAATTTAAGCATAGTTTTCTCCAAACTGTTTCTTGCTATTTGTTGGGTAAAGTATTTTTAGGGTTCATGGAAAGTTTTTTTTGGGAACTTGTTCTATCAAACCACATTAGCCTGGAAGAAATCCACAGGTTCCCATCTTCTGTGGAAACAAAAGCAGAACCTCTTTTCCAAAGTAAACATATCCTTAGACTCAAATTTTGAAGTCAAGATGCCTTTAAAATATATATCATGGTTTAGCTTAGCAGACTGTACAATGAAATGTCTCTCTATACTTAGCTTATTCATAGTCAAAAATTCAAAGAAAACACCACAATATATATAAATTCAGTTACCAAAAATCCAGACTCTCTGTATATTTTATCTTTATGTGGCTTATTTTTCTCTACTTCTTTTTAATATTTAATCATCTTTACTCCCTTAATCTACAACTTTCTGTACTCTTTCTTCTCTCACATAAGCCAATGCATATTTATCCAATACTGTGACCCATTCAGAGTTTTTTTTTCATCCGAATCTGTCTTAATGTATATA
>NW_026067915.1:7977526-8008481 GCF_014885135.2 Alexandromys fortis | reverse complement strand
GACCAGGAGTGCTTTAAAAATGGTAATCAGCTTGGTCACAGGGGCCTTGCATGCTGACTCTGCCTCTCTCGGCCTTCTAAATATGGCAAAGGTATGTTTGCTGCCAACTCTGCAATCCATGCTCATTACCCTAGCTTCAGAGACGCAGCAGATCTATGTCACCATTAAGCAACTTGTAGCACTCTGCCCACAAACTCCATTTAAGTGCAGGACTTCCCCAAAGAGCCAGAGCTACCATCTCTTAAAGAAGACATGCAGGTTTTGCTGCTAATGCTGAGTCAGGAATCCTTTTCTTAAAAAACATCTGCAGAAAAAAAAATGCAGTTACCAAAAAAGCTGTGCTTGGCTCCTGTTTTTGTGGATCTAGTCGCCCTCTTTTTTTTTTTTTAAGGTCTTCTATGGATCCATGCCCCAGACAGTGGGCATCATTTTGAAAGGGGAGACTGCCCATTCATTTCCTGGCTGCCTAAACCTGAATAATCATACGAAAACTATATTAACACAACACTGCATGGCCTATTAGCTCAGGCTTCTTATTAACTCTTACCTCTTAAATTAACCCATTTTGTTTAATCTATGTATCACCACAAGGCTGTGACCTACTGGTAAGATTCCAGTGTCTGTCTCCTTCAGTAGCTGCATGGTGTCTTGTTGACTGTACTTACTCTTTCTGTATATCTCTGCTCAAATTTCCTGCCTGACTATTCTGTTCTGCCATAGGCTGAAGCAGCTTTCTTTTTTAACCAGTGGTAATAAAACATATTCACAGCATACAGAGGAGAATCCTATATCAATTTCTCAAAGGAAAACTAAAGATGCCAGGCATATTAGCATGTGAAAAATGCTCAGCATCACAAATCATTAGGGAAATGGAAATCAGATCCTTACTGTGCTACCATACCTCTGTTAGAATGGCTATTACTAAAGAGGAAAAATGTAAGTGGACAGGTCTGCTAATGTAGACCAACCTAGGCAGTATTTCACCATGAAGTCCTCAGCCTGTAGAATCTTTGAGCTTTGTTCTGGTGGGAACCCTATATATGTTTCATTCTTTCAGTGTTTTGAGGAAGGAGACTGTGAGTGATGTTCTGACATATATGTAGTAAAGCACCTGAGCCAAGAAGACCTACATATAAGAGGCTGTTCAGTTACCAGAAACAATACTTGAAACAAGAACAGTTATTTCTCCAAGTGAAATCTTTAGGTTTTTTTTTTTGGTGTGTGTGTGTTTAGTTGTAATTTTGATGTGACTTGTGGTTGTGGTGACAGGTGTAACAAATAAATAAAATTGGCCTTCAAGCATTTGAAAAATGCTCGGTATTATTGTTAGATAAATTGAGATCAAAACTACAAATGAGATGCCGTGTTACTCCAATTAGAAGCTTTATAAACAGATCAAAAATAACAGAAAATGGTAATGTTATGGAGAAAAAAATAACTCTTATGTACTGTTGGTAGAAGTGTAAATTAGTACATCTATTATGGAGAACAGTTTGGAAATTCCTCAGAAAACTATAAAATTAGAATTACCATATGATTCATTTATTCCTGTATTTGGTTGCTATCCAAAGGAGATGAAGTCAGTGTAACAAAGAGGTACATGTGTACACATATTTATTGCTGCACTATTCATAATAGCTAAAATAAGGATTCAACCTGGATATCTATCAACAAATGAATTTGAGACAGAAAATGTGTTTTGTATACATAATAGAGTATTATTACAATAGCAGGATTAAAGTCCTGTCATTGGTAATACACTGAGTAGAGCTGGAGGAAGGACATCATGTTACATGCAGCAGTCTAGACACAGAAAGACAGTTACTGTTCATTCTTTCTCATATTTAGAAGTTTAAAAAAAGTTAATCTGAAAATTAAAGTTATTGCAAGGGTCTGAAATGTATTCATTGAGGTAAAAATTGAGAAAAAAAGGTTAGATTTTATCACTGCACACACTATATATACGTATATATATACGTATATATACGTATATATACAGTACACTCTCTGCCTCAGTAGTATTTTAGGTAATTCATGCTAATAAATAAAATAAAATAAAAATATGATAACTGAAGTTCAGTGAGTATGATGCTTATGATCCTCACAGAGGTCAAATCTGAGAAGATGATAATACCCCCCCCCCTTTTTTTTGAAGACAGAGTTTCTTTGTGTAAACCAGGTTGGCCTCTGACTGTCTCCCAAGGTTTGCCTCCCCTTCCCCAGCTGATAATACTTTTTTTTTTGAAGCTACTTAGATCAGTACTTTCCAGGGCTTTGGGGAAAGGTTTGGGAAAAGGTTTGACTGCAAGGGGACATTGTATTTTATGTTTTCCTCATGTAGTATAAATGAACAAGCACTATGTTCTTCCTAGCATTTTGTGTTACCAGTATTCCAGTTTTAGGTGATTCTGTGTGCAGTTGTATCCTATTGTTTTAATTTGCAGCTCCTTAGTCAGTTGATGATGACTGTTTTTATTTTACCATTTATCATCTTATTTGGTAAAATGTTTAGCTCTTTTTACCTATCTTTAAATTTGATTTCCTCTCTTCACCTTTATTCTGCTACTGTCATTTCTTCTTCCTCCCTCCCCTTCTCCCCCTCTTTCTTTTCCCACACCTGGTTGGCTATTTATTTTCTTCATGTTGAGTTGTATGTATTCTTTATATATAACTGAGGTAATGATATTTTATCAGATATTTTATCATTGTATAGATTTCCTCCTACTCAGTGGCCCATATTACTTTCTTGTCATTATCTTTCATAGGGCAGAAACTTTAGATTTTTGTGTAGTTCACTTATTATTTCATGAATCATGTTTTTGGTTTTGCATCTAAAAATCATCACCATACCTAATATTACTGGAGTTTTCTCCTGTGGTGTCGTCTGAGAGTTTATAGTTAGCACTTTACGTTTAGATGTATGATCCAGCTGAGTTAATTTTTGTGAAGGTAGAATCTCTTTCTCTCGTGTGTGTGTGTGTGTGTATCCATATACTCATAATTTATTCTCTTGTATAGTACATCCTGAATGCAATTTCCACTCTCTCCACTTCTTCCTACGTACTCCCTACTTCCAGTCTCCTACAGATTCTCCCCATTCTTGTCTCTCCCCAGAAAAGAGCAAACCTCCCAGGGACATCAGCCAAACGTGGCACAACAAGATACAGCAAGACTACGTATAAACGCTCACATCGAGGTTGGGCAAGGCAACCAGTTAGGAGGAAAAGGAGAGCAGGCAAAAGAACCAAAGACACCCGATTCCACTGTCAGGAATCCCCTCAAAACACCAAATTAACAACCCTAATATATATTAGCAAAGACCCATGCAGGTTCCGTAATTGCCACTTAAGTCTCTGTGAGCTCGCATGAGCCCTGCTTATTTGAATCTGTGGCCTTTCCATTGTTCTGAGGGGAGGGGCCTGATGGAGACCTCCAACCTGGGCTTGCTCTCTGCTGGGTGTGTGGCTGTGGATCTCGGCATCTGCTCCCATCAGCTGCCAGAAGCAGCCTTTCTTATGTCTGAACTAGGCACTGATCAGCGAGTATAGCTGAATATCATTAGGAATCATTTCATTGATCTTATTTATTTATTTTAATTTTTTTTTTTTTTTTTTTTTTTTTTTTTTTTTTTTTTTTTTTTTTTTTTTTTTTTTGCCAGTTGTCTTTGGTTCTGTCCTAGGTCTCTGGGCTATCTAGCCTCTGGTTCTTGGTCATGCAGGCAGTGCTGGGCATGGACTGCCTTTTGTTTTGTGGCCCTGAAATTAGACCCGTCATTGGTTGACATGGCCCTCAAATTATACTAGTCATTGGTTGGCCACTCCCACAAGTTCTGGCCCACCATTGCCTTACCACATCTTGTAGCTCAAAGGTTTTGTGGCTAGGTTGGACTCCCAGTTCCTCCACTAGAAAACCTTGCCTGGTTACAGAAGATGGATGGTTCAGGCTCCATATGTTCCGTTACTAGGAATCCTCACTAGGATCATTCTCGTAGATTCCAGGGAGTTTCCATTGCCCTGCATATGTCCTCCGGTTCCAGTCCTCTCTCCCTGTACTCTCTCCCTCCATCCATTCTCCAATACCTGGTCCCTCCCCCAGTCTAGCCACAAAATCTGTTCTATTTCTCCTTCCAAGGTAGATTCATGTGTCCTCCCTAGAGCCCTCCTCGTTACTTAGCCTCTCTGGGTCTGTGGATTGTAGCATGATTATTATTTAGTGAATACATATCATGTTTGTCTTTCTGGGTCTGGGTTACTTCACTCAGGATGATTTTTTTTCTAGTTCCATCCATTTGCCTGTAAATTTCATGATGCCATTTTTTAAACTACTGAGTAATATTTCATTGTGTAAATGTGCTACATTTTCTTTATCCATTCTTTGGTTGAAGGACATCCAGGTTGTTTCCAATTTCTTGCTATTTTGCTGTTGTGACTCTGAACTATGTCAGGGTGCAGGTACATCGCTGGTGGGCATAGAGTACTGGGCAGTCAATATTTCTGTATTATGTGGAGTCTTAAATAGGACATGAAATGGTGGACTGTTCAGAGCATGTAGGAGTTATATAGAGGGCTTGGAGCAGACAAAAGAGAAAGCAGATACACATTCAGGTACCAGAATTATTGTTGGGTGCTGAAGTCTACCATTAATATTGGGTGTAAGTTTTCTGGGTAGAAGAAGCTATTCCCATCATCAGTAGAGGCTGGTGAGTGTAGGTCTAGAGTCAAGGTGTCTGCATGAATCTCCATAGGCCAATAAGGAGTTTCTTTAGGAAGGAAGGGTTGTTACCCAGACTTGTCATCAAGAGAAAGGACACAATTATCTGAGGAGAAATCCAGGACTGTCGGCAGGTATTTTTTTTTTTTTTTTGAGGGGGATGCTCTGAATTCCAGTGGTATAGTCACCAAAAGTTAAAGGAAAGCTTGTGAACCACAGCAAACTTAATTGAATATGCTAATCAGGAGTGTAGGAACGTAGCCGTTCAGGGGAAAACACGCCAATTAGCCATTATTGGAAAGATAAAGCCAGTGCCTGAAGGTCTGAATGTGTAAGAACTGGGCTAGGGGTAATCCTGTAGGTCAAATATAAGTCATGGAATCAATGAAAGGAACAATATTGGCACAAAACACCCCAAGACCAAGTTCTCAGCACAAAGGAGATTTATTTGTCCCAGAGGGACAGAGAGCAGGGAACAAGAGACAAAGACAGGAGATAGAGAATGAGGGAAAAGGGAAAAGGAACAAGGGAGGGGGAAGGGATATTTGCCCTCAAAGGACAAATGAGTGCCTCTGGATAGAGAGGAGACAGTGATATATTTCTTTCATTAAGCTATACTACCTCCCCAAATACCACCAAGAACTGTGGACCAGGTGTTCAAATACGTAAGCCTATGGGGGATGTTTCTTGTTTAAACCACCACACTTATTAACTAGCAATTCTTCAACTTCCTTTTCTACCCCTGTCTTGATACCTACTCTTCTAATTTTTACTTTTATGAGTTTGGCTGTTTTGAATCTCATATAAACAGAACCATTGAACATTTGTCATTCTGTGACTGACTTATTTTTGCATAGTGTATTATCCATAAAATTAATCTGTATTGCTTTACAATCAAGGGTTTTTCTTTTAAAGGATAAGTAATCTTCATTATATGTGTTTATCATATTTTTTTTGCATGCAGTCATTTGGATGGATGCTTAAGTTGCTTCCTCATCTTAGCTATTATCAGTAAAGTGATGTCAAGAAGCATGGAGTACCAATGTCTCTCCCAGAATGTGATTCCAATTATTTCTCATGAATACTAATAAGTTTATAAAGATAAATGGGGAAACCCTGTGTCAGGATGAGATATTTAATTGGACAGGTTAATTAGGGTTACCAAAAGGGGGCTTTTTATTGCTGGACTTCAGTATTTTGATAGTTGGACCTTGGTAGTCAGCCTTAGAGGTAGGAAGTGACCAAATAAAGGAATAGACCTTGGTGACTACCTTTAGGAATGTGACCTAATGGAGTTTAGCAAGGCAGAGGGAATGGGGGAAGGACAAGGCCTACCAGAGCCATGCTTGCCCTTATACATTATTAATCTTTATGTTAAATGTTTTGATTGTTATGTGGCGAGGGGGATTTCTTTTCTGGTCCAATTTATTTGATGTTCTGTAAGTTGCTTGTACCTTTATAGATACCTTCTTTAGGTTAAAATATTTTCTTGGCCCTTGTGCTGGGACACTTCTTCGTCTATTCCTGTTATTCTTAGATTTGGTCTTTTCATAGAGTCCTAGACTTTCTGGATGTTTTGTAACAGGAGTTTTTTAGATTTAACATTTTCTTTGACTGATGTATGCATTTCTTCTATTGTGTCTTCAATGCTTGAGATTCTCTCTTCCATCTCCTGTATTCTGTTGGTGAAACTTGCTTCTGTAGTTCCTGTTCTCTTGCCTAGATTTTCATTTCCAGAATTCCTTCAGTTTGTGTTTTCTTTATTGCCTGTATTTAGTTTTCAGGTCTTGAACAGTTTTATTCATTTCCTTCAACTTTTTGTTTATTCTTTGCATTCTTTAAGGAATTTATTGATTTCCTCTAATTTTTTGATTGTCTTTTCCTCAATATCTTTAAGGGAATTTAAAATTTTCTCTTTAAGAACCTCTGTCATCTACATAAAGGTGGTCTTTAAGGTTGTTTTCTTGTGCTTCAGCTGTGTTGGAATATTCAGGGTTTGCTGTAGTGGGATGGCTGGACTCTGGTGTTGACTAATGCCTTGGCTATTGTTGATTGAGTTCTTACACTGACGTTTAGGCATCTGGATTTTGAGTGATTATAGGTCTAGTTGCTGATTTCTGGGTTTGTCTTTGTTGGATGGCTGTTTTATTCCTTAGTTTCTGTATCTTCTCTGGTCTTCTGAGACCAGAGAAGTGTGGGCTCTGGTGGATCAGGAGCTCTCTGCCTGAGTTGGGATCTGGGACATAGTAACAAGAAGAAGTGGGAGGATTGGGGATAAGGTGGGAGACACTAAGAGAGTAGGGAGTTTGTGGGTAGATGGCCTACCTGGACTTTTGGTGGCTGGTGTAGCCTCTGGTTGAGTAGGGGGTCTCTGCCTGAATTGGGGCCTGGGAATTAGTGACAAAGAAGAGAGGATGGATTGGGAATAGGGTAGGGAGGGGCACTGAGAGAGTGGGGGAGGTCTGCTGATCAATGGTCTACCTAGACCTCTGAAAACTGGTTGGCCTCTGGTGGAGGAGTGGGGATGGGGTCACTGCCCGAGTTGGGTACTGGGCTGAGCGAGAATGTATATATTTATTTTCCAAGTTGCTACCAGTTGTTTTTGCACCATTTGTGAAAAAATATCTTTTTCCTATTGTATTGGTGTTGCTTCTTTGTCAAGGGTCAGTTGAAGTTTGTGTGGGTCTGTTTATGGATTTTATCTTTTGTTTAGTAGATTGTTTGCCTATTTTCCCCAGTACCCCATAGCTTTGAATACTGTAGCTTTAGAACATTCTCATGGCTTTATTTATTTATTTATTTATTTATTTATTTATTTATTTATCCTCAAGGTTTTAAAAGACTCATTCTGCCATGTGACACCTTAATATATTCATCTTAGGTATTGTAAAATTATTATTTTATTTTTTTAAAGTTTTTTGAAACAGGGTTTCTTTGTGTAGCCTTGGATGTCCTGGAACTGAGATCTGCCTGCCTCTGTTTCCCAAGTGCTGAAGATTATCTAAAATGATCAATGAAGAAACTGAGACTCAGTTTGTGAAACTAGTTATTGAAATTTATTGTCTGAGCTGTTGTTACTGAAAAAAGCCGAATTGCTCTTTTTTTGTAATCTGTTGTTTTCATGTGAGAAAATGAGGTTTCCCCCTTTCATAGCACTGTCGTGAGATATGAAGATTAGTACGTGGAAATTGCCCTCAATTGCAATATGTAAAATCAATAACAAAAGTTCTCAGTTAATATTGGCTTTCATTTATACTCTCCACTTTTATTTTCCTTTTGTAAGTACTTTTCTTGGTTTATATTTTTACATGCTGTTTCCTAGCAGACACAAATGAACTTTAGCAAAACTCTGAAAATAATAGAATTGAGAAAGGATGGCTATAAAATTTCCCTTGCTTGAAAATTCTACTTCTGTTGTGTAATTGAACCTTCTGTTCGTATTGCTGCATATGAATGCCGAAAGGAAAGAGTGATCTCTGTACTAGTAGCAATACTGACTCTAGTGACTGAACAGAAACAACAACCACCAACACACAAGTGAATAATACAGTATATGCTGCATGAGAGAATGAATGAATCAGGAAACAGTCTGCACTGTATTTCTTACCTGCCATAAAAACAAAACTGAATAAAAATAAAAACCTTTCTGAGTAAACTACTAGCATTTCATTGTAGATCCTAATGAAGCCAAAGCATAGTAAGGAAAATTTCACTTTCATCTGCCTTTTCTAAAATTACTATATTATAGCTCTTATAGAATGACAATAACATTATTTTAATATCTTTTTAGGTTGGTACAGAGGAGTTTCAACGAAGAAGCCTAATGTGAAGGTAATAGAGAATTTATCATTGTGTTCCTCAGTGTGTATTTTGCTTTGTATATTAGTAACAGTCACGGCAACTGTTTTCTACTTCATCTTTAATCCTTTATAGTAGCTACAGTCATCTTTTTGGCAGAATTGTATAAGGATATTCTAAGGCTCAGGCAGTATTAAAATGATTTTTCAAAAAAATCACAGAAAGTGCAAATGTGGTTATAGCTATATGCTTATTTTGAAGAAGCCTGTTCATACTTTTAGTCATTTATCTTCAAGATTTGACAGAAACTAAATTGATTTATTTATAGTTTTAGTGCTGTGGAACCACATGTCTAGTTATATGAATTTATTGCTAAGATGCAAAATGGGAAGATGAAAATAATGCTTAACTAAGCATTTTCAGTTGCTATTAAAAATTTCATTTAAATGTAAACTTAAATAAGAATGCTTAGAATACTGATGTTATATATTAGATTTTATGTGTTCAGTCTATAATTAATGTTCTCTTACTAAAATAAGATATATTTTAATTAGTAGTTATAATTAGGAACATTATTAATGTTTGTTTTTTATTATTATTGTTACTGTTGTTGTTATATCCTGACCACAGTTTCCCTTCCCTTCTTTCCTCCCAGTCCCTCTATACAACTTCCCCTCTTCACTCCCCTTTTTTCCTATGTTTTTATTCAGAAAAGGTTAATCCTTCCAGGGATATTAACCAAACATGGCATATCAAGTTATAGTAAGACTAGGCACCTCCCCTTGTATAAAGGCTAGGCAAGGCAAATCCAGTATGAGGAATAGGGTCCCCAAAATCCACAAAGAAGTCAGAGACAAGCCCTGTTTCCATTGTTATGAGTTCCACAAGAGGACCAATCTACACAACTGTCACATATATGCAGAGGGCCTATGTCAGTTCCATGCAGACTCCCTGGTTGCCAGTTCATTCTCTATGAGCCCCTGTGAGTCCAGGTTAGTTGATTCTGTGAGTTTTCATGCGATGTCCTTGACCCTCTGACTCCTACAGTCCTTCTTCCTCTTCCGAAGGATTGCCTGAGCAATGCCTAATGTTTGGCTGTGGGTATCTGCATTAGCTATTTCTATCAGTTCCTGGGTGAAGCCTCTCTGATGACAGGCTAGGCACCAATCTATGAGTACAGCAGATTATCATTAGGCATCATTACATTGACTTTTTTTTGACAGTCATGTTTTGTTCTATCCTAGATCTCTGGGCTATCCATCCTTTGGGTCCTGGCACTTCAGGCAGTGTCAGGGTGGGCTCCTTCTTGTGGCATGGGTTCCAGGCTGTATTGGCCGTTGGTTGGCCACTCCCACAATTTTTGTGCCATTTTTAGCCTAGCACATCTTGTAGGAAGGACAAATTGTAGGTCAAAGGTTATATGGCTGGGTTGGTGTCCCAGTCCCTTCACTGGCAGTCTTGCCTGGTTACAGGAGATGGCCGGTTTAGGCTACATATCCCCTGTTACTAGGAGTCTTAGCTAGAATTACCCTTGTAGATTCCTGGGAATTTGCATTGTACTAGGTTCCTACCTCATCCTGAAATGCCCCCATTTTGTAGTTGTCTCTTCCAGTACGCTTCCTTCTCTATCCACCCTCAACTTGATCCTCCTGTTCCCATTCCCACCTACCCTAGTCTACCCTCGAAATCCATTTTATTTCCACTTCTCAGGGAAATTCTTGCTCTCCACCCCACCCCCACATCCTCAAGCCCTGCTTGTTGCTTCCCTTCTCTGTGGATTTTATCATGATTATCTTTTACTTTATAGTTAATTTCTACTTATTAGTGAGTTCATACCATTTTTGTCTTTCTTGGTTGGGGCTACCTCACTTAGGATTTTTTTCAAGTTCTATTTATTTGCCTGCAAATTTCATTATGTCATATTAACAGCTGAGTAAAATGTAAAATGTACCACATTTTCTTTGTCCATTCTTCAGTTAAGAGACTTTTAGATTGTTTCTAGTTTCTGGCTAATATGAATAAAGTGGCTGTGAACGTAGTTGAGCAAGTGTCCTTGTGACAGGATATAGTGTCTTTTGGGTGTATGCCCAGGAGTGTGATAGCTAGGTTTTGAGGTATATTGATTCCCAATTTTCTGAGAAACTACCATATTGTTATCCAAAGTGGCTATACAAGTTTACACTCCCACCAGTGATGGAGGAGTATTTTCCTCTCTAGCATGAGTTATCTATCACTTTTTCTTTTTATCTTAGCCATTCTGACAGGTATAAAATGGAGTCTCGCTGGGCGGTGGTGGTGCACGCCTTTAATCCCAGCACTCGGGAGGTAGAGGCAGGCAGATCTCTGTGAGTTCGAGGCCAGCCTGGTCTACAAGAGCTAGTTCCAGGACAGGAACCAAAAGCTACGGAGAAACCCTGTCTCGAAAATTAAAAATAAAATAAAATGGAGTCTCAAAGTTGTTTTAATTTGTATTTCCCTGATGATTAAGGATTTTTCCTTTGATGAGTATGAAATGTCCTTCCCTATCTCATTTCATTAATTTTTGTTTGAAGTCTATTTAGTTAGATATTATAGTAGTTACACTAACTTGCTTCTTGGGGTATATGCTTGGAAAATCTTTTTCCAACATTTTAGTTTGAGGTAATGTCTGTCTTTGATGTTGAGATGTGTTTCTTGTATGTAGAAGAAGGATAGGTCTTGTTTTTGCATCCATTCTGTTAATCTCTGTCTTTTTATTGGGGAACTGAATCCATTGATATTGAGAGATATCTATGACCAATGATTATTACTTTCTGGTATTTTTTTTGTAGGTGGTATTGGTGTTGGTGGTGTGTTTTTTCTTTGGGTTATGTTGGCATGAGATTACTTATTGCATGTGTTTTCATGGGTGTCAGTTTACTTCCCTGGGTGTAGTCAGAGGCTGTTCATTTGTTTCCTGACCACCCAGATTCCCAAAGTAATCACACAGAAGTCTGTATTAGTTAAAACACTGCTTGGCTCATCACTTAGGCATATTACTAGTTAGCTCTTATATCTTAAATTAACCCATTTTTATTAATCTGTGTATCGCCATGTGGCTATGGCCTACCAGTAAATTTTCATCTGGCATCCGGTGTCTGTCTCCTGCTGCAGTTCCATGGCCTCTCTCTTACTCTGCCTTCTTTCTCCCAGCATTCAGTTTAGTTTCCCCCGCCTAGCTCTGTTCTACCCTGTAATAAGTCCAAGGAGCTTCTTTATTTATTAACCAATAAAAGCAACACATATTCAGAAGGACTTCCCACATCACATGGGTTGTAGTTTTCCTTCTGTTACCTTCTGTAGGGCTAGATTTGTGGATAAATATTGTTCAAATTCAACTTAATCATGGTATGTCTTGTTTTCTCCATCTCTGGTGATTGAAAGTTTTGCTGGGTATAGTAGTCTGAACTGTCATTTGTGATTGCTTAGAGTCTGTAGCACATCTGTACAGGTCCTTCTGGCTTTTAGAGTCTCCATTGAGAAGTCAAGTGTAATTCTAATAGGTCTACCTTCATATGTTACTTTCTCTTTTCCCCTTGCAGCTTTTAATATCCTCTTTTTTGTTCTGTGTGTTTAGTGTTTTGATTATTACATGGTGATGGGACTTTATTTTCTGCTGCAATCTATTTCGTGTTCAGTAAGCTTCTTGTACCTTTATAGGCATCTCCTTCTTCACGTTAGGAAAAATTTCTTTTATGGTTTTGTTAAAAATTATTTTCTGATCTTTTGAACCTGGAACCTTCTTCTATTTCTAGCATTCTTAGGTTTGATCTTTTTGTGGTTTCCCAGATTTCCTGGATGTTTTGTGTTAGGTATCTTTTAGATTTAACATTTTTATTGACCAAAGTATCTGTTTCTTCTATCGTGTATTTGATGCCTGAGATTCTCTCTTCCATCCCTTGTATTCTGCTTGGTCTGTAGTTCCTATTCTCTTACCTAGATTATACATATCTAGAATTCCTTCAGTTTGTGATTTCTTTTCCTTTTTTGTTTGTTTTTTGAGACAAGATTTCTCCTTTGGTACCTATTCTGGAACTAGCTCTTGCAGATCAGGCTGGCCTTGAACTCACAGAGATCTGCCTGTCTCTGCCTCTTGAGTGCTGGGATTAAAAGTGTGCACCACCACTGCCCGGCTAGTTTGTGTTTTCTTTATTGCTTTTATTTCCATTTTCAGGCATTGAACAGTTTTAATGTTTCCTTCAACTGCTTTTTTTAAACTTTCTTGACATTCTTTTTTATTTTTAATTTATTAGATTAAAAATAATACCAACCCAAGTTCCCACTCCCTTCTCTCCTCCCATTCCCTCCACAAAGGCTCCTACCCGACTCCCATCCAATCCTCAGAGAGGGTAAGGCACATTGTCTTGTGGAAAGTCCAAGGCCCTCCCTACTATATCTAGGCCAAGCAAAGTATACCTCCAAAGAGAATAGGATCTCAGAAAGCCGGTACATGCAGTAGGGATAAATCCTGGTGCCACTGCCAGTGGTCCCTTAGTCTGCCCCAGCCATGCAATTGTCAACCGCATTCAGAGGAACTAGTTTGGTCCTACGCTTGTTCCTTCCTAGCTTGGCTGGAGTTGGTGAGCTCCCATTTTCCTCCAATGTTTTGATTGTCTTTTCCTTCATAACTCTAAGGGATTTATTCATTTCCTCTTCAAGGACCTCTATCATCTTCTAACTTTGGTTTTAAGGTTGTTTTCTTGTGCTTCAGCTGTGTTGGAATATTTAGGGCTTGCTGTAGTGGGATGGCTGGACTCTGGCTGCTGTTGATTATGTTCTTACATTGACATTTAGGCATCTGAATTTGGAGCGATTATAGGTCTAGGTCCTGATTTTTGGGATTGTCTTTGTTGAATGGATGTTTTGTTACTTGGTTTCTATTTCCTCTCTGGTCCTTTGGTTGGAGTGACCAGTTGTTGAATAGAGGGTTTCTGCCCGCACTATGTCTTGACTTCTCATGACCTGGATGGCCTCTGTTCCAGCAGGGGGATTGCTACACAAGTTGGGTGCTGGAGTTCTGGCAATGTGTATGGTCTCTGATCTGGCCAGGGGTCCTTTGGGGTTCAGGTAGCTGGCCTGTGGTAGGGTAGGAGGTTTTGACCAGAAGTGTGGGCCAGGGTATGGTAAGGAGGAGAAGAGAAATGGTTGGTATCATGCTGTGCAGGTACAGGCAGGGCAAGTGTAGGGTGAGGTGTCGGCTTACCTGGTTTTCAGGGAGCTGACCTGGCCTCTGATGAGTTAGAAGTCTTCTAACAGAGATGTGGATTGGGATATGGTACTGGGTGGGATTTGAATGCCAGGGTATTATTGTACGTGCTAGATAAGTGCCTAGCTCCTGAGCTATATCCCTATTCCTGCTTACTCTTTCATAGTTAATATTGTTTACATTTCTTTTTGTTTTTGTTTTTGTTTTGTTTTTTTTTTTTTTTTTTTTTTTTTTTTTTTTTTTTTTTTTTTTTTTTTTTTTTTTTTTTTTTTTTTTTTTTTTTTTTTTGAGGCAGGGTTTCTCTTTAGTTTTGGAGCCTGTCCTGGAACTAGCTCTTCTAGACCAGGCTGGCCTCGAACTCATAGAGATCCTCCTGCCTCTGCCTTCTAAGTGCTGGGATTAAAGGTATGTGCCACCACTGTCCGGCTTTGTTCACATTTCTTACCTTTTGGTAGCTTGATATTAGAAGCATTATGCTTTTCTTATATTGAAAAAGTATCATATATTATATAATATTATATTATTATTTTCATTAAAATTTATTTAAAATCAAAGGGCTATGCTGACCTGGCCCTGCCCTTCACTGCTCTGGGAAAACTGACTTTGCTTCTTGCTGGCCACTACCAGGAGAGAGGGCTCCCACCCCTCAGCACAGGCAAGGATGAACCTACCCTGAGGGCATGTATGTAGGGGAGCTGACTCTTCAGCACACACGGCAGGTGACTCCAGTGGCTTGATGTGACCAGTCTGGCTAACACCTAGGCCTGGAACTGGGCCTTGGGTTGACCCACCCTAGCATCTACTTCATCTGGGACCTTCTGAAGCTCTCGAAGTGACTCATCCTGTGGAATGATACTCAGGATGGCCACAGGAGATCCCAGAGGAGCTCTGGGGCGGACCCAATGAGGATGATGTACCAAAAACTAGAGGCATTGAACCAGACCAGTTACTCTTTGAAGTAAAAAGTTGCTAGTCAAGCTGATGGGACAAAGGGGTATACTATATGACACACTGAAGCCCCCAATTCCACCAGGACATATGAAGTCATGCAGAGGCAGGAGAGAAGGAGAAGCAGAGATTTTTCTGCTTCTGGTGTGGTTCTGTTTTGGTTTATTTTATTTGCTTTTGTCTGCTTGCTTACCTTGTTTTGTTTTCTTTCATGGGAAGCCTAATGGGAGTGGGGGGCCATGGGAGACCACTAGGTGAACAGAACTGGGGTGTATGATGTGAACCCCCCAAAGATTCAATAAAGAAGTTTAAAAAATTATTGATAGGCATTAGTTTGCCAGTAGACTCATTTATTTTACTACATTTTAAGGTAATTATTAGAGGAAAAACAGTACCTTCAAATTTTAATTCAGCACTGCTAGGCTTTTTCATTGTTGTTGTATAACATTTTGGTCTGGCCAGTTATTTGCAGTAAGAAACTCATCTTATGCGATGTGAGATATTTAGCATCACATATGACTTTTCTCCTTAAGAAGCCTTATTACTTCCACCCTGTCTGTTTCCCCCCATGTTGAAAGACTGAAAAAGAATGCAAGACATTACCTGGAGCTGGGAGTTTCTGTCCCATTTGGTTCTACAGCTATTCAGTCCCTGTTTGACCTATTAGCTCAGGCTTATTATTAACTAGCTCTTACAACTTAAAGTAACTGATAATTCTTGTCTATATTTAGCCATGTGGCTTGATCCCTTTTCTCAGTAGGCATTTCATCTTCCTCCTCTGTCTGGCTAGTGACTCCATTTCTGTCTTTTCTCAGAAAAAAAAGGAAAGCAATAATTAGTGATATTACATGCTTTTTATTTGTGCTTATTATTTGTAGACTTTACAACCCCTTTGCCTTGCTTCCAGCACTACTAATTTTTTTTCTGGATTATGTTTATTATTGTGTTTTCTTTGAATTGTTTTTATTGAGCTGTATATTTTTCTCTCCTTCCCTCCCTTCCTCTCCTCTCTTTTTCTGTACTCTCATATGATCCCTATGCTCCCAATTTACTCATGAGATCTTTTTTTACTTCCCATGTAGATTAGATCTATGTATGTCTCTCTTAGTGTCCTCATTGTTGTCTAGGTTCCCTGGGATTGTGAATTGTAGGCTGGTTTTTCTTTGCTTTATATCTAAAAGCCATTTATGAATATTTTTGATATTTGTCTTTCTTGGTCTGGGTTACCTCACTCATTATGATGTTTTCTAGCTCCATTTGCCTGCTGTGTAGTACTCCATTGTGTAAATGTACCACATTTTTCTTATTCATTTTTTGGTTGAGGGGCATTTAGGTTGTTTCCAGGTTCTGGCTGTGATGGAAAATGCTGCTATGAACATAGTTGAGCATGTGTCCTTGTGGTACGATCGAGTATCCTTTGAGTATATATTCAAAAGTGGTATTGCTGGGTCTTGAGGTAGGTTGTTTCCTAATTTTCTGTCAAAAATCAGGTGTTTGTAGGTGTGTGGATTGATATCTGGGTTTTCAATTCAGTTCTATTGGTCCTCCTGTCTGTTTTTTATGATAATACCAGACTGTTTTCGGTACTGTAGCTCTGTAGTAGAGTTTGAAGTCAGGGATTGTGATGCCTCCAGAAGTTCCTTTATTGAAAAGGATTGTTTTGGCTATCTTGGGTTTTTTTGCTTTTCCATATGAACTTGAGTATTGTTCTTTCTAACTCTATGAAGAATTTTTCTGGGATTTTGATGGGCATTGCATTGAATCTGTAGATTGCTTTTGGTAAGATTGTAGTTTTTACTATGTTAATTCTACCTACCCAAGAGCATGGGAGATCTTTCCATTTTCTGGTGTCTTCAATTTCTTAATTCAAAGATTTAAAGTTCTTGTCATACAGGTCTTCCACTTGTTTGGTTAGAGTTACTCTGAGATATTTTATGCTATTTGTGGCTATTGTGAAGGGTGATGCTTTTATGATTTCTTTTTTTAAAAATTATAATGAAATTTTATTTTCTTTTTTTTGTTTTTATTTATTTATTTTTTATTGAAAAAAAATTTCTGCCTCCTCCCAGCCTCCCATTTCCCTCCTCCTCCCCCCACTCCTCTCCCCCTCCCCCCACTTCTCTCCCCCTCCCTCTCCAGTCCAAAGAGCAGTCAGGGTTCCCTGCCCTGTGGAAAGTCCAAAGTCCTCCCCCCTCCATCCTGGTCTAGGAAGGTGAACATCCAAACTGGCTAGGCTCCCACAAAGCCAGAACATGAAGTAGGATCAAAACCCAGTGCCATTGTCCTTGGCTTCTCAGCAGCCCTCATTGTCCGCCATATTCAGAGAGTCCAGTTTTATCCCATGCTGTTTCAGTCACAGTCCAGCTGGCCTTGGTGAGCTCCCAATAGATCAGCCCCACTGTCTCCGTGGGCGGGTGCACCCCTTGTGGTCCTGACTTCTTTGCTCATATTCTCCCTCCTTCTGCTCCTCCTTGGGACATTGGGAGCTCAGTCCGGTGCTCCAGTGTGGGTCTCTGTCTCTATCTCCATCCATCTCCAGATGAAGGTTCTATGGTGATATGCAAGATATTCATCAGTATGGCTATAGGATAGGGTCATTTCAGGTTCTCTGTCCTCAGCTGCCCCAGGAACTAACTGGGGACATCGCCCTGGGCACCTGGGAGCACCAAATCTCTTGCCAACCCTAAGATGGCTCCCTTAATTAAGATGTGTGCTTCCCTGCTCCCCTATCCGACCTTCCTTTATCCCAAACATCCCGTTTCCCAAGTTCCCCCCAACCTCCCCTTCTCACTTTTCTCTCCCCATCTCCCCTTACCTCCCTCCCCCCCCACCCCCAAGATCCCATTTTTTGCCCGGCAATCTTGTCTACTTCCCATAATCAGGAGGATAGCTATATGTTTTTCTTTGGGATCACCTTCTTATTTAGCTTCTTTAGGAGATCAAATTATAGACTCACTGACCTTTATTTATCTCTAGAAACCAATTATGAGTGAGTACATCCCATGTTCATCTTTTTGGGTCTGGGTTACCTCACTCAGGATAGTGTGTTCTATTTCCATCCATTTGCATGCAAAATTCGAGAAGTCATTGTTTTTTACCGCTGAGTAGTATTCTAATGTGTATATATTCCACACTTTCTTCATCCATTCTTCCATTGAAGGACATCTAGGTTGTTTCCAGGTTCTGGCTATTACAAATAATGCTGCTATGAACATAGTTGAACAAATGCCCCTGTCATATGATCGGGCCTCTCTTGGGTATATTCCCAAGAGTGGCATTGCTGGGTCCAGGGGTAGGTTGATCCCGAATTTCCTGAGAAACCGCCACACTGCTTTCCAAAGTGGTTGCACAAGTTTGCATTCCCACCAGCAATGGATGAGGGTACCCCTTCCTCCACAACCTCTCCAGCAAAGGCTATCATTGGTGTTTTTGATTTTAGCCATTCTGACAGGTGTAAGATGATATCTCAAAGTTGTTTTGATTTGCATTTCCCTGATCACCAAGGAGGTTGAACATGACCTTAAGTGTCTTTTGGCCATTTGAACTTCTTCTGTTGAGAATTCTCTGTTCAGTTCAGTGCCCCATTTTTTAATTGGGTTAATTAGCATTTTAAAGTCTAGTTTCTTGAGTTCTTTATGTATTTTGGAGATCAGACCTTTCTTTCTCAGCCCGTTTATCATCTGCCAGCACTACTACTTGATGATTGTGCAGCCTGTGAATAATGACACCTTTAAAATGTTAAATACACATTTTTTTTCCTGTGTGCATTTGTTTGGATGACAGAGGAACAACTTGGGTTTGTTTCTTAGGTCTACCTTTTATTTTATTTTTTTGAGATAGTGTCTTTGCCAGTGTTACAGTTCTAGAGGGAAGGGATCCTGACTTGTTGGGAAGTCAGGCGATACTTGGAGCTGGGAAGGGACAGCTCTGGAGCTTGGAAGGGACAGCTTTGAAGGGAAAGCTATCGTGACTCATCAGAAAGTCTGGGGCTACCTGACGCTGGGGTGTGGTGGGGGATAGTCTCCCCACAGGATGTAGCAATCCTGCTCCTCTCCTAGAGAGATCTAGTACAGTTGTGCTCTGCTCTGGTCCCCTAAGGGAATGTCCTAGCAGAGCTATCCCTTTCTTCTACTCTGTTCAGCTTCGCTCCACTCAGGCCCAACATGTTGCTTTTTCTGCTTCACTCTACTAAAGGGGAAACCCCTGCAGAAATGTAGCTCTAGCAAAAAGTTAGTTTTTCTGCCTCACCCCTAAGGGATTTTCCCAGCAGATGTAACTGTTTCTTCTGGTTATTTTATTTTATTTTTTGTTTTTATTTTTTTGCTCAGGCTCCTTAAAGGAAAGTCTTAGAAAAGGTTTTTTTCACTCCATGCCGGCCAAGATCTTTACCTTAAACTCTTTTAAGAACATGATTTATTTGGGAAGGAGTCCAGGAGAGAGTGGCTGCTCTGTCAGAGTGGTGAAGGAAAGCCCACATCTGAACAGGCAGAGGGGCTTATTTAGGACTTCTTAGGGGCAGAGTCTTTCCAGGAAGGAGATTTTTCTGCTCAAGGATTGATTAGATTTCCTGCTTTGGGATTGGTTGGTCTAGTTGGTCAGGGGTAGAGTTGGCTGTGGTTTCAGGGTCAAACTATGTTTCTTTCACGGGCCCTTTTAAACCTTTATGCTCTATTTTCAAGGCTAATATGTACTTATTTTACTGGCTCTGGTTTTAGGGCAAAAATGTGTTTCTTTGGCTCTGATTTCAAAGTCAGGGTGTGTGTTTTTGGCTAAAGTGTTTCTTTCACTGGTTTGGGTTTCAGATTCAGGTTATGTTTCTTTCACTGTCTCTGGGTTCAGGGTCAGATTGGTTGGTTTCCTGCTCAGGGATTGGTTGGTTTCATGTTCAGTTGGCTGGTGGCAGAGTTGGTTTCAGGGCCAAACTGTTTCTTTCACTGGCATTTTTTAGCTTTTTGTCTCTAGTTTTGGGGGCAGCACCTATTTCTTTCACTGGCTCTTTTTTCAGGGCCAAAGTATACTTCTTTGGCTCTGGTTTCATAGTAAGAGTGTGTTTCTTAGGTTCTGGGTTCAGAGCTAAAGTGTTTTTTTCACTGTCTCAGGTTTCAGAGCCAGGGTGTTTCCTTTCACTAGCTCTGGTTTCAGGGCCAGGGTGGCCCTTTACCCTAGTCTTTAACTGGCTGGAATTCCAACTAGCTATGAGGATGACTGCCAAGAGAACCCCAAGAACCCACTTGGTTCAGCCTCTTCAGCTCTGAGATTACAAATGTGCCACTGTACCGGGCTGGGTTTTTTTTTTTTCTTTCTTTCTTTCTTTTTTTTGGTTTTTCGAGACAGGGTTTCTCTGTGGCTTTAGAGCCTGTCCTGGAACCAGCTCTTGTAGACCAGGCTGGTCTCGAACTCACAGAGATCCGCCTGCCTCTGCCTCCCGAGTGCTGGGATTAAAGGCGTGCGCCACCATCGCCCGGCCAAATGTGTAGCCCAGGCTGGCCTCGAACTCGTGATCCTCCTGCCTCTGCCTCCTTCAGCAAATCCTACCGGTGTGCACCACCACTACCGGCCCAGGCTGTTTTTAATGTGTGTTTGAAGGCTCAAAGTTAGGTCTCTGTATTTGCAAGTAAAGCACTTTATACCTCCTGAGCTTTCTCCCCAGCCCTAAGCATAATTATTTTAATTATTTGTTCATTGATATTAAAATGCTTCAAAATTCCATGAACTAAATGAATAACCATTTTATCTGTCATGATACTGTGATTTGATGGGGTGAGGTCATTATTATTTTGATGTTTGTAAGATTACCTGTAGCTATAGTTTGTGGGGACTCAGTTGAGTTGCGCCTGTATGTGGGAGAGCAGGAGAGCTGTCCCTGCTCCCTCCCTCATACACCATGGGATGGCAAGAGTAAGGAAATATGTGCTCCCATGCTCTCACCCCTCCCCCCCGAAATCCCTTGCTACCTGTGACAGGCAGGAGAGCTGACCTTGGGGGCCTGAGAATGAAAGAGCTGGGCCTGCACCTCACCTGGGCAAAACAATAGAGCTGGACCTGGTGGTGTGAGTGTGGGTGAACTGGACCTGTGGGTGTGAGAGCTAGAGAAATGGCCCTGATCTTTGCTGTGTGCTACATTGGATGTGCTAGCCAGGGCAGTGCTGGAGAGCTCACCTGGGTGGTGACTATGAGGGAAATCTGCCAGGCTGACCAACCCAGTTACCACCCAGGCTCACAACCAGGACTAAGAGGTCTATCCTAACACCCACCTCATCTGTGGACTGCTAGAGCATGTGAAGGGGCCAGACCTGCAGATCCAAAACTACAGGATCTCCATGATATAGGCAGCAATAGCATGTCCAAGAAGAGTCCCAGTGAGGGCCCACTATCGAGGGTATAGTAGAAACCAGAGGCCTCCAACCAGACCAATCAGTGACTTATTGGAATAAACATTTTACAAGTTAACATGTTTGGACTAAATGGTGTACTGTGTGACTCACTGTGCCACACTATAGCTTTCATGCCAAGGTTTTTGTTTGTTTATTCATTTGTTTTTTGTTTTACTTTTAAATTTTGTTTTGGGGGAGGGGGTGCAAGGGCAGAGGGCGGCAGACAGGGGACAGGGAGATGAATGGAATCAGGATGCATGATGTGAAATCCACAAAGAATCAATAAAAATTTAAAAAAATATTTTGAAATGATACATTGTGCATTATTAATTTGAAACTTCAGTCACAAAGCAGTTAATTAAATGGCTACTTGCTTCACTCTGATATTAAAATACTAGTAGGAATCAAGGTAGAAAGGTGGCCCAGATCACAAATATCAAGATAAATAGCATATGATATAAGTTACAGTCTTCCGTTGTTTTCTAGTGGTTCTTATTCATGTTTTGGCTTATGGACATTTGGTCATGATTTTATGTAATGTACAAATAGAAACTTCCTGAATTAGCTGTTCTCATTTGAACCATTGAATTCTGGTAATTAGGTTTCTCTACATAGTCGTCTTCTAGCTTTTTAACTGACTTCTCCAGAAAGGTAACTATATTTATTTTAGAATTACAAAAAAGTGCTCAGAATCTTACACCTGTTTCTAAATTCTTTTCATTATGTATAGTTATTTGGATTTTGTGAGAGAACTACTTTATGTTCAGTTTTTGAAATAGTTTGACAGTTAGTGGAGCAGGAATTACACTAAGCAGTGTTAGGAGTTTTTTTTGCGTCTAATCAGATTTTATTGTTTTCTTTATGCAGATGTACTTCTTCGATTGTGTATTGGTAATTTCCACTTTCTTCTAGATGTTAGGTGGCTACAGCATTTACTAGCAATAGATATTCACATCTTAAGTTTGAATTGGTATGCCTTTTCAAAACAGATTAACACTTTTCAACAAAGTTCATATACAATCTGAATGCAACATGAAATCATGCCTGTAATATGCTCAGTGGTTAAAATGTACATTAGAAACATTCAAGAAACAGTTTCTTGTCTTCTGATATAATGATGCATGTGAGAGTTGTGCATTCATTGTTTTCTAGGACTGTGACTATTTGATAAATGTAAATTTATACATCTATTTCTTTTGAAAGGGATTATCTGAAAATTCCTCCGAATTATGTAAAGATTTCATTTCTGTCATATCAAATGAAATTCAAGACTTCTCCTGTCTTGTGGTACTTGGGATTGAATTTAGGGCCTCAGGCAGGCTAGGCAAGTATCCAACTTCAGCCTAAGATTCTTAACTGCTAATTAATACAAATTTAATCAGAGTATTAATAAGCTAGTACTAAACTTCCTTTAATGTGTGTGTGTGTGTGTGTGTGTGTGTGTGTGTGTGTGTGTGTGTAGGACAGAAGACAACTTTGGTTTTATATGCTGAAATTTTGAGTAGAAAATTTCACATGTTCCTGAAATTTATGTAGGACTTACAGCATTATTGTATCATCCACAAAATCTTCTCCATTTAGACATTGTTTATGCATCTTTCATTTCATTACCTTTAGTCTGCTACAGAAAGTTGATATGAATACTTACTTAAGGTATAAAGATCTTGTGTACATCTGAATCAGCCACTCTTGACCATCCATGTGCTTTCATATAAACACTAGGAATAAGTGATTTTAGAGTTGAATTGTATCAGTAACTGCTTTAAAATTAAAAAATATTTTATAGGTATGTTTTATTGCATTTTTGTCTTTGCTTTTGCATACCTGGTACCAGTGAAGGCCATAAAAGGGCGTTAGATCCCCTGGGATTGGAGAAACAGATGGTTGTAAATTGCCATATGGGTTTTTCGAATTGAACCCAGGTCCTCTAGAAGAGCCAGTGCTCTTAATCTCTGAGTCATTTTCCAGCTCCTAATAATATACTTTTTATAAATAAATAACGAATAGATAAATATCAATATTTTGAATGCAGGAGTGTACATTGAATATAATTATAACCTTCAAAAATTAATCTCTTCCTGACTTAAATGTGTGCATAAAGAAATTACTTAAAGAGTAAATGTCTTAGTAGTTTCTACTCTGAGTTTTCTTTTTTTTGTTTTTGAGTTGTTTAACTTTTTGAGTTAAATTTTTTTAAAAAAGTTAAAATTTTAAATTGTTTTTATTGAGCTATATGTTTTTTCTTATTTTCATTTAGACTTGTTAATATTATTATTATTATTTCAGTTTTTCTAGACAATCTTACTCTGTGTAGTCTTAGCTGTACTGGAACTCACTTTGTAGGCCAGGCTGGTCTCGAACTCAGAGATTTGCCTGCCTCTTACTCCTGAGTGATGGGATTAAAGGCATGCGCCACCACTGCCTGACTCATTTAGAATTTTAAAACTATTTTTTTTTGAGACAGGGTATCTTGTGTGTAGCTCTGGCTGTCCTGGAACTCATTCTATAGACCAGACTGACCTTGAATTCACAGAGATCTTCTTGCCTCTGTCTCCTGAGTGCTGAAATTAAAAGGTATGTGCTAGTATACCATGACACCTAGATTAAAAATTGTTATCTTTAATTAAAACATAATTACATCACTTCCCTTCCTTCCTTCTAGCCCCTTCCATGTCCTTGCTGCCTCCTCTCAAATTCATGACCTTTTTTCTTTAATCATTATTGTTATAAATAAGTATATTCATATATATGTATATAGACTTGCTTTTTGTTTATCTTTCCATATGTATTTCATCAAGAATTTTTTCACTTTAAATTCTATGGTGTTTTCCAAGGTATATATTTTGGACAAAGGACTTTTAATATTTAAACATTTGAATTCTCTATTATTGAATAAAGTTTGAACGAAAGCGAAACGCTTTCGCTCTTTAATAGATTTTTCTTCAAGTATACATTCTCTTAGATGCAGTAAAAGACTGATAGTAGTGCCTGCCAGTTGGCTGTTTCTTTAGTCATACAGAGATTTTAAATGGTTGCTAGGGATATAGCTCATTGGTAAAGTGCTAGAGTGCTTATTGTGCAAGCCTGATGATCTGAATTTAGGTCCCTGAAGCCATGTAAAAAGCAAATGCAGTAGTGCACATTGTCCGTAATCTCAGTATGGTCCTCCTGGGGATGGGAGGTGAAAGAAGAGTGTTTCTGGAAGATTGACATATACAACAGTGAACAAGAAAGTTCCTGTCTCAAACAGTGGAAGGTGACACCCCTGATATCTGTTGTGTCATCTGACATCTATATGTGCTGTGACATATTCATATCTACACACACACACAGCACTAATATGTGATGAGTAGCTCTTCTAGAGTTACACAACTGAATCTTTGGGTGCCAAAGATTTATGGACTTAAATTCTCAATATTCTCAATATTCTGAGAACTAGTCGCTTATGGTGCTAGGTTATAGGCCAGTGTCTTTTGCTAAGGTTGCAAGCTTTTCTAGGCTTTGATTGCAAGAGATCCTTAATTGGTAGCTAGTATAAGCCTCATCTTAAAAAAATATTTGTGTGTGTGTGTGTGTGTGTGTGTGTGTAAAGGCATGTGTGTAGGCATGCAGTGTCACACATGCGGAGGTCAAAGGACAACCTGTAGCAGTCAGTTCTCTCCTTCCACCATATGGGTCCTAGAAAGAACTCAGATTATCTGTTAGACTTGGTGTCATATGTCTGTACCACTGAGCCATCTGTCTAGTCTTCAGCTTTTAGCAGTAGGTAGTGGTAGCAGCACTCAGTATCAGCTGCTGTCATAGTTCCCAAAGTCTTCGGTGATAGACCTATGACTCCTAACAGCAGCTAGTCTGTATCTCTTGGGCATTGGGTGTCAACATCCTAGAGTCTGGCAGTTCCTGGAAGTATCCCAGTAATCATTGCCCATAATCCCTTCTTTGGCTCTGCACAACCATTTCTATATTTCTACTATGCTTTATCCTTTTGGATACCTGTTTACCACCATTTCTGCCACTGACCTTTCTTTGAATCTCTTTAGCCACTTTCTTGCCAGAATTCTATTTCTGTCACCACTACTATGGCTATTGTTGTTGCTACCACCACCAATGCTACTACCCCATTTCTCTCTCTCTCTCTCTCTCTCTCTCTCTCTCTCTCTCTCTCTCTCTCTCTCTCTCTCCAGTTCAGCTTTCTTCATTTTATGATAAAAATCTAATTTCTATCAGAAAGAAGCTTTTTACTGTGCTTAATTTTGTAACACCACGGCCAATACAAGAGGATGTCTTCCAGGTAGTATGTTTATATAGTCGGGAGAAGGTAACCATTCATGCAAATGAAGCATTATATTTACACTAATCAGAATCCTTTAACTGGACCACGAAGGGAAGTGCTCCCTCTGGTATAGTATGATGAAAATGACTGTAAAGTCTTCTGGAGTAATGCTTTCTAAGCAAGGTCTCTGCAGTGGTTACTCTTGATCCGTGTTATGGGTGTACTGTCCCCTGAATCTGTTGGAGGGATTATTCTTGATCCGTGTTATGGGTGTACTGACCCCTGCATCTGTTGGAGGGGTTACTCTTGAGGTGTGTTATGGGTGTACTGCCCCCTGCATCTGTTGCAGTGTCCTCAGAGTGACTGTGAGTACAGCTACTCAGATAGGAAAGGTATCCTGGCAGTTGGTAGTTAAAATTCTACAAAAGTCATACCATACAACATTATCACACTCACACAAGATATTTATGGGTGGCAGGGAACCCAGCAGGGTGGTTGCCTCTGCTCAGGTGGGAGGCAGAAGAGAACTAAACAGAAGACAGTGTTTATATGGCATTTCTTGGGGGTAGAGCTTTCCAGAATGACCTGGAAATAGAGGGGTTATGTGGCCTGATTTTGGGGCAAACTCAGAGATTGTTGGGATTTTTTTCTGTAGGGCCCATGGGTTTTGGAAATGGCTATTACAGCCATTAGAGAAGTATGGGGGCAGGGCCTGGTTGTTGGAGCTCCACAGGGGCAGGGAAAGCCACTCTGCCACCTGGTAGAGTCGGTATGAATAGCCAACAGTGATTGTGTCTGAAACGGCCAGGCTTCTAGGAGGACAGTTTCACCAGTTGGCAGTGAAGGATTTCTTGGCCAACAGTTACTCTCCTTTTATTTCTTTATTTCTTGAGAACATAATTTTTTGTTGATTCTTTGGAAATTTCACATCATGCACCCCAATCCCACCTTCTTCCCAGTCCCTCTATATCCACCCTTCACCATTGTAGCATCCCTCCCAAGAAGAATATAAGAGGAAATAAAAATTAAAAAATAAAAATACAGGTAAAATATTAATTAAAAAACAAACAGCAAAAACAAAAGCCCTAAACAAAACACAGAAAAAGAAAACAACAAGCAAAACAAAAAACAAACAAACAAACAAAAAAACCAACTCACTTTGCTCTTCCGTCTTTCCTGAGTCTCCATCACCTACCTATTCATTCATCTTAGTGGCATTGAGAAGTGTGGTGTGTCATGTAGCAGAACAATTTGTCCAAACAGCTTTACTTGCAAATGTTCATTGTGTAATGAGTTGTTTGTCAGGTTCAAGGCCTCTGACTTCTGGTACACCATCAATACTGGACCACCATCAAAACTCCTCTCAGATATCCTGCAGTTGTCCCAAGTCATAGAGATCTGCAGGACCAGTCCCTTAATAAGCTCCAGCATGTCATAGATGGGGTAGATGTTGGGGTATGCCAAGTCAAAGCCCTGGTTGTGTACCTGGCTGGTAGCTGAGGTGGTCAGTCTGGGACACTGCGATCAACCCCCTAATGCGAGGGTTAGACCCAGCTCTCCCAAGTATGGTGGCTGGTGGTCAGTTCTTCAATCCTATGAGGGGTAGGACCAGCTTTCCCAGGGCCAGTGAGGGATAGAGCCATCTCAGCACAGACCTTAGACTTCAACATGCATGGTTTACATGGGCCACTATAGTAACATGGCAGTGGACATCAACATAGACCCTGGCCGTAGCAGTACCATGGACTCAGATATGACTATCAGTAGTAGCTTGGGCCCAGATATCACCATGGCCCTAGATGGCCATGTAGGCTACTAAGATCTGCATGGTCCTAGCAGCAACATGACCCTTGGACGCCAACATGACCTCAGGTGTCAGCCCATATACAGGGCATCTACATAGCCTTTGGTGGCAACAGGAGCCATGGACATCAACAGAGACCCTGGTTGTGGTGGGGCTGTGGACCCAGACATGGCCCTTGGCTGCAGCTCAAGCCTGGATGTTATCACAGCCCTGGGTGACAGTTGCTCTCTTAACTACTGTGTATAAGGAAGGGGCCTGTGAATCAGGGTTATCAAAATATTAAATAAAAAAATTATAATTTAAAGAACATATCCAAAGTTTTAAAGAGTAAGAGAGCAAAATAAATAAGATTAAAAACTAATTGCAGTTTTGACTTTTTATAAAATGTATGCTTAAGAGGGAAAACAAACAGTTCCATAAGAGTTGATATTTACTTCCATTTTGTCATTTTTTTTAAACAAGCATCCATTATACACTTAATTATCAACAGATGCCTAGAATTACATGAGTTAGGAAAGGAGCCTTATAGAATATTTTGTGTGGTAGGAAATTTATAAGCCATATTCAATAAACTACAAATAGTACAAGCCAACTAGAGTATGGTGTTAAGAGAATGATGGTTGGTATGACAGGAAAAGTAAGTGAGATTTGTAGTTTATATACCAATGAGTACAGAGAATGGTAAGGTCTTTAGACTTTCTCATTGCTAACAGGGAAGCTGTGATTCAGCAGTGCTGTATGTGTGCTATTGTCACACAGTATTTTAACTTTCTGTTGCTACAAGGAAGTACATAAGATAATTTACCTTAATAAAGAGGTTTATTTTGGCACATAGTTTTAGATCTTCAAGTCCACAATCAGTCATCCTATTCCACTGAGCCTTTGGAATGGTTGTGCAAAATGGCAATGACCAGGGAACATATGGTTGAGCACTTTGTACATAATACGAGCCAGGAAACAAAGCAGGGAAGTCAGGATACCAGAATCTCCCATGGGTTCTTTCCCCCAGGGACCTCCCAGAGGCTCACTCCTTTTTTAAAAATTATTATTAAATTAATTTTTGAAATGCAATTTTTTTCTCATCTTACCTACCTATCCCAGTTCCCACTCTCTCCCCTCCTCCCCCTCCTCACACCTTCTTCATCCCCCAGACCCTCCCATCCACTCCTCAGAGAGGATAAGACTTCCCAAAGGGAGTCAACAAAGTCTGGGTGCATCACTTTAGGCAGGACTGAGGCTCTCCCCATATATCTAGGCTGAACAAGGTATCCACCCAAAAAGAATGGGTTCCAAAAAGCCAGTTCAAGCACTAGGGATAAATCCTGATCCCACTGCCAGTGACCCCACAGATTGCCTAAGCCACACAACTGTCACCCACATTCAGTGGGCCTAGTTTGGATCTTTGCAGGTCAGGGGGTCTACTTTCTAAAGAACTGGTTACCTCCTAGTAGTGCCACTCTGAGGACCTTCATCACAAGAACCTTAGGGGACACTAACTATATAGTACACAGTATAAAACTTCTAAGAGAAACTGTTACTAAAGATACATATTGATGAATTTGTAGATGCTTTCTGAAGTGTACTCTGCAGTAGTACAGTGAGTGTAACTGGGGAATGACGAATCAAGATTGTGTGGAACAGTTTATCATTATTAACTACTGTAAAGTATGGGGTGGGAGGTGCATTGTTGTACTTTCCTGAGACAGGGTCTTTCTGTTTAGCTCAAGCAGGCCTCAGATTCAGTATGTAACCCACACTGAACTCAAAATTTAGAAGCCCTGCACGACTACAGTTAAAACACTGTTGGAATGGGTAGTTTGTTGTTAAGATTTCCATAAGCCTGTATTGTAAGCACCCTTTTTGTGCTTTCTGTGAATCATTTTGTTGGGGTTCTTTTTCTCTGAGTAGAAATTGTGTTTAGGTGAGGAGTTCTTTTGATGGCCTCTGGCAGCTTTTATATACCTTGGTATTTGTCAATGGTGAGCGGTAGCAGCAGACAAGAAGGTTCTCTCTCTTAATTTTATAGCTCTTGTTTAAGGTACTAGGACCGTTAACTATATGGTAATAAGTATTACAACCTTTGTTCAGGCATAGCTTACAATGGTTACATCTCTTACAGAGATCTGGGAAGTTGGAATCCTTAGCCTTTGCTAATGTAGTTAGTAAACCTAGGTGTTGAAATTCAGGTTTTGCTGTTGCCTGCATCTCTTGTGGTTCAACCTCTTAAGTGGCTATTAAAGCAGCTAGCAGCTCCACAGCTGCTTTCCCACCATCTCTGCTGATGTTGCTTTCTTTGTGATTCATCTCAGCCTTCTCTATTAAGATTAGGCAAGAAAAGCTCTTGGTCCCTAGTGCTGTGTATGTCCCATTACCTTTCCCTCAGAAGACATGGATTATTAAATGAAAATTTCTGTGCCAGGTGTGTGGTACCGCCTCACAAGTTATTAGTCAGGGAGGCTCCAAAGTTTGATTTGTATTTCCCCATGGGGAATCTATTAAACAAGTTTTAAAATAGTAACAGCAGCCAAGTCACACCTCAGATGCTGATACCCTGGAATTGGGTCCTTGAGGCTGTGTGCCATAGTAGTTGGAGTAGTTCCAGAATAACCCCCTTTAAAAGGGGGATGGCAACTAGTAGTCACTCAGTCCACAAGGTGGGATGCCTGTAGTCTAATCTGGTGCTAGGACTCTGGTAATTCCCTAGAAAGCTGCTAATCTCTGTTACATAATGAAAGTTTGGAAATGCTGGTTCTGCTGTCAGCAAAGGAAGCAGCAGTAGCAACAGCAACAGAGCAAATCAACTCAGTGGCAGGCCAAGAGAACAAAAGGCAAGAGAATGAACTTTCTCTAAAGTACCCATTGTCAGGTGGACACCTACCAGAAGTTGCAACTCACAATTGGGTTGAGTCTTCCTGAAATAATCAGGACAATTCTTCAGGTGAGACTCCCTACTCAGGTGATTCTGATTTGTGGCCAATTGACATTAAAACCAGCCACAATAATAACTAAGAATATTAAACATTTTTTCATGTTTTTATTGGTCATCCATTTTTCTTTTTTATGAAAAAAATTACTTTTATGTGTATATATGAATACTTGCATGTATTTATGTGCACTATGTGCATGACTGGTGTCCATGGAGGTCAGAAGAAAGTATCAAATCTCCTTGAACTGGAGTTACAGATGGTTGTTTTAGGAACTGAATTCAGGTTCTCTAGAAGAGCAACAAGTGCTCTTGACTGTTGAGTCATCTTTCCAGGCTCTTCCTCTTCTTTTTCTCTTTCTCCTGCTCCTTTTCTTTTTCTTTTTTTTTTTTTTTTGATTTCTCCATAAAACAGCCTTCACTGTCTTGAGATTTGCTCTGTAGACCAGGATGGCCTTGAACTCACAGAAATCTGCTTGCTTTTGCCCCCAGAGTGCTGGGATTAAAGGTGTATACCACCATCACCTAGTACTTGGTTTTTCTTCTTTTGAGAACTGTTTACTCAATTTACTTACCTCTTTATTGATTAAATTGAGGTTTGTTTTTTGTATGTGTGTTTTTTTTTTTTGTTCTTGATGTATTCTTGGTACTAATCTCATGAGATGACTATCTGGTAAGGATTTTCTCCATTATGTGGCCTCTTTCTTCACTGGTAACTGTTTCCTTTGTTGAATAGAGGCTTTTAACTTTATTTTTTTTATTTTATTAGGTTCTTCTTCTTCTTCTTCTTCTTCTTCTTCTTCTTCTTCTTCTTCTTCTTCTTCTTCTTCTTCTTCTTCTTCTTCTTCTTCTTCTTCTTCTCCTCCTCCTCCTCCTCCTCCTCCTCCCCCTCCCCCCCCCC
>NW_026067915.1:7969425-7977492 GCF_014885135.2 Alexandromys fortis | reverse complement strand
CTCTCCCTCTCCCTCCCCCTCTCCCTCTCCCTCTCCCTCACAGGATCTTTCTGTATAGTCCTGGCTGTTTTGGAACTCACTATGTGGACCAGACTGGCCTCAAACTCACAGATATCCACCTTCCTCTGCCTTCCAAGTGCTGGGACTAAGTGTGTGTACCATAACACCTGGCTCTTTGTATTAGTCTTTTTTTTTTAAAGATGAACATACAAAGTAATGGAACTTCACTGTGGGCTCCTCATACATACTTTTTTGAATATTTTATTTATTCTTGGACAATTTCTTACCTGTGTACTATGTATCTTGATAGTATCAGCTTAACTGGCCCTTCCCCCTCTCTTGGACCTTCCCATCTTCTTCATCTCCTCCTCCTCTTTTTCTTCTGATCAATAACTCATTGAGCCAGTTATTGCTGCTTGCGTTCAAATAGATGTGAGACCACTCACCAAAATATGGGCAATCTACCAGAGTCACAACCCCAAAGAAATATGACCCTCCCAATAGCTCTTTTGCTAACAATGGGGCCTCATGAGTTCTTCTCCCACTTGGTGTAGGAGATCCTTTTGTTTATGTGTTGCTTTCATTGGTTAATGAATAAAGAAACTGCCTTCGCCTTTTGATAGGGCAGAACTTAGGTAGGTGTGGAAAACAAAACTGAATGTTGGGAGGAAGAAAGCAGAGTCAGAGAGACACCATAATCCGCCAGAATCAGACATGCCAAATCTTTTCTGGTAAGCTACTGCCGTCTGGCGATACATTGATTAATAGAAATGGGCTAAATCAAGATGTAAGAATTGGCCAATTAGATGTAAGAGCTAATAGGCCAAGCAGTGATTTAATGAACACAGTTTCTGTGTGGTTATTTTGGTTCTAAGCTTGCTGGGTGGCTGGGACGAACAAGCGGCCCTCTACCTTATAACACCCATTCATGCCTGAATGTTGGCTGGCTTGAGCTTGTGCAGGTCTTATGCATATGAGATAAAAAACAGGATATTTCTCTTTCTAGGATACTTCACTAAGATATAATTTCCAGGTCCATCTATTTTCTGTGCATGTAATGATTTCATTTTCCTTTATGTCTCAATAAAATTTAATTGTGTATATATGTCACATTTTCATTATCTGGTCATCTTTTATGGATATTGCAGTAGTTTGAATGTACTTGGCTCCCATAGGGAGTGACACTATTAGGAGGTGTGGCTTTGTTAGAGTAGGTATGGCCTTGCCAGAGGAAATGTGTCACTGTGAGGGTAGGTTTTGAGGTCACATACGTGCTCAAGCCACACGGTGTCTCAGTTCACTTTCTGTTGCCTATGGATCAAAGATATAGAATTCTTAGCTCCATCTCTAACACCATGTCTGCCTGCACACCAACATGTCTCACCATGATGATAATGGACTGAACCTCTAAACTGTAAGCCATCCAGTTAAATGTTTTCTTTTATAAGAGTTGCCATGGTCATGGTGTCTCTTCTCAACAATGGAAAACCTGAGACAGAACTTGGTACCAGGACCTGGGGTGTTGCTGTGATGGGCCTGATCATGTTTTTGTTTGGAGGAATTTGGACTTTGGTACTTTGGATTTAGAAAACAGTGGAAAACTTTAAGCACTGCTTAATGGGCCATACTAGTAGGAACATGGAAGATGGTTCTGAGAATGATTTGAACTTTGGGGGACTGGCTCAAGAGGTTTCAGAGAAGAATATTTTAGTATGTTGCCTAGAGATCATTCTTGTGATAGTTTAATGAAGAAAGTGGCCACTTTTTGTCCTTGTCTGAAGAGTCTGCCTAAGGTCAAATAAAGAGTTTTGGATTAATTCTGCTGGCAGAGGAACTCTCAAAATATCCTAGTATAGACTCTGTCATGTGGTTATTAGTGTTAAGTCTAATGAAGATTTATAATGAAAAGGAGCAAGCTGAGGAGAAAAGGAGCACCAGGAAGGGGAACGAAGCCAAATCTTATGTTCAAGGAGATAAACAGATTAAGAAATGGACTAAAGGGAGTGATGATCCCAGGACAAGATTTCACCCAGCTAAGTTTCCACCAGAGGCAGGTGTGGTGTTGCACTCCTTTAATCCCAACACTTGGAAGGCAGAGGCTGGCAGATCTCTCAGTTTGAGGCCAGCCTGGTCTACAGAGCAAGTTCAAGAACAGCCAAACTTAGGCAGTGAAGGTAACCATCAAAACCAGAAAGCTGGTGAAGATGTAATTGAACAAGGGAAGCATATCCAAGCCCCAGCAAGCAAGAGATAGTGGTAGCTTTGACCACATGGTTCTGGCTTTAGAGTTAAGAATAAAAGAGGGGTTACGGAATTTGCCCCTATGACTAAGGGAAGCCACCAAGGCCAGGCATGTGTTGGGTGTCCATGGAGGTCTAGACAGGTTATTTTGTGAAGCTGTGAAGTTGAAGCCTGGATTGCCTTGGAAACTCCAAAATGTTGAAGATGCCAGAGCTGTGGGGTACCTGCCAAGGAAAACTGCTAACAGTGAGTGAAAACAGTCCAAGAGAAAGAAGTATGTTGCAGTCAATAAAGCTGAATCAGGTTGGAGACTGGAAGAGCGTCTTGATATAATACATGGAAATGCAGAGTATAGAATTTGCCCAGATGGGTTTTGGTCTTGCTTTGGTTCAGTATTTCCTCTCTGTGCCCTCTTCCCTACATTTTAAGATGTTAATATATATCCTGTGCCATTATAAGTTAGAAATAGGTGATCTGTTTTTGATTTTAATCTTAAATAAAATGATGGTTAAGAGATTGCATGAATCTCAGAAGAGACTTTGAACTTTGTACTTAAAACATTTTTGAGACTATGATAAACTATAGGAGCTTTTGAAGTTGAGCTAAATGCATTTTGCATTATTGTATTGTTACAAAGTTTATGAGGCCCAGGGAGTGGATTGTAATAGTTTGAATGAAATTGGTCTCCATAAACTCATAGGGATCAGCACTATTAGGAGGTGTGGCTGTTGGGAATCTCTGTTCTGGTCTCCTTCCATTCCAGACCCTGCCCCTCAGAAAGCCCACCAAGGGTCAGCTCTTCCCCAGAGCTGCTCAAGACACACCTACCGGGTACTTAAAATCTGGTTGCTAGGCCTACCATGTGATTTCTCTTCTGCCTTTTCAAGAGTTCCCCAGGAGTTGCTTTGCTCTGCTAATTAAGTCTGATCTTATTAATTTGGTTTGCTTTGGCTTATTGCATCAGCAGAGGATACCCAAAAAGCAGGGATCCAATACTTATTAGAGACTTTGTTGGAGTTAGTGTGTCCTTGTTGGAGGAAGTGTGTCGCTGTGGGGTTGGGCTTTGAGTTCTTATATATGCTCAAGCCACGCCATGTTTCAGTTTACTTCCTATTGCCTATGGATTAAAGATATAGAATTCTCAGCTCCATCTCCAACACCATGTCTGCCTGCATACCACCATGTCCCACCACGATGATAATGGACTAAACCCCTGAACTGTTAGCCCCATTGAAATGTTTTCTTTTATAAGAGTTTTCATGGTCATGGTGTCTCTTCAAAGCAGTAAGTGAGTAGTGCAGCAATAAACATAGATGTGTAAGTGTCTCAGTAGTAGGACTTGATAATCCTTTGTGCATATTCCTAGGAGTAGTATAGTTTGACCATATGTTAGTTTCATTTTTAGTTTTTGGAAAGATATAAATACTGATTTTCATAGTGGCTGCACAAGTCTGCATTCCTGCCAGTAGTAAATATGGGTTTCTATTTTCCTATGTCCTCAGCACCATTTGTTGCCTCTTGTTTTCTTGGTGATAGTTATTCTAACTGGGATAAAATACAGTCTTAATGAGTTTTAGTTTGTATTTCTGTAATGCATAAAGCTGTAAAGTAAAGCACTTTTCAAATATTTGTTGGCCATCCCAAGTGCTGGGATTAAAGGCGTGCGCCACCACCACCTGGCAATTTTCCTTTTATTAATATGTAGTTGCCTTCTTTATTTTTTCTACCTAGCTTTTCTTGAATGATAAATATCATATATGTGAGCTTCATTTAGTTATTTCTGCATGTAGTTCTGTAGTGTAAGTCTTTATATTCTCTCATGTTTAATATTCCTTGTCACTGTACAGGTTATCTTTTATTATGAGCCATTATATAAAATGAATTACTATAGTTAAGTTGTTTATGGCCGTATATGTTATTGGTGGACTTTACAGTTTATTATACTCTGGGTTAAAAGATGAGAGTATTTAGGCCATTCATGTTTTATTTGAAGCGATTTTATTAGGCTAAAATGAAATGATTGGAAAACTGAAGTGGCTTTTTAAACATAATATATTTTTGTGTTGGTAAGGATACCTGTCACCAAACCTGACCACCTGAATTCAAGCCACATAGCAGAAGGAGAGAAGGGACTCCCACAAGTTGTCCTCTGGCCTCCATGCATGTTATGCATGCACACACACATACATAATTATTTAAAATATAATTGAAAAATAAAAATGTATTTCTTACTAAATGAAAATAGTTTAAAAAGGAGTACAAGAAGAACTATTTATAAAATCTTCCAAACTGATGCATTCTTAAATGAACCTAAATATTAGTGAATGTATTAAAATTGTTTCTGTAACTCAATGCTGGATAATTCTAAGTTATTGATAAGATATCGATGTGAATTTTGAACACAAATGACCTGTAAATAATATTGTAGCTTGTGGGTCATTTGATAGACTATTCCTACTTTGTAAGTATTGAATATTTTATTTATGAAGTGTTTATGGCTGTAGTTTTCTTCTGAGGATACAATCTAGTTATACATGGTCATCAAATCCCAACCTAATGCTCTTCCGTCAACTCTGTATTCTTCATGTGCAAAGTGGTTGTTTTAATAGACTATTTACTACATTTCCATTCTCTTTCTTTTTTAATTACAATTTATGTTTTGTTAACTGAACTTTTTGTTTGTTTTACAGGGGATCTTTCCTGCAAATTACATTCATTTGAAGAAGGCAATTGTCAGTAATAGGGGGTGAGTAATTAGCCTAAATGTTAATTTATAATTATTAGAGGTTGCAGCAGAAGTGTGACTTGGTTCATAGTTTAAAAATTACTATTGGCAGGATTTTATTTTTAAAATCTGTTTCTATATAATTCTAATGTAAATTCTAATAATTCTAAATAAAAATAAATCTGCATTTATTATTATATAGAATCCCAAATTCTATTTTTAAGCATATTCTGGATAAATACCTTTAACTAAATTTTATCAGAGCAGTTTAATATATAGTGTCTTTTATAAATACATTAGGTAAGATTTTGAGAATTAATTATTTATAGACTAGGTATTAGAGATGAATTTGTCATTTCACTGTTCATCTCAAAGTGAAGGAAACTTAAAATTTTTATAAGTAGAGATTTAAAATCTAACGTATACCTTGTGGACAAAAAACATTATTATGCAAAATGAATACATTAATCACACATTTGAAAAACAAAAATTTTTGTTTTTGTTTGTTTTTGAGACAGTATCTCTCTATGTAACTGGCCTGGAATTTGCTATGTAAATCAGGGTGGTCTTAACCCACAGGACCTGCCTGTTTTTGCCTCCAGAGTGCTGGAATTAAATACATGTATTACCACAGTTAAGTGTTTTTATGGAATTCCTGAATGTATGAATGAGTGGGCCTCTGATTCTTGTGCTGTATCTTGGACTCGTTTTCTTCTGTTTATGTTGTCCAGATCTGATGTGTTTTGTTTTATCTTATTATATCTTATTTTACTATATTTTATTTTATTGTTGTCCACGAAAAGCCTGTTTGTACTGGGCGGTGGTGGCACAGGCCTTTAATCCCAGAATTCAGGAGTCAGAGTCTGGCAGATCTATGTGAGTGCCAGCCTGGTCTACAGCCCAAGTTCAAGACAGACTCCAAAGTTACAGAAGACCCTTGTCTCAAAAAACAAACAAACAAATGAAAGCCTGTTTGTTTATGAAAGGGTATGAATCTGGATGGGAGGGAGGTGGTGAAGAATTGGAAAAAGTACAAGGAGGAAGAACTGTAATCAGAATATATTATGTGAGAAAAAAACATCTATTTAAAAAATAAAAAAATTTGAATGGAATCTTAAAAGACATTTATATAATAACAACAAAAGAAAAAATTAATCTTTACAGAAAAGGGATGAGAAATAAACATAGCAAATGCTAACACTGTTGTACATATTGAGAGTGTTTTTAAAGGTATCTGTTGTTGCCATGTCCTCTTACAAAGTTATTTAATTTTTAAAAATTCAATTTAAATTAAAAATTTGATTAGTATTTGCTTCTTAACTAAGAAAGATTTGAACTGGAGAGTGCGTAGGCATTGGAGTCTGCAGTCATGGAGACATAGATACATTGTGAACGTGTGACGTGGAAGCTGATGCAGGAAATTATTTGTGCTCTTGTATAAAGGGTGAAAAACAAAAGAGGAAATACTGATATCAACCAAATAATAATAACAGTAGCTATTAGTCTACTCAAATGGCTGGGATAAGTACAATAGGATGGGGATACTAGATCCTAGGAACTGTAGGGAATGGGTCTTGAGACATTGGAGCTCAATGAGAAAGGGAGGTAACGGTGCTGCTGGTGGTGTTTATGAGTAATGTGGCAATAGGATAGACTCTGTCAGTGCCAAGGACAACTGGGTGCTAAACCTAATTTTCATTGGTAGAGAATTATTTATAGGAACAGCAAGAAACACATTTTTTCCTTTATCTCTCTAATGTCTGCAACCGGCAAAGGGAGTTGTGTATCAAAGTTCATGTACTCAGTCTTAAGATTAGTGCTCAGGAAGTTAAGTTTGGAAGTAGTAATTATTAGTAAGTTACTGGACTGACTTCCAAGGTAAGATTTGTTATTGGGGAATTATAAGAATTACAGTATTGTATAAATATGCTATTAAAATAATTCTTTATTGCCCCCTCCATTTTTCTTTGTGTATTGGGAAGTAAACCCAGATCCCAGGGTGTGATAAATATTGTACCATTGAGCCACATCCAGAGTCTGTGTCATGGTTTTTATTCTTCTCTCTTTTTAATGAAATGAACATACACTAGTATGTATGTGTGTAAACTTGAAAATCCTAATTTACAGAACTGTTGCAAGACATAACCTGCCACTTCAATTTTTAAGTAAGGACTATCAAAATATAAACACTATTTAAAAATTATATAAGGACAAAGTGTATCTAGACTTACAATGGGTAATGTATAGATCTTAGAAGTTACAAAAATATATTTTCCAAGTTCAAATGGTCTGTTGCAAAACATAAAATTGTTATTCTTGATCTATAGCATTATAATTTATAACAAGCTGAAATTGTGCAGAAGGACCATGGGAGTGAGGTATGGAAGGACTTACAAAGAATATGTAGTGACAGAAATAGAGTGTCTCAGAGTAGACTAGCAAGACTATCCTCATGATAAGTGACCTACCTTGAGTTCAGGAACCTTGTGTCTTATTCTTAATAACTGTGAAGGCTTGGGAGTCAACTTGGTAGTGGAAAAATCCACACCTGAATTCTGTTTGCTTAGGGAAAGCAGAAGGGCTGTTTGCTAGAAACAGTCATATTTGTTAGATATACTCTTTCTCTGTGGGAGCATAGCACAAAAGTCTTTGGATATAAATCATAGAAAGCTACATAGAATTAACTGTTGTATCTAGACATCTAGCAGGGTCGTTATAAAGAATAGAAGATATAAAACCCAGATAAAGTATGGAAAAAACACTGCCTGCAGGCACTGAAGAACAGCTGACATAGACAGGATCTTTAAAGGTTCCTTTGCTTTTTTATTTTTTATTTTTTTGAGATGGGGTCTTTCTAGCCCTGACTGGCTCTGTTTTCTTTTGGCAAGGATCTCTAAAGGTGATGGTCCACGAAGGAACAGATGTACATGGGAAGAACTTTATGTTTATTTTGGCTTTTTTTCCTCAGAAATTTTCATTTTGTCATCATGTGGTGGAACAGAGCCCAGGAAGACAATGGTAGGCTGGTTTTTTTTTTTTTTTTTTTTTTTTTTTTTTTTTTTTTTTTTTTTTTTTTTTTTTTTTTTTTTTTGTGATGTTTG
>NW_026067915.1:7953728-7969347 GCF_014885135.2 Alexandromys fortis | reverse complement strand
CCCCTCCCCCTCTTCCCACTCCTCTCCTCCTCCCCCAAAAGCTTGAAAATAAACCCCATCTCTCATCCTTTGCAGAAACATTGATTTAACAATCATGTACACAGCAATAGATTTTTATGAGTAATACATAATCCAGTAAAATGACGCAGATCCCCACACAGTACAAAACGGGAAATAGCCACTCAGCCCAGTGGTAGGGGTGCACACCTTTAATCTTAGTACTCGGGAGGCAGAGGCAGACAGATCTCTGTGAGTTTGAGGCCAGTCTACTCTACAAGAGTTAGTTCCAGGACAGGCTCCAAAGCTACAGAGAAACCCTGTCTCGAAAAATCAAAACAAACAAACAAACAAACAAACAAACAAACAACAACAAAAAACAGTTCTTACCCATTAATCTGTTTATTGCTATTCAGGTGTTTTCCATTTATCAGGGACTAAGAAGGTTGTATTCTATGGCAATATTTCATTAAGAAGAAATAATAAGTAAGAAGGAACTATAGAAAAGTACTTACTTATATAACAACCAAACAAATTCATTAATTAAACTAAATTGCAAATTAGTTAAAAGAAAAAACCCAAAATATTCTCATAATAAAATTTCGCCTCAAAGATAAAAAAGGAACTTAGAAAAAATTTCCAAAATTTCTGTATTTATTTAACTTTTGGTGGATGTCAAGATTTTAATGTTGCCATATAATCTCAAACACTTTAATTTTTATTCAAACTTTCTAAGCATATGTAAATAGTGAACTTTTCAAAATAAATATATCTGATATTTTGATTAAAAAAAAGAACAGTCTAATTTTTCTGAATCACCCTTTTCTCCATAATAGCTAAGACAGAATTTGCATCAGTTGATCTATTCCACTAAAGCAACGTAAAATGAGTGGAATAAACTTAATATCTTTAGTATTTCTGGGCACTGCCTAAGACATATTTTAACCCATTTTGCTGCAACTCCTGAAGTTACTTGCATAGTTTAAACTTTCAGAGGCAACTAAAAAAAAAGGAGTGGCAGCATACTGAAGTTTGCACAGCTTTGTAAGACTAAGAATCGTGCAAAATCAAGACTTCTTTTCAGATGGGGTAAAGAGGAGTATAACAACAGGCATCTAGTGTCCCACCCTTGCACTATACTGTTTTAGAAGAAAGGCATGGGTAGTTCCCAGTGATCAGTATAGGTCTGCAAGTTTGAGGAAGGATATATAATCAGAGTTTTTTTTCTCAAAGTGGGGGAGAAGAGCAGAGTATATATCTTGTGCCTTGGTCTTTTCAATACACTGCCCTAAGGAAAAGAGATGAATGATTTACAGTGACTATTTATGGGTATGAACAATTAGAAGGAGACTCTTAGGAAGAATGGGGGAATAATACATACCCATAGAAAAGTTTTGAGAGGTTCCCAGATTGTCGGATGGATTGATTAGTGAGAGCCTTTCCCTGTTTAAGCCAGTCCATAAACACCAAGGGAGGTGGTGCTTTTTTTCATTTTGCTAATAGAAAAAGTCAAATTTAAAAGGAACATGAAGAGTCAGGTAATAAGGTGTCTTATAACTGATGCTAAAAAATGAAATTCTGTAAATTACCTGATAACAAATCTAAAATAATGTCTTAAAAACAGTGAAATATAAGAAAATAGATACAGATAAGTTAAAGTATGTCTCCACAGCATAATCAACAAGTAAATAGAAACCACAAGGTGTAGATGGAAAATTTTCATCCTGCCTGGTGCCACAGCTGCTCAGTCCCAAATAAACACACAGAGGCTTATATTAATTACAAACTATTTGGATTATTGCATAGGCTTATTATTAACTAACTCTTAGAACTTAAATTAACCAATAATTCTTATTTATGTTTAGCGACGCATCTTGGTACCTTTTTTCAGTAAGGCATTCTCAATCTTGCTTCTTCTGAGTCTGGCTGGTGACTGTGTCTCTGCCTTTCTTCTTCCCAGAATTCTTGTGGTCTTGTTACCCCACCTATACTTCCTGCCTGGCTACTGGCCAGTCAACATTTTATTAAACCAATATGAGTGACAAATCTTTACAGTGTCTAAGGACATTATTGATGGAGGAAGGTAATTGGTTAATTATAATAAACCAACTGCTTGGCCTCATAGCTTAGAACATAGGTGGGTGGAATAAACAGAATAGGATGCTGGGCGGAAGACAGGCCCGCTCCTGTCACTCAACAGACCCTTTAAAGATAGAGAGAAATATTTTTCCATACAAATAGTAGCAGACATAATTTATCGCAAGTAGACTTACCTAGAAAGAAATACAAGGGAAGAATGTAGGGATAAGTCTTGCCCCTTAGGGGGCGTGTTCGCCTTGGGCTAACTTTAGCCTATAAATTTGGCAAGCATGCTCCCAGACACTGCTTCTGCTTCTGCTTTCCTGGTCTCCACGGGAACGGTGGTTCTGAAGTCTATTTCTCCATTAAAGCTGTATATATATTTACAATCTGTCTGCATTCGTTTACGCCGTTACAGAAGAATTCTTTAAGTTGTAGTAAAAAAGATGCTTGCTCTATGGCAGAAAAGAAAATGAAAATATAGAATTCATGGGTAAAGCCAAATATATAAACATGATGACATGAATATTATCAAGGTTGTATATAAATCATTTGTAGTTTTAATATAAAATTAAAAGACAATTATTAAGAGTAATTATAGTTGCAGAATCAGTGAATACATGCTGATTGATGCTAGTTGTGATGTCAATAAAAAAATTGGGGAAGGAATTTTAGAATTTTTCTATGCAATTAAAACTATAAACTTACAGACTGAGGAAAAAGCTCATCAGATAGCATGAGAACCCCTGGCTTCAAATCCTTGGCACCTATATAAAAAGCTGGCATGGTTATATTCACCTATAAGCCCTATGCTGCCCGGGATAGACAGGAGGATCTCTGGAGCCTGATATCTTATAGAAACCTTTACTTAAGAGAAAAAGGTGGAGCTTGATAGAGGAGGACACTTGGGGTCTTCTTCTGGCCTTCACAAGTGCTCATTACTCCCCCCACATATGTATATGATCTATTCTCTTTCACACATACACACACATGCATACACACATGCACATCATATCAACTCAGCATAGATTTATAAGATGCCTTATGTAAGTGTCATGGAAACCACAAAGAAAATATGTACAGAAATTTAGAATTGGTCTAGGCTAAATATAACTTTGTAGTAAAGTGGCTGCTTGGCATGCAAAAATCACTTGTTCAGTCCCCACCACTGGAAAATATCAGAGAAAAAGATAGAGGAAGATTATAATAGTTTTGGAGGACACTACTCTGGCTTAGATGCAAATGTTCATCAGGGTGATAGAAAGTGGTAAGGTGCTGTGTCAGTTTTGTCATTTGAGCTGATGAAATTTTCTTTTACTTATTCCCCCCCTCTCTTCCCCCCCCCCCTCAACAGGGTTTCTCCATGTAACAGCCTAACTGTTCTGGAATTTGCTTTGTAGTCCAGACTAGCCTCACACTCTCAGAGATCCACCTGCCTGTGCCTTCTGAGTGCTGGGATTAAAGGTGTTTGCCACCACTCCTGGCTAATTTCCCAGTAGCATGCACATGAACACATATTATAGATAAAAAGAATATGTGACTATTTCAACTAAGGATGTAGTCACCATTCAGGGAAATGTGCAGTTTGGAAAGGGATATGTTTTTAAGAAGATATAACATACTGCAGTCTTGAATATATTAAATTTGAAGAGTTACATATTTAAATGGAGTTGTAAATTAGACCTTTGTCTGTCTGGATGTGAAGTTGTGTAAAGTTAGAAGTCACTAGTTTTCTGTTAATTTAAATCTAAGGATCTAGTTGAAATCAAGGAGTTAATGTATCTAGAGAGGAAGTGAAGAGAGATTCTAGAATTTCAGTTCCATACTCAGAGTGATATGAACAGCAGAAATTGAAGTCAATGGGTTATTGAAAAATTTAAAAGAATATACAAAATTGGGGGTCGGGGAGATAAGGGTAAATTTGGGAGTTAAAGGGTATATGTGTATATATATATATATGTGTGTGTGTGTGTGTGTGTGTGTTTTAATTGAGAATCTATTGCTATAAACTAATATCTTATATGGCAAAATGCAAATCCTGGTCTTGATAGAAAAGCACCAGGAATAAGATCAAGATATGTTTTATGAAATTCTTAAAGAATTTAAAAATATTTTTAAAAAGCAACAACAACAATAAATCTCATACTGATACTGGCCGTTTAGAGCTATATAACCCAGTGCTTCCTCATTTTATAGTTAAAGTTATTTTATCTAGACACAGAAGTCTTTTTTGGCTTCATCTCCTGAGAGTGGTGTTGATTTAGAACTGTATGATGTAGAAATGATGGGAGAAAAGGGCAGATTATTGAATCTGCTTTTCAAAAAACAGCTGTTACTCGCAAAGTATTTTACATTGGTATGGATTTTAGTTTATTGATATAAATTTAAGGTCAATTTTGTTATACTGTATGTGTATTTCCTTTTTTTCTGTATGTATATTTCTACTCTTGTTTAAGGTATTATGTTTATGGAGCTCATTTAGAAGTGTTATTGTATAGTTAAGAAATAAGAGTAGTAGTCATCTATAATAGTCAAGCTTACAGGCATATTTATTAGGCTTTTTAGGTATACATGTATTTCAGATAGATAGGTAATTCTTTTTTATTTTTATATTATTATTACAAATTTTTACCTCCTTCCCTCCTCTTATTTCCCTTCCCCTTCCTCCACTCCCCTCCCCCTCCCTCTCCAGACCAAAAAGCATTCAGGGTTCCCTGCCCTGAGGGAAGTCCAAGATCCTCCCCTCTCCATCCAGGTCTAGGAAGGTAAGCATCCAAATAGACTAGGTTCCCACAAAACCAGTACATGCAGTAGGATCAAAACCCAGTGCCATTGTCCTTGGCTTCTCAGACAGCCCTCCTTGTCAGCCATGTTCAGAGAGTCCAGTTTGATTACATGCTCCATCAGTCCCAGTCTAGCTAGCTTTGGTGAGTTCCCATTAGATCAGCCCCATCGTCTCAGTGGGTGGGGGCATCCCTTGTGGTCCTGACTTCCTTGCTCATGCTCTCTTTCCTTCTGCTCCTCATTTGGACCTTGGGAGCTCAGTCCAGTGCTCCAATGTGGGTCTCTGTCTCTATCTCCATCCATTGCCAGATGAAGGTTCTATGGTGATATGCAAGATATTCATCAGTGTGGCTATAGGATAGGACCAGTTCAGGTGCCCTCTCTTCAGCTGCTCAAGAAACAAGCTGGGGACATCTCCCTGGACATAGATAGGTAATTCTTCAAACACTTTAAAGACCTACAGAATATGTAATTTGTAATGTTTTAAGAACTTAGACCTTTCTTGACTGTGAGACACATCTGCTCCTGGCTGCACTAGTTACTTCAAAAAGGATAATGGGCATCGAAGAAACTCCTTATGGAGTCTAATTCCATTGTTGCAAGGTTAGCTGTTGCAGATTATAATAAAATAATCCCACACTAGCCCAGAATGGAGTATAATAAAAGTTTTTTTTTTTTTTTTTATTTAGGAGTAGCCTCACAGATCAGCGGTCCTCTTCATGAATTGGGAACAGGAACTGATTACAGCAGCCAAGGGGCCCACACATGCTTTTTGTCTGAGTTTATAGTATATGAGACCACGCCCAAAATGGGCTGGTATCTTAAGGGCTATTTGTTGAAGGAGTTCTCACAGCACCTCCCCCTTTTGTCTAAATAAGATAGTTCTAAGCCTAATACAAAACTATATACAATAAGAACAAATATCAAGTATAAAAATTAGAACTACAGCCAGCAAGGACAACATCAAGCAAGAAACATATGCTAATCTTTCTTTTTTATGCTCTTTTTTATTTATTTATTTTTAATTTATTAAAGATTTCTGTCTCTTCCCCACCTCCGCCTCCCCTTTCCCTCCCCCTTCCCCAATCAAGTCCCCTCCCCCCTCGTCAGCCCAAAGAGCAATCAGGGTTCTCTGCCCTGTGGGAAGTCCAAGGACCACCCTCCTCCATCCAGGTCTCGTAAGGTGAGCATCCAGACTGCCTAGGCTCCCACAAAGCCAATACGTGCAGTAGGCTCAAAAACCCATTGCCCATGTTCTTGAGGTCTCAGTAGTCCTCATTGTCCACTATGTTCAGTGAGACCTGTTTTAACCCAGGCTTTTTCAGACCCAGGCCAGCTGGCCTTGGTGAGTTCCCAATAGAACAATGACTTCTTGAATTTTGCATGCAAATGGACGGAAATAGAAAACACTATCCTGAGTGAGGTAAGCCAGACCCAAAAAGAGGAACATGGAATGTACTCACTCATATTTGGTTTCTAGCCATAAATAAAGGACATTGAGCCTATAATTTGTGATCCTAGAGAAGCTAAATAAGAAGGTGAACCCAGAGAAAGACATATAGTCATCCTCCTGGAGATTAACTTTCATCGGGCGATGAAAGCAGACAGAGACAGAGACCCAAATTGGAACACTGGACTGAAATCCCAAGGTCCAAATCAGGAGCAGAAGGAGAGATAGCACGAGCAAGGAACTCAGGACCGCGAGGGGTGCACCCACACACTGAGACAATGGGGATGTTCTATCGGGAACTCAATACAATGAGGACTGCTGAGAAGTCAAGATCAGTGACACTGGGTTTTGATCCTACTGCACGTACGGGCTTTGTAGGAGCCTAGGCGGTTTGGATGCTCACCTTACTAGACCTGGAAGGAGGTGGGAGGTCCTTGGCCTTCCCACAAGGCAGGGAACCCGGACTGCTCTTTGGGATGATGAGGGAGGGGGACTTGATTGGGGAAGGGGGAGGGATATGGGAGGCAGTGGAGGGGAGGAGGCAGAAATCTTTTATAAATAAATAAAAAAATTAAAAAAACACAAAAAAGCACAGAAAAGAGTACTTATCATTTAACTTCTGGTGGCCAGAAGCATGGCTGAGATATTGAAATGTATAATTCCAAGTCCTTGTGAGATAAATTCCCTAGTAGGATAGATATTGGCAATGTTATTAGTACATTGACTGTAAGTACAAGGTAGAAATCATAGCCTTTGTAAACTATCAAGGGTTGGAAGATTTTCTACAACATTTTAAAAACAATAGTTCAGTTGCTTGATAAAAAAAAATAAAATTTCTGTTGAGAAGTTGGCTGTTTTTCTGATGGGCTTGTCTTTATGAACCTTGATTCTTCTTTAGAGGGGCCTCAATAATCTTTGTTTTGTACTCTGGGAAATTTAAGTATTTTGTGAAATGGAGTCTTTTATTTTTACTTATTATTATTGTTGGTGTTATTATCGGGTTTTCCAGACAGTGCTTCTCTATGTAGCCCTGCCTGTCCTAGAACTCCCTTTGTAGACCAGGCTGGTCTCAAACTGTCACAGAGATCTGCCTGCCTCTGCCTTCGGGGTGTTGAGATTAAAGGAGAGCACATGGAGTCTTTTTTAAATGGCATATACATTTTTAAGTTTTACATCCCTTCTGTATCTACTATAGATTCTTCTCTTTACCAAGATCAGAGAATTTTCTGTTTATTCTACTAAATGTGTTTTCTGTGCCTACTAATCTTAAGTTTGGTTTATTCTTCTTGTCCAAACACATTTTCTGTTCATAATTTCCTGTTTTTTCCTTTGTCTACATCATTTACTTTTGTTGCTATGACCAAATACTTGACAAGAATCAATTTATGGAATGAAGGATTTATTTTGATATGTAGTTTAAGAAGAAATACTATCATCGTGGTGGGAACTGTTTAGTTGCAGGAATATGAGGTGGTTGGTCACATCTTTTTTCAACAGTCAGAAAATAGAGAAAAGGATATGTATTGAGCTGGACTATAAAACCTCAAGTCCTATTTTCAGTGTCTGACTTCCTCCTTTATCTTCTAAAGAGTCCTCAACCTTCAGAAACAGCCACCAGCTAAAGACCATGTGTATAAATACATGAGCTTGTGGGAGATATTTCACATAGAAATTATATCACCGTTTGGATGTTATAATTCATCAACCATAAGACCTACTATCTTTCTTCTTAATCTATTTGAAGATTTCAACTGAGTTGTGTTTTTTTTAACAGAAGAAAAAGCTTAGAGATTTATTTTTAATTTTATGTGCACAAGAGCATCATGGAAGAAATGAATAACTAAAGCAGCAGTGAGATTTGAGAGCTCATTACACTGTTTTAATAGGGGAACAGAAGGGGCCGAGAGATACTTCTGGAAGAATAAGTGGCTTTTTAGAGGGGCATGGGGTGGGGGAAGAAACATGTATGGAAGCACAAATGACATCTGAAAGGTAAATAGGCTTTGAGAAGAACAGTAGGGAGATATGACAATTTGCAAAAACGTTTATCTTGTGTATTGTGTCAGTCTTGCCTGGTCTCTTATGTTACAGCAAGAGGAAATTTGTGATTTTTTTTAAAGGATCTAAATTAACATAGTTAAGAGAAAACGTCTCCCTGCACTGGTTGAGTCTCAAATGTCTACATCTCTAAACAATCTTTATGTCCCTATGGCACAGCTGGCCCTTTTTTGGTATTAAGATCCCTTTAATGGATTGTATTGTTTTGCCAGAGAGAGGTTTTTAAATGTAGGTGCTAACAAGGAACTAATTCTAAGCAACATTTTTGCACCCCTAAAACAACTTGTTTTTCATTAAAAGGTTGAGTTTTTTATTTCTTTTAAAACAATCATTGTATATCAAAACTGCTTTTAGTATTATAATTTTATATTTTATATAACTTGTGGAATTATATAAATGTAATATGGCAAATTTATTGAGAAGGTATAGTAGGTAAAAGAACTTGTTATATAAACAGGAGGACCTGAGTTCAAACTATCCAGAATCTATGTAAAATCTGTAAATACAGCATCAGCATCTGTATATAATCCCTTTGCCTCTCTAGGAAGATTAGAGGTGAAGACAGGAGAATCACCGGATGCTTGTGGGTCAGCTAGCACATGACTAATGCATGACACATGCTAGTTAGGGTTTTTCTAAAGGAACAGAATTGATGCAATGAAAAAAATATATGTGGTTTATTAGAGTGGCTTACAATCTGTGGTCCAACAATGACTACTGTGGGAAAGGAAAACAATGTTGTAGTTGTTCAGTATGTAAAAGGGCAGTGGTGGCACACACGTTGAATCCCAGCATTTGGGAGGCAGAAGCAGACAGATGTGTGAGTTTGAGGCAAGCCTGTTCTATCTAGTGAGTTCCAGTACAGCCAGGGCTACTCACAGAAACCCTGTCTCAGAAAAAGAAAACAAAAAAAAAATTAGACTAGATGTTCATCGTTCCCAATCTGGTGCTGGAGTCCTAGGGAATTTCTAGAGACCTGTGAGTCTTCACTCTGTGTTGTAATCCTCAAGAAGTAGATTCTGATACAAGCAAAAGAATGCCAAAGCAACAAGGTAGATGAATTTGGGAACAAGAGTGAGGATAAACAGCTAAAAAATCAAGATTCCCTCCTTCAATGCCCTTCTATGTGGTTGCCACCAGAATGAGTTGCCCAGATTTTTTTTCCCTTATCAAATGATCCAGTCCAGAAAATCTTTCACATGCTTGCCCAAGTACTTGGGTTTTTCATTGATTAATGAGATAGTCAAGTTAGCAACCAAGATTAACCATCACATGGCCAGAAAAAAGAAAAGACACCTTGTATCAAACATGGGAGGGATGGTGGGGAACTGACACCCAGATCTTCTCATCTTCACATGTGCACCAAAGCACACACATGCTTCATTCACAGGCATGAATGCACATATAGAGACATACACATATACACAATGGACATACACACGCCCAAATTATTTATATATATAATTCTGTGGCTTAGAAATTTGTTGGGGACCAGCCTCAACAAAAATACCTCTTACCAGGGTAGAAACATGGGGATTTGTTTGTTTGTTTGTTTATTTTAGTGTTCTGACAATGTTTATGAGAGTTCCATTCTCATCAGCATTTACTCTTGTCCACCTTCCAAATTTTAGCCATTGTAATATGTATATAGTGGTATTTTATTATTTTTTTCCATTCAAAAATTTACACTTCCTCCCCTCCTCCCATTCCCCTCCCACTCTGATACTCACTCTCCTCCCTCCCCCTCCCTCCTTAAGAGAGGGCAGGGTACCCTGCCCTGTAGGAAGTCCAAGGCCCTCCTCCCTCCATCCAGTCCTAGGAAGGTGTGCATCCAAATAGACTAGGGTCTCAAAAAGCCAGCACATGCAGTAGAAACAGGTCCCAGTGCTATTATCAATAGCTTCTCAGTCCACCCAACATGGGGATTTAGAAATATTAATAAAGAATACGAAGACACAAAAATAATAAGACAGAAAACAAAAGTTTTGGGAGTTCCAGTGAGTACTGAAATTGCCTGTATTTGATTTCCAATTGCTTAAAACAACCTTGACACCAAAAGACATCCTTTTATAGCCAAGAACAGAAGCCTGTTTGGAGCCATTTGTCCCTTGACAGCATCTACAACTGAATCCATCCTGATCTATGTGCACTTTCACCTCTTCAGGCTGAGATGTATTATGTCTCTGTTGCCTGTGTCTGATAACAGTTTTGCTTAAATGAAAGTCATGGTACAGCTTCTGTGTATTTCCGTACTATTACATTTCCACTTAGTTTGTAGAGGGTCCTCAATATCTGGGCCAAATGTGAGATTAAAAAGCCCACCAGTAGTACAGTAGCCTCACAAGATCCTATACTGGTTTGACTATGTGTGGAAGAAGGAAAAGTTATACGTTGTCTGTTATTTCCTGTGGAAATATTTGGATCTTACTCAGCCAGACAAAACCGCCAAATTTTACAAGCAAGCTAGGCCCTTTGGTACTTCTTTAGATTCATGGATCATCTCTTCTCAGGTGAGCTAGAAAGCTTCCCAAACCAGACTTATATTTGGAGGAGAAAGGTTTATGTATCATTAGTGTAATGAGACATTTGAGTAGTTGGTGGTTTGCTCTATGGTACTTGATTAAGTGTCATTATCCCATAGCATATTTTGAGTTTTATAAATTCCCTAGGTAACACAGTAGTTCACTGAAGGCTATCTGTTATGCTTGTCATTTTATCTATAACTATTTACTACTGCTGTGGGGGGGGCAGCCTCCAGCAACACAGAGCTTTGATAGGAATCCATGGAATCCAGGAGGCTAAACTTTTCTAGCTGAGGTAGGTTAGGGAAAAAGGCACTCACAAATTCTCTTGATGGTTTCCTTATTTATTCTCCCTTTCTATATTTTCTTTCTCTTTATTTCCTCCCCCCTTCTCTCTAGTGTTTTTCCATAACTTTTATATCCCTACAGAATCTTTCAGGCAGTTACAAGAGTCAAAATAGTTGCATTCCATTTTTCAAGTAAACAATTATAGGTAAAAACATGTTTTTTTTTTTTTTTCAAGACAGGGTTTCTCTGTGGTTTTGGAGCCTGTCCTGGAACTAGCTCTTGTAGACCAGGCTGGTCTCGAACTCACANTGGAGCCTGTCCTGGAACTAGCTCTTGTAGACCAGGCTGGTCTCGAACTCACAGAGATCCGCCTGCCTCTACCTCCCAAGTGCTGGGATTAAAGGCGTGCGCCACCACCGCCCGGCTTAAAAACATGTTCATTTTATGTATTACAGGTGAAAAACAAATTATCCCAAGAACCCATATACATTCATATCCAAGCAACTTGTTACAGATTAAACATGTGGGCAGTAAGGTGTTCTTGTCAGATCTTTTACTGTCAGGCAGCAGTTTGCAGTTACAAAGAAAGGGCCAGTTACTTTATTACTTATCTTGAAAGGTAATTCTATAAGGAATCTTAAAGGAATTACAAACCTAAACTTTTATATAGGAAAAAGAATCAGCTCTACTTAAATCTTTAGGGTACACATCCATTCATTAATAGTTTCTTTTGTATCTGGAGATTGAGGGCGAAATGGGTAATTTAATCATCACCTTTGGTAATCAACCAAACCTAGCAAGGAGAGTATGTCAGCCAGTAATAATTGGGCTGCTTTGTTCTTGTTCCCTGACCTTAAAGGGTTTCACATTTGTAGTATGGAGGTCACTTGTTTGTTCCCGGCCACTCAGACCCAAAATAATCACACAGAAACTACATTATTTAATACACTACTTTGCCAATGACTCTAGTATATTCCTAGCAAGCTCTTACATATTAAATTAACCCATTTCTATTATTTTATATTTTACCACGAGGCTCGTGACCTACTGACAATGTTCCAACTGGTGGACCATGGTGTCTCACCACTTCGTTCTCTTTCTCCCAGCATTCAGTTTAGTTTTTCACACCTAACTCTGTTCTGCCCTGGTATAGGTCCAAAGCAGTTTCTTTATTCATTAAACAATAAAAGCAACACATAGACAGAAGGACCTTCAACACCACACATTCAACTATGTGCCTTTCTAAAACTTTAGATTATCTCCTGGAGTTTTTCACCTCAAAGTTATTTAACAAAGACATCTCAGTATAACTTCATTATTTTCAAAACATTGTTTCGCTGTGTTGTACTCCAGGACCTGTGAACACATTTCCCAACATTAAGGTTAAAAGAATTTAAACTAGCTGGGCTACTGGGACTCAATTGTTTGTCATTAATTTGAGCTACAATCCTTGCAGCCCTTAGGTGAGACTCACAGGCCCTGGATGTGAAACATAAGCTTGTATTTATTTTTATTCATCAAAACTCTATATAAGCTATCATCATTATTATCAAATTAGATAGTACATCTTAGGGAGAGGTCATCTTCTTGACAGTCTGCAGGTAAAAATGCCCAGTAGAACAGGCTGCTTCCAAGAGATAAACACACTATCTATTACAGGCAGTGGAGATCCCCCGCCCCCATGTCCACGCACACCATGCTGGATACCAGAGAAAGAACTGCAACAAAGAGGCACAGGAGAAGTGAAAGGCATTCCGGGGTCTTTAGTCCTGTGTTCTTGCCTAAACGAGATTGACCCAGCAGAGGATTCTCTTCTGCTAGGCTGACACCTGGAACTTCAGCTGCAACTCACTGCTCCTCTGGCATGGCCCACGACAATTTACCCGGGGTCTTTTGGACTTTCTCTGCTTTATTTTTGTTGTTAAAATCACCAAAAGCTTAATTTAGAAGTTTATTTGCAAAGTTTGACTCAGTGAGTAAGAGAGCTTGCTAAATGAATGAAAATTCGAGGTCAAATCCCCAGAATCCAGTAAAAATCTCATTGTGGTTCTGTGAGTCTGTCATCCAACTGCTGTGGCAGTCAGAGGTAGGAGGATAGTTTGGGTTTTCTGATGGCTAGCCTAGCTATAGGTTCAGTAAGAGGCCCTGTTTCAAAGGAATAAGGTAGAGAGCGAAAGCAGGACCCTTCACATTGTCCTTAAGCCTCCATCTACTTTTGGACACCCTAATATACTGTGCACTTAGAACACACATACTCATGCACAGTAAATGGAAAACATTGCCAACCCTAAAATGGCTCCCTTAATTAAGATATCTACTTCCCTGCTCCCATATCCACCCTTCCTCCATCCCAACTATCCCATTCCCCCAAGCTCACTCCATCCTTCCCTTCTTCCTTCTCTCTTCCCCTCTCCCCTTAAGCCCATCCATCCCCCACCCCCAAGCACCCAATTTTTGCCTGGCAATTCTTGTCTACTTCCTATATCCAGGAGGATAACTATATGCTTTTCTTTGGGTTCACCTTCTTATTTAGCTTCTCTAGGATCACGAATTATAGGCTCAATGTCCTTTATTTATGGCTAGAATCCACTTATGAGTGAGTACATACCATATTCATATTTTTGTGTCTGGGTTGCCTCACTCAGGATAGTGTTTTCTATTTCCATCCATTTGCATGCAAAATTCAAGATGTAATTTTTACCACTGAGTAGTACTCTAATGTGTATATATTCCACCCTTTCTTTATCCATTCTTCCATTGAGGGGCATGTAGTTTGTTTCCAGGTGCTGGCTATTACAAATAATGCTGCTGTGAACATAGTTGAACAAATGCTTTTGTAGTATGATAGGGCATTTCTTGGGTATATTCCCAAGAGTGGTATTGCTGGATCCTGGGGTAGGTTGATCCCGAATTTCCTGAGAAACCACCACACTGATTTCCAAGTGGTTGCACAAGTTTGCATTCCCACCAGCAATGAATGAGTATTCCCCTTATTCCACATCCTTTCCAGCAAAGGCTATCATTGGTGTTTTTGATTTTAGCCATTCTGACAGGTGTAAGATGATATCTCAAAGTTGTTTTGATTTGCATTTCCCTGATAGCTAAGGAGGCTGAGCATGACCTTAAGTGTCTTTTGGCCATTTGAACTTCTGTTGAGAATTCTCTGTTCAGTACAGTGCCCCATTTTTTAATTGGGTTAATTAGCATTTTAAAGTCTAGTTTCTTGAGTTCTTTATATATTTTGGAGGTCAGACCTTTGTCTGATGTGGGGTTGGTGAAGATCTTCTCCCAATCAGTAGGTTGCCTTTTTGTCTTAATGACAGTGTCCTTTGCTTTACAGGAGCTTCTCAGTTTCAGGAGGTCCCATTTATTCATTGTTGCTCTTATTGTCTGTGCTACTGGGGTTCTACATAGGAAGTGGTCTCCTGTGCCCATGTGTTGTAGACTACTTCCCATTTTCTTTTCTACCAGGTTCAGTGTGGTCAGATTAATATTGAGGTCTTTAATCCATTTAGACTTGAGTTTCGTGCATGGTGATAGATACACATCTATTTTCATTCTTCTATAGGTTGACATACTTAGCATAATAGTTTCCATGAGTGACACAGTGAGACATTATAAAACTACATAAACATTTTGAGCCTGTGATTTTCTGATCTGTGCCCACCCTAAAATTTGCTTTATTAAAAAATTTTCTTTTGGTATGCTGCTGACTATGCCATTGTTAGCAAAACCAGAATGCTCCAAAACTTGCCTTACTCCCCCTTCCCTGGGCTGTTATGAATGGCCCCTTGGCAGGGAGCCGCCCCCTGAGCCCCAGGCCTGCTGTCTTGAACCTGCGGTGCTGAGCAAGGTCACCTCTGAGTGTGCGAGAACAGCTTTCTTCTTCCCCCAGATCTCAGGCACACATCCCAGCCCCTGAAGATGGGGAACTGCCTCAGATCCCCGACCTCAGATGACATCTCTCCCCTTCACGAGTCTCAGTCCGACAGGGCTAGCTTTGGCGAGAGGACAGAGCCAAATCAGGAACAAGTTCATCCAACATCTAGCCAGATTTGGTTATCAACTCAGGTGCTTGAAGAGGAACAAATTAGAGTAGCTCAAAGAATAGGCCTTATACAACATCTGCCTAAAGGAGTTTATGACCCTGGAAGAGAGGGATCAGAAATAAGGATCCAAGAGTGGGTGATCTATATGATGAACTTTGTTTATGGGGACCTAATTCGATTTCTGCCATGCATATACACCTATCACCTGGACTGTATAGATGACTGGTTGATGCGATCCTTCACCTGCCCCTCCTGATGGAGCCAGTGGATGCAGCACTGCTTTCACCCTAAGAGACTAATTGAGCCAGGGTCTCACATTTGACTTCAAGTGAACCATCACTTTTAATGGCTTTGGCCTTTTTTCACTGAACCCCGAGTGCCAGGGATTAGGA
>NW_026067915.1:7945099-7949514 GCF_014885135.2 Alexandromys fortis | reverse complement strand
CCAACCAAAGGCCTACCTCTTTGATTTAATTGTCCTGGGGCGATCTGCTCTTGGTGTTGCACTGATCCCTGTCGCCTGCATTGTCTGCCACTGTGTCAGTACCCGCCGGTCCCGGCCGCTGCGCCAGCTATGTCGCCCCGCCGTGCGCGTCCGGTTCCGGCCGCCGCTGGTGCCGTGCGCGTCCGGTTCCAGCCCGAATGATTGGTATTTTTATGTAAAGTCTTGACCCAGTGTTTATAGTTGTTATTAGACCTTGTTCTTACTTCACTACATAGGAATTACGTAAAGTGTTACAACAATTGTACATGTTTAAATTGTGTGTGTTGAAGATTGGAAAAAAAAGATAGTTGTTATTGTTCCTAAAGGAGATATGTTTCTTCTTCCATCCAAATTCTTTTCTGAAGTTACTGGCATTTGGGTCAAGGTTTTATTAAAAGCTACATTTTATAACACTGGCACAAAAAAAATGGTAGTTTTATGTAGTGGCATTTCAACTGTATTTTAATAAATAAAGACTGCCTGAAGAGCCGAGAGTAAAATAGTCCCACTGGTCAGCCTTATAGACCAGATTATGGTAGCACACACCTTTAATCCCAGTAGCCATGACACACACCTTTAATCTAAGTAGCCACACTAGTTGCCATAGAAACCAGGAGGTGCATGCCTTTAATCATGGTGGTGCACACCTTTAATCCCAGCCCTACAGAGGATTATAGAATGGGAGGAAACTCTCAACTCTTAACACACAGTGTCATTCTGAGATTTTGGGAGTCAGGATCACCATTTAAAACTGAGGTCAAGGTAAGACCCAGTGGCTGGCTGTTTTTTTGCTTTTTGGATCTTCAGGTTGAACCCCAATTTCTCTCTCTTGAGTTTTATTAATTTTGCTTCAGTTTTAAGCTTGTTTACACAGTTCTTTTTTTTCCATTGGAAATTGAATTCATTCACTTAGGTCTTTTAAAATAATGTATTATTATCATTGGGACTGGCTCTATGATTGAAAATCAGTTTATTTATTACCTGTTGTAAATGCTGTATTCTGTTTGCAGTTTGGAAATGCAAAATTCAAAGTGATCTTCTAGCTCCTAAGCAAACTGAGATACACTATTCCTTTTCTATTAAAAATGAGCTGATGTGTCAGGAAACCAACGCAAGCAAAGTGGATTTGATATCCCCCTCCTTGTGTGTCTTATCTTATTGTTTTGGTTGTTAATATGGTAATAACTGAAAGTCAAGTTTATTTAAATATGAATATTTCTGATGTATTGAGCTTTGAACTATGCCACCGTGCTTATGTAAAAATGAAGGTGGCACCATGGTGAAACTTAACAAGAAATAGTGTTTCAGCTCTTATCAGTTTTGATTCTCTTTCCTGTGACCTCTTTCCGGGCTATCTGGAACCATAGCAAAAGGATACTGCATCTCTTGTTACTGTAGTGCTGAGGTTATTGAAGTTACAGAAACACATCCAGTCTGTTAGGTGTCTGTTAAGTCTTGCTAGGTGACTGACAAGAAAAGTAAATGTGTTTCATGTTTTGCACACCAATGCAGCAGGATTTGTATAACCATATGACTTCATAGTTGTGATCTCAAAGGAACTTCTTTCCTTTTTCTTGCAGTTAATGTAAGAATACTCCAAGTCTCTAAACTTCTGAAGTGTTAGAGGTAGAGATAGTCTAGTAAAGATATAATTTTTTACCCACTTAAAATGTGTTTATTTCTCCTTCTGTTCTCAAGGTGATTTGTTCCTTCAACTCTGTGATATTGTAGTTAAAAATGATGTGCCAACAGCGCTCCTTACCTAACAAATCAGAAATGATTCTTTTATATTGTGTTGAGTATTTGACTAACACTTTTTTTCATTGAAAAGTTTCTTGAAGGTTCTTCATAATTGCTTTATAGAAGAAATTATGTCATAAGTAGTTAATTGACATTCCGCTTGAAGCATTCATATGTTGCTTAATTTCCTGATGAACCCCATGATGGAAAGACTTAGAGATTAACTTGAAAAATACTGAAATTAGATTATCAGGTTCTGTTAGATTGTTACATATATCTTGCTTAATTTCTGTTTATTAATTTATATCTACCTAATTATAAGGTAAATTTAGATGAAAAATGTTATCTCCTTTTTTCTTTAAATCCTCTATTTATCACTGCAACATTCTTTTTTATTAATCATTTTTAAATTTATTTTACATACCAACCACAGTTTCCCCTCCCTTCTACTCTCCCATTCACTCCCATCTACCATCGTCGTTCACTTCTCTGTCTCCTTCAGACAGGGGGCAGCCTTCCGTGGTCGTCAACAAAGCATGGCACACCAAGTTGAGGCATGACCAAGTTCCTCCCCCTGCATCAAGGCAGTCTAGCATGGGGAATAAGTTCCCAAAAGCCAGCTCAAGTGCCAGGGACAGGTCCTGATCCCACTGCTGGGAGCCCCACAAACAGACCAAGCTACACAACTGTCACATGCATCTCTACAACATTCTTAAGACAGTCTATAGAATTAGCTTTCTTAATTGTCATTTAGTTATTCATTTTCATCAAGTGATTTTCTTAAGTATGACATTTATCCTTGATTTTTATTATCTGAAAGCACTATGTCTTGCTGACTAAAAAAAAAAAAGCCAGTAGACAATAGCTCGTGGTGATACACAGATTAATAGAAATGGGTTTATTCAAGATATATGAACTGGAAATATGCCCAAGTCATTGGCCAAGCAGTGCTGTTAGTCTCTGCTTGTTTATTTGGGTCTATGAAGCCGGGAAATGAATGAGCAGTCTCTGATTACAAAATGGTGCCAATGTGGGCCAGCTACATCCACATAAAACCTGAGAGAGCTTGGGAAGGAATTCTAGACACGAAAGAATAGAGTTAAGCATGGCTTCTTGGTAGATGCATTTTCTTGGGTGGACTGTTCGCTGGCAGCCAGAAGATGTGTGGCTCCATTTAAGAGGAGACTTCCTAACTCAGCATTAGGAACAAAAACTGCATGACTTCTTTAAAAGGCAGCTTACTGGTTCTTGCTGAGATATATGAATGGCTCTTACTCTTTAGGGAGGTATGTTATGTAGCACTTAAATGGGGTCTGTGAACAGCATGTTACACATTGCTTACAGAGACAGGTGCATCCCTGTAACTGGGAAGGAGAACATGGCTTACAGAGCTGATGGTAAACAAAACCCCAACATGTTGGACTAGGCAGAGCCAAACCATGCTCAGCTTTGCATACCAGAGGGGTAGTTCAGCTACCTAGGGTGGGAGAAGGCTGCAGACAGGGGGGCAGGGGTGTTGGCCTGGCCCGGCCTGGCAATGGTGTGGACTCAGACCATGTGGGCGCCAATTTGTTGGCATACAAAAGAGTTGCACAGTAGCCTGGAATGGAGTATAACAAAGGTTTATTTATTACGGGATAAACTAACAGAAAGGGTAGCAATCCTCAATCCTCTGCATGCACAGGGAACTGGAACCTAATCCAGCAGCCATGAGACCCTATCTGCTTTTATGGTACATGAGACCACACCCAAAGTGGGCTGCTATTTTAAAGGCTATTGACTGAAGCAGTTTCCACAGCACCCTTAAAACATTCTAATTTTAGAACTTCTATAGTCACAGTTGGATTGATTGCTATGTGGGATTTACTAGCTTGGGTGCTGAACAGGAAAAGTAGATTTATTATGTTTTATTATTTTTTCTTTAATATGAAACCTATGACATTTTTCTTGAGGTTTTATTAATTTATAACTGTATATATTTTAATTAATTAATTTGTTTATTTTTATTTTTGAGACAGGGTTTCTTGGAACTTGCTCTGTAGACCAGGCTGGCCTCAAACTCAGAGATTGGTTTGCCTCTGCCTCACAAGTGGTGGGATTAAAGGTGTGCACCACCACCACCTGGCTAGTAACTGTGTATATTTAAAGTGTACATTGTGAAATGATTATCAGAACCAAGATAATTAATATTTCTGTCACATCACAATATTAAGTTCTTTGTGGCTAAGAAAGAAAAAAAATCTTTCACCAATGTTGAAGTTTATAAAGTATTATTTTCAACTGTAGTAACCATGCCAGCCATTATGTCTCTGGAATTTATTCATCCTATAATTGAAGATCCCTATTTTCTTCATTCTTGGTAAACCAGCTTTGTGCTTGCTTTTGTTAATTTGTCTTTTATTGGTGCCATGAATATATGTAATGTCTATCTTTCTCTGACTTAATTCTTTTAGCAATATTTTCCAGGTCCTGCATATTGTCACAAATGTTAGGATATTATTCTTTTTTTTGTTTATTTTTATTTTTATTTTTTTTATTGAGAAAAAGAAAAAAAAAGTTTCCGCCTCCTCCCAGCCTCCCATTTCTCTCCCCCTCCTCCCACCCTTCTCCCCCTCCACCCACTCCTCTCCCACTCC
>NW_026067915.1:7918632-7943694 GCF_014885135.2 Alexandromys fortis | reverse complement strand
TATATATTCCACACTTTCTTCATCCATTCTTCCATTGAAGGGCATCTAGGTTGTTTCCAGGTTCTGGCTATTACAAATAATACTGCTATGAACATAGTTGAACAAATGCTTTTGTCATATGATAGGGCATCTCTTGGGTATATTCCCAAGAGTGGTATTGCTGTAAAATTCTGTTAATATATATACACTACATTCTCTTTATTCATTTCTTGACCTCTCTCTCTCTCTCTCTCTCTCTCTCTCTCTCTCTCTCTCTCTCTCTGTGTGTGTATGTGAGTGGGGTGGGTGTGTATATAAAAATGCATGTGCATGTGTGTGACTGTGGGGCTAGAGGTCAAACTCTTGTATTGCTTTTTAGGAGCAATAGTTTTACTTACTTGCTTACTTACTCATTCACTCATTCATTCATTTATTTTGTTTTTACATCCCAATCACAATTTCCCTTTCTTCTTTCCTCCCAGTTGCTTCCCCTTCCACTCTTCCTCCCTCCATCTACTCTTCCTCCTGTTTCTCTGTAGAAAAGTACAGGCCTTCCATGGATATCAACCACCCATGGTATATCACATTGCAGTGAGCCTAGGCATCTCCTCTCTTATTAAGGCTGCATGAGGCAATCCAGTAGGAGGAAAGGATCTTAAAAGCAGGCAACAGAGTCAGAGATGGCCCATGCTCCCATTGTTAAGAGTCCCACAAGAAGACCAAGTTAAACAACTGTAACATATATGCAGAGGGCCTAGGTCAGTTCCATGCAGGCTCCCTGGTTGTTGGTTTAGTCTCTGTGAGCCTTTATGAGCCCAGGTTAGTTGAATCTGTGGATTTTCTTGTGGTGTCCTTGACCATTGGCTCCTACAATCCTTCTTCCCCTTCTTCCATACGATTCCCAGAGCTCTGCTTAATGTATGGCTGTTGTTCTCTGCGTCTGTTTCTATTAGTTGCTGGATGAAACCTCTTTGATGACAGTTGGGTTATGCTCCAATCTGTGAGTATAGCAGATTATCATTAGGAATTATCCCAGGTCTCTTATAACAGCAAGACCTGAATATTCCAATGCAGCTATCTACCTTATTTTTTAAGACAAGGTCTCTCATTGAGACCAAGGGTTCACCATTTAGGCAAAGGCAACAGGACAGCATGCTCTGGATCCACCTGTGTCTGCTTCCCCAGTGCTGGAATTGTAAGCACACGACTCCACACCTAGCTTTTTGAGTTCTAGGATCAAGCTTAGGTTTTCATGCTGCGTGGCAAGTACTTTACTGACTGAGCCATTTCATTAGCCACTTGACAAACTTTCCATTATTTTTTTTATCTTTCCTGTTATGAAGAATGTGTCACTGGACTGAGAAGACTAAATATTTTTTGAGATAGTGATTTAATTTCCTTTAGATTATATCAGAAGGCAAATTGTTAAGTCATCTGGTGAAGGCGTAAGTCAAAAACAATCCCACACCAGTTTAGAATTATGATTAATAGAATGGTTATTTATTTAAAGGGGAAAAAACTTACAGATCACGGTCCCAGACAACAGCCCTCTGTGCAATCAGGAAGGGAGTCTAGTTGCCGGAAGCAGAGTAGGAAGTAAGAGAGAGGGAGAAGGGAAGTGGTCGCTTTTTTAAAGGGAGTGAGATCATGCCCCAATGGGCTGGTATCTCAGCGGCTATTGGCTGGAGGAGCGGAAGGACCTTCCGCAACACCCTGGTGATTCATTTTTATTTTTTAAGAACTCTATTGTTTTCCATTATTGCTATAACTAATTACATTTCTACTAGTAAGTATAAAAGGATACTATTTTTCCACGTTTATTATTACTCCTTACCTTTTGACTATTTGATATAACTTCCTAAAAGGCGTAAGATGATATCTCATTGTGGTTTTGATTGAAGTTTTTGTATTATTGAATTAGATATCTTTGAATATATCTGTTTATCTGTCTCATGTATTTTTTTGAGAAATGTGCTCATTTTCATTAAATATCTTTTTGATGCTATTAAAATATAATTTTGTGTTATTAAGCATTAGATCTCACATACTCTATGAAAATACTGTATCATCAAGTTATATTCTCAACTAGTATAAGTGATATTTTCAAAATTTATTTTTGCAGTTAAATGCTAATTATAAAAATGGTACTGGTATGCTGGTTTTGTCTCTTGAAGCTTTCCAAATTAATTTATTAGTTCTAACAGGTTTATTTCGGTGGATCTAGGGTTTCTTTAATTTAGGGACTAATGGGAGTCGGCCTTCCTTGCAGGTCCTGAATGAACGCAGTGCTGTTAATTTACATTTCCTGCAGAAGAAGTTTTAGGACCTAATCTCTACTTAAGATTATTTGTTCAAATGTCAGATAAATACATCCTATAGTTTTGAACTTAATTCATTAATGTCATAACCTGCTACAACATTCAATCAGGATCATATAATCTCTGTGGTCCTTTAGCTTTAGATATAATAGGAAGCTACTATTATACTAGTAAGAAAATGCTCTCTATTCAGCAAGATACATATCTATTGGCATGTTACCTTCATATGAATGGGTCTACCCTTTCACTCCATCTCTTATGGCATTTGGATCACCCACACAAATCCAATCTTGCTTTCTATTTTAGGTAATTGAAATTTCTTAACATAATAATTTTGAATTATTTTTCTGAAATTCATAAAACTTCATTTATTTGGTATTGATTATTAGCATGTTATTTTATTACTTCAGTTGTATCATTTTAATTTTGTATGTGTATTCCTTGAAACTTTACATTTCTGTCTTCCCATTTGAATGCAAAGTCACCTTCTTCAGTCTTATCTGCCTAGTTCAATTAGAGGAATGCCATCACTAAGCACTGTGCTAGGGACTTTGAATCCTTTCAGATCTTTTAGCATAGGGTATGAGCTACTTTGCATTACAGAAATTCTTTTTTAATTACCTAAGTATCTTAGTAGGTTTCTGTTGCTGTGAAGATACACCATGACCATGGCAACCCTCATAAGGAAAATATTTAATTGAGGTGACAGCTTACAGTTTCAGAGATTCAGTCCATCATCTTCATGGTAAGGAACGTGGTGGCAGGCAGTAGATGTGGTACTGGGGCAATATCTGAGAGGCCTACATCTTGCAGGCATCAGGAAGTCAATAGCACTGGATGTTATCCTGAGCATGGGAAACCTCAAAGCCCGCCCCAAGTGTGATACACTTCAACAAGGTCATACCCACATTAACAAAGCCATACCTCCTTATAATGCTGCTCCTTATCAGATTATGGGGGCTAATTACATTCAAGCTACAACACTAAGCAAGAGTTTTGTAGAGTTATGGTTTTTCTAAAGAAAAAAACAATGTTTTAAGATGATGCTAAAAAAAGAACAAAACAAACAAAAACTCCAATGTTTTCTGGGTAGCTTTTATAAAAGCTATTGGAAATTATAGAACAAAACCAAATATTTTTACATTAATTTATTCCAGTTACACCATTGTATACTGTCATGATTATAAATTTTGAGTTTATGACATTGAAAAATTTCAGATGCCATATAAAATTTTATCTAAGATAATGTGACTATGATGATTTTGGTTTCTAGGCAGTATGAAACTGTGGTGCCACTTGAAGATTCTATTGTGACAGAAGTTACAGCAACTCTACAGGAATGGGCCAGTCTATGGAAACAGCTTTATGTGGTACGTAGTTCACAACTCTACAGGATTGGGCCAGTCTATCTATAGAAACAGCTGTATGTGGTATGTAGTTCATGTGAATTTAATGAATAGTAAAGTTCTGAGTTCTGTTTACCAAGAGAGAAAGTCTACCCTTGGTGCCAGTCTCTCAGTTTGAAATTTTAAAGTATTACCAGTTGGTTCATCCATTGAGGCACTTTGCCTGAGCTAAGTGGGAGCTAAGTGGGAGCTCTCCAACTCCAACTGGACTGGGAATGAACAAGCATAGGATCAAGCTAGTCCCTCTGAATGTGGTTGACAGTTGGGGAAGGCTGAGGGGCCACTGAGAAGCACTGGGATTTGTCTCTACTGCATGTACTGGCTTTTGGGAATCCTCTTCTCTTTGGATGTATACCTTGCTCAGCCTAGATGTAGTGGGGAGGACCTTGGACTTTCCACAAGGCAAAGTGTCTTACCCTCTCTTAGGTTGGATGAGAGGGTGTGTAGAGGGAGGGGATGGGAGGAGAGGAGGGAGTGGGAATTTGGATTGGTATTTTTTTAAAGTAATAAAAAATACTACCAGTTTCTAAATGAATGTTCTGATTATCAGTTGGAATGTAGTAAATTGATTTTTTGAGCCTAAACAGAACACATTTTTCATATATTAAGATATGTGGCACCTTTACCCTGATATGATCATTAGAATTTAAGTTCCATAACCATGAGTCTTACCTGTTTCATCAGTTGCATATACTTTTATAAACAAGTATTTACTGAATGATTAAAAAGCCTTGAGAATGTCCTTTTATTGTTTATCATCCTAATAGTGGTTTAGTCCAAGACATTGTATTAATGGTTTCTTGCACTACTTAGTAGAATGTATCATATGTAGCACTGTGTTAGTCTGGCAATTAACTGAAAATTTATTAGAAACTTACGTTAGTTGCTTGGCATCTCTGTGACAAGACAACTTAAAAGAAAGACAGATTTTCTAAAGGGAGATTGTAGCACTTTGAGTTCATGGTCCCCTTTTCTCCATTGCATCTGGGCCTGAGCATAGTAATGCATACTGTTAGGAAGAATATAATGGAAGAAAATGGCAGATTACAGGGAAAAAGAAGCAGATTGGAAGGTGTCAAAAACAAGATACACTACACAAAGGCACTCCTTCGATGACTTACTCCTTCAGTCAGGCCCATTTCTCTGGCTTTATTATCCATCAGTGGGTAATCTATTAAGTGAACCAGAGCTTCTCATGATCCTCTTTACTCTCAATGAGTGGAATCACCAGTAAGGAACCAGGCTTTCAGTATGTTGGCCTTTAAGGATAACAAAATTCAAAATAAATAAAAACAGTAGTGAAACCATTTAGACACTGAGTAGAGAATAAGATGGGTATAGTTATACATTAGAAATAAGTAGCAGAATATGAATTCTGAGCAAGATGAGCCAAACACAACCCATTTTAGGTTTGAATTCTAGCAAGATGGAGTAAGCACATTTGTCGTTAGCACTGTTTTGGCTGTAGTTACCTTTTCTCCATATCCTTGCTAATATTTTTGTTGTTGTTTCCTGATAATAGCATTACAACAGAGACCCCTGGACAGAACAAATAAATCATATACCAGAAGACTCCAGAAGATAGAGTAAAGAAGGGAAGGGATTTTCTAGAGTTATCAAAATTGTAACTCACAAAGAACAACTTGACAGAGTAGACAATAAAACCCAAAATGTTTGCTTTGTGAACTACCATGGTAAATGGAAAAGATAAAACTAGAGGCTAGAAAAAAATTTCAAAGCACACATCCATAAAAAGAGATGTATTTAAAAAGATTTAAAACATTCTCTAAGCTGAAAATAATAAAATTATTCAATGGTATGACTGCCAAAAAATACAAAAGAGACTTTATTAAGAAGTGTATGTGGATAGCCAGTAATCGAATATTTTCTTTGTCATTAACCATTAAAATAATGTAAAACTAGGCTGTAGTAAAATGCACAACTGTTTTTGAATAGTGAAATAAAAAATACTGCTAATACCAAGTCTTGGCATAGATGTGGCTCAGGTTCTCTTCTGTATTGCTGATGAGAATATAAAATGATACAGGGATTTGGAAAACTTTTATATTTTCTTATAACAAACATAGATTTAATAAATGACCCAGATTTGTATATTTGCCCTAAGAATTGAAAACTTAATTTACATAAAAATCAATTCGTGAATGCTCATAAAATATTTTTTAGGCACAAAACTGATAAAACACCAAATATTTTATAATGAGAAATAAATGTCTTCTCTAGAAATATTTATGATCAGTCATAATTAGGTTGTTTTTGAAAGAGGAGAAAGATAACTTTATGTGTGATTTCAAATGAGTTTATAGCTTTTTGTTTGTTTATTTTGATACAATAGAAAACTAAAAGAAATTAATGAATGGTACTATTCAGCAATCTGAATTGATCTCAAGGACATAATAAAATGGGTTTCATTCATGTAAGGAGCTTATTTGGACAATATCATACATACACACGCACACATACATATATACATAAAACGTTATTTAAGAACTTTTGCTTGTAGAAAATACATGATTATGTTTTTCTGTCAGAACAGAATTGTCAGCCAATTGTGATGGCACACACCTTTAATCCCGACATCCTCGAGGCAGAGTCAGGTGAATCTCTGAGTTTGAGGTCAATCTGGTCTATATAGTAGGCTCCAGGACAGCTAGAGCTATATGGCGAAAGCCTGTCTTGAAAAATAACACCCTAAAAACTGTAAGCTCATTTGAAGCCACACAAAAGTTATCTTTTTCCTAAAACAATCTAATCATGACTGATTGTCAGTATTGCTAGAAAAGACCTTTGTTTCCCAGAACTACTTTTATTCTTAATTGTAGAGTCACCATTGTCCATGCTAGGATTTGAAACTACTTCCATCACTATTTCGATGCAAGATATGCTAAGAAGCTGAAGTATTTCTGACTACTGTTAAATCATTTAAGTAAAATTCAGTGCAAAAAAATTAAAAGAAGAATTTCATGAAATGTAATTATATCATGTTTATACATTTTTTTGTTTGCTTTATTTTGAGACAGGGTTTCTCTGTAGCTTTGGAGCCTGTCCTGAAACTAACTCTTGAGGACCAGGCTGGCCTCGAACTCACAAAGATCTGCCTGCCTCTGCCTCCCAAGTGCTGAGATTAAAGCCATATGCCACCATCGCCCAGCTGTGTTTATATATTTTATATGAATTTTTCTGACTAATAAGATATGATCCTTTGTTGATTTGTGTGTGTGTGTGTGTGTGTGTGTATTTAGTTAGGGTCTTGCTATCTAGCCCAGTCTGTCCTGGAACTTACTAGTAGTGCTGCTTGACTCTAAGCTGATCTTCCTGCCTCTGCCTTGTAAATGTTGGGATATAAGAACAACTTTTGTATCCCTTGTTTAAAACATGGGCTTCTCATCAGTACTAATGTCTATAAGCTAACAAATTTCAAAGTTTCTAAGGTGAGAATTTTGAAAGTCTATAAATAGGCAATTGGAATGATGTTGACTGGGTCAATTCCTACTTGATGCCTTGATTTTCCAATACTGCCTACTCAGTAAAATTGGATCTGTATTCCCTTATCATAAAAAGTTCTATTTAATCTGCCTTTCACTAGATTCCCAAGAGAAATAATGTTTTACTAAGTTTTCAGTACTGGCTTTTGCTGTTAGATTCAACACTCAGTAACATTAGCCATACCACCTTCAATAAAGAGAAATCAGTGTTGCTGAAGTTATAGGTGGTTTATGTCCCTGCCTCCCTGACCACCTTGCTGTGGTCTTATTGAGCAAGCACTAGGATAGCTAAGGAGAAAAGGATTCTTCGTACTCATAAGATCATCTTTTTTTTTTAAATCAGTATTGTGGCAACTATCTTAGTAGGACTTTGAATATCTTCATGTTAATATTGCTTTACAGAGAAAGCCATGCACATCCCCTTTACCCTCTATTTCTTTTAATGGTCTTCATTTATCTTTCTAGTCTCCTTACCACCCAGAAAAACTGGTGTATTTCTGATTATCTGATTTCTGATTCTGATTCTGATTAAGGCAAAGAATACGGTCAAACAACCTAAGATAAATCCAGAGCTTAGGAGGCTGAGGCAGGAAGACTGCCAATAAAGGATAATCTGTGTACTTTACAAAATCCCACAAATGGGGAGACATGAGAATAGGGCAGGACTAAGTTACCCAGTAAATTGAAATTGCACATTAAATAATGGAAATATAGTAGTGAAGAAGATAGGTTTTTAAAATTTTTATTCATTGTATTTATCAATCACAGTTCCCCCTTTCTCCCTTCCCTTTTCTCCCTCCCCTCCTCTTGCTCCCCATCTCCCACACACCATCCACTCCTCAGAGAGGAGGGTAAGGCCTCCCATGGGTAGTCAACAAAGACTGACACATCAAGTTGAGGCAGGACCAAGCCTTCCTCTCTGCATTAAGATTGAGCAAGGTATCCCACTATAGGGAATGGGTTCCAAAAAAAACAAAAAACACAGTTCCTGCACCAGGGATAAATTCTGGTCCCACTGCCAGGGGCACCACAAACAGACCACGCCACACACGTCACCTGCATGAAGAGGTATAGTTCTGTCCCATGCAGGCTCCTCAGCTGTCAGTCCAGAGTCCATGAGTTCCCATTAGCTTGGGTCAGCTGTCTTCTGTGGGCTTCTCCATCATGATCTTCACCTTCCCCCATCCCATATAACCCTTCCTCCCTCTCTTTGACAGGACTCTGGAAGCTTGGCCCAATGCTTGGCTGTGGATCTCTCCTTTGCATTTGCTCTCATTAGTTACTGGATCAATGTTCTATGATGACAATTAGGGTAGTCATCAATCTGATTACAGGAGAAGGACAGTTCAGATAGAGTTGTACCATAGACAGAGACAGTTTTCTGTAAGAAGTAAGGAGTCCCTGACCCATGCACAGGGACCGGGCTTATTTCTGTGCCATCTCTGGGTTGTGGTCCTGTACAGTTCTTTTCTGAGGCGAGCTGCATGCGCTGTTCTGCTTTGTACAGCCCAGTGTGTGGCAGGTTTCAAGTGCTGGTCCTGTCTCTGCACAGATCCTCAAATAGATGCCTTGGAGGTGTGGTGTCTTTATTTATATGTCACACTCTAAGTTTATGGCCTAGGCTAGATTTCTACCTTGTAGAATACACTATAACTTTCTGATTTAGTGTTCTTTTATGTAGAGATGTTCTGTAGGTCAAATCTCACTTGTTCTGTCCTGTGACACCTGTTCTGTGTTTCCAGAACTAGCTCTGACGATAAATTTCTTTGTCTCTAGAGCTACCTAGTTGCTGACTGTACAAGGAGGGACCTTTTAAAAGTGGCTATCCACTCCATGATTGAATGCTGAGAGAGGTTTCCCAGAATTCTCGAGAGCTCCTCTGCCATGCCTCTGGAAGCTTTTGGGTCACCTCTCTCCCCTTCCTTCTTCCCTCTTTGAATTATATGTCACTAAGAGTATTGTGCAGATTTTCTGAGGCTCCAACTTTCTCACAAGCAGCAGTTCTGATCCTCTCCAGTTTTGCTTGCCTTGGCGCTGGGAGGAGACATTTTCTAATTAGGGTTGAGCTTTTTAGAATGACCTTGGATGCTTCTGTCCTGTTTTCTAACGTTTCTTTATTACTGAAACTAGTGAATTTCTTCTGTCATCCACCTCATAGGTTGGTTGTTCTCCAGCTGTCTCCAGTATAGTTCTCAGATACTCTAGCTAAAGGCTGTGATACATCATCTTTCACAGTTGTGTCTTAAAAAGTATACTGGATTCCACATGAGAGAAAACATGCAGTATTTTTATTTTCTGTAATATAATCTGCAATTCCATCCACTTTTTAGAAAATGCTATTTCATTCTTGCTGATTGCTTAACAGACTGTCATTGTGTATGTATGTATTTGTGTGTATCTATACACCACATTTTCTTTATCCTTCCTTCCATCTAATAATAAGTATCTAGGCTGCTAATTCTAGAACTTGGCTGTTGTGAGTAGACCTCGATAGACATACAAATGCCTGTATCCTATCATATGCTGCTTTAGAATGTTTTGAGTAAATAGCTAGTTGTAGTATAACTGGATCATATAGTGCTATTTTTAGTTTTGTGAGGAATCTCCATATTGCTATCCTGTAGTAGTGGCCAAACACTTTTGGTCTTCATGCAATATGCATGAATTTTTTGTGTGACTCCTGTCCATTGGATGCTTGTGTTTTAAATGAAAGAGGAAGCTTATGTAAACTAGAGAGAAATGTTTTTAATAGTTTTTTTGATTATTGTGTATAATTATGTAGACCTGGCTGTTCTAAAACTCACTATGCAGTTTTGAACTGACAGAAATCTTTTCTGCCTCTTGAGTGCTAGGATTAAAGGCTTGTGCCCCCATGCTGGGTCTGAATTGTATTTTTGAAACACCAAGTATTTGGTGAATCTTCAGATTTGTTCTTGGGTGCTCATTTGTGTCAGTTGCTTTGGAGATTGCCCATACATATTGATTTGAAAGGAGACATAGTCTTGTGTCAAGTTGCTTCAAAAATCATGTCACGGGGGCTGGAGAGATGGCTCAGTGGTTAAGAGCATTGCCTGCTCTTCCAAAGGTCCTGAGTTCAAGTCCCAGCAACCACATGGTGGCTCACAACCATCTGTAATGAGGTCTGGTGCCCTCTTCCGGCCTGCAAGCATACATGTAGACAGAATATTGTATACATAATAAATAAATAAATAAATAAATAAATAAATAAATAAATAAATATTTTTAAAAAAATCATGTCACTATCATATATGAAGGACCAATAATATAACATGTAGATGCATACAGATGCTCTTTACAGTCATTTGTATCTCCTGTGGATTCTGCCAAGAAGCTGAATTTACTAGAAATTAATTCATCATTCCTTTTGCTGCCCCTATGAGAGGTGACCATCTTCTATCCTAACAGCAAGGGAGCTGGCATTAACTTTTTACAGAGAAGTTTAATTTTGTGCCTATGGTCTCTTGCAGAGGTGGAAAGAGAATTTTGAGTTTATGACCCTAATAATATGAAGACCTAATTGTCTGAATTTGGAGAATGAGTTTCATATTCTAATAAATTATCTAGAGCTTTGCTTTGGATAACAGTTAATCCTAGATTAATTGGACCTAGAGTCTTTAAATTTTTTTAAATTACATTTATTTTGTGTGTGTGTGCGTACACATACCTGTCTTGTCTACCAGTGAATACGTGAGTGCCACTGTGTATGTGTGGAGGTCAGAGGCCAACTTACAGGAATCAGTTCTTTTCTTCTACTATGTGGGCCCTGGAACTCAAACTCAGGTCATCAGTTCCAGTGACAAGGCCTCTGCCTACAGAGCCATTTCACTGATGCCTTAGGACCTAGAGTAAAGTCCCCCCATATAATAAAAAGCCAAGGTTATCCTTTTTTGCATAGTTTCTTGAATGTAAATGTTACTATAGACATTTATACTTACATATTATTAAGTTTGTTCAGTTTGAAAATATTTTAAGTCTTGCCTTTAGATTAGGGAAACTCAGATCTTGTGACTTTTTAAAAATGCTCATATTGTAAACCATTTTATTATAGAATATTTTACTAAGCATTTAAATGTTTGAAAATATTTCTATTTGGTGAGTACTGGAAAATTTGTAAAGAGTTTCAGACCTCAATTTAGACTCACTGATTTCCCTGTAGATAGTTGCACCACTGATCTCAGTATGTCAGATGAGCAGTTATACTTAAATAAATTGCACCAAAGAGCATGCGATAGGTGCCAGTTCTTTTGATGTATTCAGCCTAAGGTCCACTCACAGTCACCTAGAATGTCTTCATTTGAAAAGTAGCTGTCTTTTTTCCCCCACATTCATTTCCAGATATCTCATGGTAACTCAGAGAAGTGGCTAAGGTGGAAGGGGTTAGTCAAAGAAAACATGAAGACAGAAAAAGAAATTTAATATTAATTTTATAGTTCAAAAAGTAAAGATATGTGAAGCAAAATGATTTAAGCTAATGAAAAAAGTAAAACTATTGCAGCTGATATAATAAGGCAGCAGACGCCATGTACTGTTTGTTGGTTTTAGGGTGCAGTTTTCCATGTGCACATGTGAGAGAAATTGATTGATTGCATGAACTATGTGCGTGTAAAAGGCAGAACATCTTGGTGCAATTCTTTGCAAGGCTAAAGTTTATAATGTGGGGTTTTTTTTTAAAAGCAGGGAAAATAGAAGGATGACACTTAGAAGAAACGGAATCTAAATCAGAAGTTTCTGAGATGCTGCGTTAATATGAAAGAAAGGTTTTACATCTTTGACTGGGTTTTAAAACCCTAGCAAATTGATGGCTAACAAGTTATGATGTTTTTTATTTTATCTACTTGTTTAGTTTTTCAGAATTTGTAAAAAGTCCTATTACAAAAATCATTAGATAACCTAAAAAGGCATTTCACCGAAGAGAATGCAGAAGTGGGAAATAAGTACACTAAAACTATCCATTGCCATTAGCATCCAGTAGAAAAAGCTAAAATACAATACCACACATCTATAAAAGTATAACAATACCAATTTTTGATAAGGATATAAAGTAATTTGATCATTCATACAAAGTGGCAAAATGTAAAATGGAATATATATCCTTGTATGTTTTCTTTTTTTTCTTTAATTCTTCTCTAATGCATTTTTTATATCCTGATCACAGTTTCTCCTCCCTCTATTACTCCCAGTCTTCCCTCACACCTACCCTCTTCCCATATCCACTTCTCAGAAGAGATAAAGGCTCCCAGGGATATCAACCAAATACAGTATAACAATTTACAGTACGACTAGGCACAAACCCTTATTTGAAAGCTGGACAAAGCAAGCCAGTAGGAGGAAAAGAGTCTCAAGAGCAGGCAAAAGCGGCAGAGACAGTCCCCACTCCCACTGTTAGGAGTTCCACAAGAACACCAAGCTACACAACCTTAACACATATGCAGGGTACCTAGCTCAGACCCATATAGGCTCTGTAATTGTCATTTCAGTCTTTGTTAGCCCCTGTGAGCCCTACTTAGTTGATCTTGTGTTTCATGCTTTCCCAGTATGTATCATCAGTCCCTCTGGCTCCTACAAGTCCTGCCCCCCCTTCTGCTGGGTTCTCTGAGCTTTACCTAATGTTTGGCTGTAGACCTCTGCATCTGCTCCCATCAGTTGCTGGATGAAGCCTCACTGATAATGACTGGGCTAGGCACTGATCCATGAGTATAGCAGAATATCATTAGGAATCATTGCATTAATTTTTCAGTCATGTTTGGTTCTATCCTAGGTCTCTGAGGTCTCCAGCCTCTGGTTCCTAGCCATCCAGACGGTGTCAGGCGTGGGCTCCATTCCCTAGAATTGGCCACTCCTACACGTTCTATACCACTTTTACCCCAGCACATTTTGCAGGGGTAAATTGTAAGTTGAAGATTTTGTGGTTAAGTTGATGTCCCAGTCCCACCACTGGAAACTTTGCCTGGTTACAAAAGATGGCCAGTTCAAATTCCATATCTCCCATTACTAGGAATCTTCACTAGGATCACTATTGAAGATTCCAGGGGAGTTCTATTATACTAGATTTCCGCATTGTCCCCCCTCACCGACAATGCCCCTGAATTCCAATTTTCTTTTCCAGTACTCCCACACCTGATTCTTCCTGTTCCCATTACCACCTGTTCCCAGTCCCCCATAAAATCAATTCTTTTTCCCCTTCTCAAGGAGATACAGGTGTCATTCTCACCCCCGTTAAGGCCTCTTTGTTACTTAGCTCTTTGGGTCTGTGGTTTCCAGCATAATTATCAGTTACTTAATAGCTAATATCCACTTATAAGTGAGTACATACTATGTTTGTCTTTCTGAGTCTGGGTCACTCAGTGCAGCGAACTCCCTGACCAGCAGGAAGGAACAGCCACCAGACGAGGATTCTTCCCAAATGAGGCTTTTATTGGAGCCTCTTGGTTGAAGGGAGAGCAGAAAGCAAGGGGCCCCGAGCTCTGAGCTGTAGTTGCTTATATAGGGAGTCTGCCTAGCAACCTTTGATACTTTAACTGCTTCTCTGGAGACCCACAGGCCAGAAAGAAAACAAACCTCCTTGTCAATTACAGACCACAAGGAAGTTCCCCTGCCAGTCAGGGGGAGTGTGGGCAGCTAGATCACAACAACTCATCCTGTTTTCTGGTGGAAGAACTGCAACCTTTATTATGGTATCAAGCAAGGCCGGGGCCAAATGCCATCTTGTAATGGCAGCCACTCAAATCGGCTCCCAGCAACTCAGGATGAGTTTTTTTTTTTTAGTTCCATCCATCTGCCTGCAAATTTCATGATACCATTTTAACAAGTGAATAATACTTCATTATGTAAATGTAGCACATTTTCTTTATCCATTCTTCAGTTGAGGAGCCCCTATGGCTCCAGTTAGTTGCTTCTGTGAGCCTTCTCATTGCGACTCTTTTACTGATTTTTGGGACCCTACGCCTCATACTGAGTCACCTTGCCTGCCTAACTGTAATACAAGGGGAAATGCTTAGTTTACTGCAACTTGATATGCCCAATGTTTTATTTATACTCATGGAAGACCTGTCATTTTTTGGATGGAGACAATAGGAGGAGGTTGGGGATGGGAATAGGGGTGTGTCATGGAATATTAGTTGAAGATGTGTTACATCTGTGTATGCTATGGAATATTTGTTTAATGATGCAAATATGTGTGGCATTCTTTTTTAAAGATTTTTATTTATTTATTATGTATACAGTGTTCTGTCTGCCCACATGCCAGAAGAGGGCACCAGATCTCATTACAGATGGCTTTGGGCCACCATGTGGTTGCTGGGAGTTGAACTCAGGACCTCTGGAAGAGCAGCCAGTGCTCTTAACCTCTGAGCCATCTCTCCAGCCCCGTGTGGCATTCTTTTATGTTGCATTTGTTTAACTCTGTGAAGTTGTGTTACTTTGCCTGCCTAAAACATCTGATTGGTCTAATAAAGAGCTGAATGGCTAATAACTAAGCAGGAGAGAGATAAGTGGGGCTGCCAGGCAGAGAGAACAGAGAGAGAGAGAGAGAGAGAGAGAGAGAGAGAGAGAGAGAGAGAGAGAGAGAGAGGAGATAGGAGAGAGGAGAGAGAGGAGAGAGAGGGGAGAGAGAGAGGGGGGAAGAGGAGGAGGAGAGGACACAGAATAAGAAGGAAAAATATACAGAAACAGAGAAAGGTAAAGCCCAGAGGCAAAAGGTAGATAGGATAATTTAAGAAAAGCTGGCTGGAAACAACCAAACTAAGGCTGGGCATTCATAAGTAAGAATAAGTCTCTGTGTATTTATTAGGAAACTGGGTTCTGAGCCCCCAAAAAGAGCAAGAGTAAAAGAAAAAAAACCCAACTACATAGGGCATGTGAAGGAAGCCTGGAAGGGGAGGATGGGGGAGGCTGAGGCTAGGATGTAAAATCGATAGATGAATTTTAAAAAGAGAAAACAACTTGAAGTCTTTGAGGAAAGAAATTGAATAAATATCAGTAGATAAAAAGATCTCCCGTGCTTATAGAATGGTAGGTAGGATTAACATAGTAAAAAATGACCATTTTACCCAATGCATTCTTTGATCTATTATTTGAAGTACTTGGTTACCCTCAAAATATGTCATGATATGACTTGTGGCTTCTAATTCAGCTATCACTTGTTTGATAAACAAATGTATTTGTAATCCTGAGGGTTAGGAGGGTGAAATGTGAAAGGTATTCTATGTAGTACAGCACTTTTACAATATATTTCTCTATTGTGAAACTGTATTCTATGTTTCTAGTGTCCATTCTTTTACATTTTCTCTAAATTCAAAACTTTTGTTACTGTGTGATTTGGTTTTATTGACCATTTGTAATGTTACTTTTGTGAAACAGCATTTGGGTCATTGAATAATTTTTACCTCAATTACAATTCTAAATATTCTTAATTTTATCAACCACACAAGCTGCCTTATTTGAATAATTTCCAAGAATTTTTAAAGAATAATTACACAGCCTGATGGTGGTAGCACATGCCTTTAACCCCAGAACTCAGGAGGCAGAGGCAGGTGAATCTCTGAGTTTGAGGCGAGCCTAGTCTACAGAGCAAGTTCCAGCACAACTAAAGCTGCAAAGAAAAAAGAAAACAAAACATCCCCCGCAAAAGAATGATGGCACATGCCCATTACCCCAGCACTGTAGAGAATCAGGACTTTGAGGCCACCTAAGCTATAAAAGAAGTTGAAGGCAGCCTGAACTATGTAATGGAATCCTTTCAAAAAGCTGTTCTCTTCTTTTTTGGAGGGTAAAGTTGTTAATGACTCCAAAAGACTTGTTTAAAAATGGCATTTGAGGGCTAAAGAAAAGGCTCAGCAGTTAAGAGCATGTACTGATTTTACAGAGAAGAACCTGGTTCTCAGTGTATGCACAGGACTACTCACAATCGCCTATAACTTCAGCTCTAGGGACATCTGATATACAGCCTTTTTTTGGCCTCCTTGGGGACTGCACTCATGTGCACACCTTCCTGTATATACATAATTAAAATTTAAAAATACAAAATTTTTAAAGATTAAAAAATCAGCATAGTGGCATTTGACCATCGTTGTGTATAATTACTATTTAATGTTGGCCACTTGACTCCTCACGATGAAGGAATAATGAATCCATGTTGAAGCATGTATGTTCATGTATCATATGTGGCCAGGTGTCTTGTTTTCTAATGTTTGCTGTTTTCTGATATTCTGCTAATCAGATATGGCAGAAGCTGCAGGAGCCGCCACCTCTTCTAGTTCATCGTAGTCTGGCTCATGTTGAGATTCTCTGCACTAACAGATTTCTAACTATATGTCAGCTAGACTTGTCTTATCTTTGAGCTAGATCAGTTTAGTCATTCCCTGTGTGATTTAGTATTTTTCATAGTTTTTTTTTTCATTTTTATCTGGGATAGTCACGATCTTAGATATGCATAGTTTATGAAATTCAGATATAGAGGCAGTAGAACAAAGACATTAGAAAACCAACAGGAAAAAATAGCTGAACATTATAATATATGTCTTTAATCACTCAGGAGGCAGATGTAGAAGGATTTCTGTGAGTTCAGTGCCAGACTGTTGTTCTATGTAGGGAGTTCCAGGCCAGCAAGGGCTATTTAGTGTGATCCTGCCTAAAACAAAATTGATGAAATTTGATAAAGTTTTCAAACATATGCAAAAAAGGAAATTAAGGGGTGTTGCGGGAGGTCCTTCCGCCCCTCCAACCAATAGCTGCTGTGATACCAGCCCATTGGGGCGTGGTCTCTCTCCCTTTAAAAAAGCGGCTATTTCCTCTGCTCGCTCTCTTCACTTCCTGCTCCGCCGGAGACTAGATTCCCTTCCTGGTTGTGCAGATGGCTGTTGTCTGGGACGGTGATCTGTAAGTTTTCCCCTTTAAATAAATAACACCCTATTAATCATAACTCCAAACTGGTGTGGCCTTGTTCGTGACTTACGCCTTCATCTGGCGCCCGAACGTTTGGCTTTTAGGACCTCTCCTTTCCCCGCTCGAGTTCGGCTTGGCACGAGCCCTCCCTTCCTTAGCCGCGGCCTGTGCCTTGCGGCGGGCGGCCGTGTGGCCTGTGCCTTGCGGCGGGCGGCCGTGTGGCCTGTGCCTTGTGGCGGCCTTGTAGTCGGTGCCTTGTGCGTGGAGCCAGCAGTTTAATATAAATTATCACGCACTGGCTTTTCTTGCTGCAGTTCTTTATATTTTTTTAGACACCTCAGATTGACTTCAAGTCCCCACGCACCCTATCATCTGCTTCCCCACGTGGATTTAAACTCCACAGGCCCGCGTAGTCTCTGCCTGCGTGGTTTACTCTTTTCTGAGTCGTTTTTAAATCTCCCTTACGAGTACAGCTCTTAAGTGGTGTGAACCAGAGCACGCGGTTACCGGTTGCAGAAGCTGCAACCCCTCAGGGTGACTCTGTCACGTGGAGGCATACACAGCTTCCTGGTTACTCTTCTCTACCCCTGGATTCTGGGTTTATGGTTCCCTGTACGCCATTTTTTGTTTAGTTCGTGACTTAGGCCCCAGTGTCGAGTCCGAGATACACTCGGCCTTCAGGCCCATAATATCCAGAGAGGCAGGACGATCTCTGAGGCCTACCGGGTGGTGGTGGCATACGCCTTTAATCCCAGCACTGGGGAGGCAGAGGCAGGAGGATCTCTGTGAGTTCCAGGCCGGCCAGGCGGTGGTGGTGCACGCCTTTAATCCCAGAGACAGGCGGATTTCTGCAGACCCTCAAACAGGAACCCGTTTTCGTCGAGACTTGGCAACAGCGCCACCTGCTGGATAATAGGTAATATGGCAGTTTTCGTTTCCAACATGAATTTAACTGTTTGGGCTACCAATACCATGGGTCGTATCATGCAAGGTTTATATGACTATGAGGATAACTTAATTTACTGGCTACTAGGGTTTAGTATTCTTTTGCATATTCTATCATTTAGGAAGATTATGGCACTCCAAAGAACCATACTATCTTTACTAGAAACATATACAGGTCAGGAGATTCAGGATTTAAGAGAGACAATGATAAAAAGATTTGAAAAGATTGAAGAAATTATTGGAGCTGGTGAACAGAGTAAGGAGGCACAAGGACAGTATACAATGCCGCCACCAGCTATTAGAACTGGCTTACCCAGGGTTTTTGCTACATACCCTATACTTAATTCTGACAAAGCGTCAACTTCTAAAGGCTCAAGGGGAGTCAGAGAAGCTAGATGGACGCCAATAGCAATGAATGATCTAAAAGAAATTAAGCAGGCTATTGTTAATTTTGGTTTGCACAATGATTATGTAAAGGAAATGATAAGGACTTGGGCTTCTAACGCTAGAGCTACCCCCTATGATTTCCATCAGTTAGTGTCTGCAGTTTTAGATAAGGGACCTTCCTTGATGTTTGGAATTTATTTCAGAGAAGAATCCAAACATATGGAACAGCAAGGAAGAGCAAAAGGTGTCGAGGTTTCCCAAGATCAAATTCTTGGTGCAGGAGAATATGCTGATCCACAGGTCCAAGCTCTTTATGATGATGAAGTACTGTGTCTATGTCACCAAGCAGCTTTAAATGCTTGGAATAGGATACAAGATCCAGCAAAAAGGGTTGAATCATATACCAGAATTAGGCAGGGACAGAGAGAACCCTTTATTGACTTTTTGCAAAGATTAATTAAGGCTCTGGACATAGGGGTAACAGACCCAGAATCTAGACGAATACTTCTTGAATCTCTAGCTTTTGAGAATGCAAATATAGAATGCAAAAAGATAATTGGGCCTTTAAAGTCTAGATCAGCACCTATGGATGAATGGATTCAGCATACGATGAATGTTGAGGCGTTTAGCTATAATGATGAATCTTGGGTAGGAGAAGCGGTTTCCACAGCAATGAGGAGACATCAAACTGCCAGGTGTTTTAATTGTGGTAAATTAGGACATCTGAAAAGGGATTGCAAGCACAGAATTTCTAGGAATAATATCTCCTCTGGGAATGACAAAAATAGGAGACCTAGGCCTTCAGGTATATGTAGGAGATGCGGTAAAGGTCGACATTGGTCCAACGAATGCAGGTCAACAACAGACAAACAAGGCAACCCGATACCGCCGGGAAACTCCTTGAGGGGCCTCTCGCAGGCCCCCAACCCAACAGTGGCCCAGTCATTCCCAGTCACAGTGGAGAATGTGCCTCACCAAGAAAATTAAAAGCTCCAATCTCTGCTGTAAAAAGCAATACTGATCTAAATGATGAATTATGCATGGAGAATGAGTCAAAAAACCCAGTAGGACAGAATAAACGTATATTTTGGCAGACTTCTATTAATGATCGAAGACCAAAGCTAAGAGTCTGTATAAATGGCACTTTTATTGAAGGCTTATTAGACACAGGTGCGGATGTAAGTATCATTACTCCAGAATCTTGGCATCCGAATTGGCCTCTTCAAGAGGTAGATGTTCAGTTTCTGGGAATTGGAACCCTATCTCGTGTAAAACAAAGCACAAGATGGGTTGAATGCATAGGGCCCGAAGGGCAAATAGGAAGACTAAGGCCATATATAGCCAATATTGCCATAAATTTATGGGGCCGTGACCTACTACAGCAATGGAATACCCAGATTAACATTCCGGTAGTTCCAGGAACTCATAATTCTAGGAAAGATATGATGAGGTATTATGGAAAAAGGTCACCAGCCATTCAGGCTGTACAAGAACATATAGCAAATACCAAACCTTTAGAGGTACCAACAGCCCTACCTTTAAAATGGCTAACTGAGAAGCCAATATGGATCAAACAGTGGCCTCTAGCTGAAGATAAATTGCAGGCATTGGAACAGCTGGTGCAAGAGCAACTAGATGCTCACCATATTGAAGAATCAACCAGCCCTTGGAATTCTCCTGTGTTTGTTGTAAAAAAGAAATCTGGTAAATGGAGAATGGTGACAGATTTAAGAGCTGTCAACAAGGTAATTCAACCTATGGGCCCACTACAATCTGGAATTCCTTTGCCTTCTCTATTACCAAAGGGATGGCCTCTTATAGTTATTGATTTGAAAGATTGTTTTTTCACTATACCGTTACAAGAAAAGGATAGAGAAAAATTTGCCTTCACAGTGCCTACTTATAATAATTCTCAGCCTAATAGGAGATATCAATGGACTGTCCTCCCACAGGGTATGCTCAATAGTCCTACATTGTGCCAATATTTTGTAAGTAAGCCATTGGAAATAATTCGTAAACAATTCCCCAAGTCCATAATTTATCATTACATGGATGACATCTTATCTGATTCAAATGGGGTTGGGGATTTAGCTCAGTGGTAGAGCGCTTGCCTAGCAAGCACAAGGCCCTGGGTTCGGTCCTCAGCTTCAGAAAAAAGAAAAAACACAAAAAGGATATTAAAAACCATTTCAAGAAACTGATGTATTCTGAAAAGGCAAAATGAGCCATTTACCCTAAAGAGAGAAGTCTCTATATAAATAAATCCAGGGCCATGCATACTGCTGCTGTATGGAATCCAGCACATGGGCTCTGCGGCAGGATCATCTTGAGTCTGAGGTCAGCTTTATGACTCCATAGTAAGAACCTCTCAGAAATTATAATATGAGTAGATAATGTCAGATATGAAAGATGCATTACATCTAATGCTACTGATAAAGAGAAGAACATATGATTATGTGCTAGTGAATTGGCAAAATTGAAGTAGCTAAATCCCCAGAAACATAAAACCTCCCAAGACTGAATAATGAAGGAAGAGAAAGACTGAATAGAACAGTAGCAAATAAGTTTCATAGGTGAATTTTGCCAAACTTTTAGAGTAAAAATAATACAAATTCTTCTTAAATTCTCCCCAAAATTAAAGAAATAAAAACAGTGAAATCTTATGCTGGGGATGAGAATAGTGTGAAGTTTTAACTCCAGAGGAGAAAAGAGTTTGCTAAGGAAAAGTTTATCTCAAAACTAAATCTACATGTGTTTATTTCCTGCCTTTTCTCAAAGAAATATATATATGTAATATATATATACATACATATTTAGAAAAATATATATTTGAAAATTTCATAATATATTATCTTGATCATATCCATCTCCATACTCCTTTCTTCCATCTCTCCCAACTTATTTCCAGCTTTCTTCCCAACGTTATATCTTTTGTTTGTTGTGAATTTTGCATGCAAATTGATGGAACTAGAAAACACCATCCGGAGTGAGGTAAGCCAGACCCAAAAAGAGGAACATGGTATGTACTGATTCATAAGTGAATACTAGCCATAAACAAAGGATATTGAGCCTATAGTTCATGGTCCTAGAGAAGCTAAGTAACAAGATGAACCCTAAGAAAAAGATATATAGAGCTACCTGGAAAGTCAAAATAGACAAGATCATCTGACAAAATCAGGAATATAGGAGTAGGGGGAGAAGGGAGGGTGGGAAGGGGAAGAGAAGAGAAAAGGGGGAGGGAGAGGAGAACTTGAGGGAATGGAGGAAGATCAGAGATGAGAGCAAGGAAAGTGGTATCTGGATTGAGGGAGCCTTTGTGGAGTTAGCAGTAAACCTGGTACTAGAGAAATTACCAGGAATCTACAAAGATGATCCCAGCTAAGACCATAAGCAGCAGAGGAGAGGATGCCTGAATTGGCCTTGTCCTGTAGTCAGACTGATGAATATCTTAAATATCACCATAGAACCTTCATCCAGCAAGTGATGGAAAGAGAGGCAGAGACTCACACTGGAGCACTGGAGTGAGCTCCCAAGTCCAGTTGAAGAGTGGGAAGAATGAGAATATGAGCAAAGATGTCAAGACCATGATGGGGACACCCACTGAAACAGTCTACCTGAGCTAATGGGAGCTCACCAACACCAACTGGACTGGGAAGGAACCAGCATAGGTCCAAACTAGTTCCTCTGAATGTGGTTGACAGTTGGATGGCTGGGGCAGACTGAGGGGCCATTGGCAGTAGTACCCGGATTTAACCCTACTGCTTGTACTGGCTTTTTGGGGACCTATTCTCTTTGAATGGATACCTTGCTCAGCCTAGATATAGTAGGGAGGGCCTTGGACTTTCCCCAAAACAATGTGCCTTGCCCTCTCAGAAAAATGGATGGGGGTGGGGTGGGGAATATGTGAAGGGGATGGACGGGGGAGGAAGTGGGAACTGGTATTGGTATGTATAATGGAAAAAGATAGTTTATTTTCTTTTTTAAATAAATTTAAAAAGAAAAAGCCACTAAGTCCAGTATGTGTGTGTGTGGTCATTCCCTGTAACATGGGCAGTCTACTAGTGTTCATCCCCTCCCCCAAAGAAAAGTGAGTTTCCCCTTAGCAGCTGTCAGCTGTCGACCTCCCAGCTAGATGTGCATCAGGAGCCTCCTCTAATCCTTGTTCTAATTTTAAACTTACTTAAATCTTGTATTTTAACTCAGGTGCTATGAGTTCATGAGTTGGTACAACAGCCATGTCATAACCAGAGGCCAACATTTCATAGAACTCTTTCCTATCCTCTAGCTCTTAAATTCTTCCTGCTTGTCTTCTATGATTTTCCCTGAACATTGGGGAAGGCGGTTGATAGAAATGTTCCATTTGTGACTGAGCACTCAAAGCCACTTATTCTTAGCCCTTAAGTCTCTGCAGTAACTACTCTGTCCTAGGACTTGTGGCATCCTAGCTATGGATCCTATGGATCAGGGCATCAAATCTAGTTAAGAAATCAGTTGGTTAGGTGGGGATGGGGGTGTAGAGTGGTGGGAAAAATAAGTGGGCATATTTTGCGTGGCAGGGTAGAGTGCTGGATCAGACCATTGATATCTTTTCTTCCTTTCCCCAGCAGACTGAATAGTACTTCCAGCACTATAAAAACTAGCTAGCAGGATGGGAATCTTGTGGTCAGTTCAAGATTGATTTCTTTATGTCCTGTAAATGAAATGTGGTGTGTTTTCCATAAACAGGGACTTACAGTCTATTTATGATAAGCAACCAAGAGCAAAAGCAAAAGTCCATCTTGTTTAGGGTGTCTTTGTGGTCACTAATTGAGAGATAGCCTGTGCATGACATTGAGATTTTCATTAAATAACTCATATCTTATGGGAATAATATTGTTCACCCATACCTCTGTTCATTTTCCCCCTTTAAAAATTATGCTTAATTGCTCAAGTGGTGGTGGAGTTTCATAGCTTCGTCATATTTCCTTAGTTTTAGTTAACACCCTGTGTCCCTTATTTTCCTATCCCACTTCCCCATCCTTACTTACACTTCTAGCTCCAAGTATCCATTGCACCATTCTTTTCTATCACATATATCTAGTATCCTATTTCATAATATTTTCACTTAGGTTGTAAGGTCATAGGTTCTCATTTTTCATGCACACTTCACTTTGTTAACCCTTCCCCTGTCCCTGCATTTCCGTATTACTGTACTTCCCCTTCTCTATGTTCACCTCACCCCTAAACTACTGTGTCTCTATTCTGGATGTATCTCCTTGCCCACTGGCCCATTATTAGTTTCCTAACTTTCATGTATATTACATGCATAATACTAGACATAAACAAAGGACATTGAGCCTTTAGTTCATGATCCTAGAGAAGCGAATTAATAAGGTGAACCCCATCAAAATTCTTCACAGACCTTGAGAGAACTATAATCAACTTCATATGGAAAAACAAAAAACTCAGGATAGCCAAAACAATCTTATACAATAAAGGAACTTCCAGAGGCATTACCATCCCTGACGTCAAGTTCTATTACAGAGCTACAGTAATGAAAACAGCCTGGTATTTGCATAAAAACAGGGACATTGACCAATGGAATCGAAGAGAAGACCCGGATATTAACCCACAAACCTATGAACACCTGATTTTCGACAAAGGAGCTAAAATTATACAGGGAAAAAAGAAAGCATCTTCAACAAATGGTGCTGGCATAACTGGACGTCAACATGTAGAAGAATGAAAATATATCTATATCTATCACCATGCACAAAACTCAAGTCCAAATGGATTAAAGACCTCAATATAAATCCAACCACACTGAACGTGATAGAGGAGAAAGTGGGACGTAGCCTACAATTCATAGGCACAGGAGACCACTTCCCAAGTATAACCTCAGTAGCACAGACAATAAGAGCAACAATAAATAAATGAGACTTCCTGAAACTGAGAAGCTTCTATAAAGCAAAGGACACAGTCAATAAGCCAAAAAGGCAGCCTGCTGAATGGGAAAAGAGCTTCACCAACCCCACATCAGACAAAGGACTGCGCTCCAAAATATATAAAGAACTCAAGAAATTAGATACTAAAATTCTAAATAACCCAATTAAAAATTGTGTACTGAACTAAACAGCGTTTTCTCAACAGAAGAATTTCAAATGGTCAAAAGATACTTAATGACATGTTCATCTTCCTTAGCAATCAGGGAAATGCAAATCAAAACAACTTTGAGATACCATCTTAGACCTGTAATTTTTTTTAAATTTTTTATTGAGAAAAAGAAAAAAAAAGTTAACACCTCCTCCCAGCCTCCCATTTCCCTCCCCCTCCTCCCTCCCTCCCCGCACTCCTCTCCCCCTCCCTCTCCAGTCCAAAGAGCAGTCAGGGTTCCCTGCCCTGTGGAAAGTCCAAGGTCCTCCCCGCTCCATCCATGTCTAGGAAGGTGAACGTCCAAACTGGCTAGGCTCCCACCAAGCCGGAACATGAACTACGGAGATATACATGCACACCTATGCTGTTGAAGCTCTGTTCACAATAGCACTGGGATATTTTTGGTTTAAGTAAAAATGAAATTATGACATTTCCTGGAAAATACATGGAATTAGGGATCATTACAGACTCAGACAGTCTCAAAAAGAC